>NW_006921846.1:2269825-2278670 GCF_000298275.1 Orycteropus afer afer | reverse complement strand
GAGAGAACAATCATGGGAGAAGGAAGGGATGCTTATGCACAGGGAGACAGCTCAGGGTGCAGGAGAGTATGGAGGGATGGTCACTGGGAAGAGGTAACTATGGGGAGGAAGTGGGAGGGGAGCTGTTGCATTGTTGTAAACTGTGTTCAATGACATGAGACAAAGTATATGTGAACTGCTGTATGGAAAGTGAATTTGCTCTGTAAATCTTCACCCAAATATAAATAAATAAATAGTTAATGATAAAAATAATTTATTAGATAGTTTAACAGCAGATTACACACAGCAGAATATGAGATAAGTAGACTTTGAGAGAAATTAATTTAAACAAAACCATGGAAAGAAACAATGAATAGGAAAAAGAAGAACATACAAGATGGATGGAATGCAGTCCTATAGTAAAAGTATGTAGAATCATTGTCCTAGAAAAGAGAGAGAGGGGGGATGTGGAAGAAACAATATTAGAAGAGATGATGCTTAAGAAATTCCAAATATGATAATGATTCTCATTCCATAGATTCAAGACACTCGGGGTGGGGGGGGGGACAAAACAAAACAAACCCTAAACTGAAAAAGTGCAAAAAAAGCCACTGTTGGAAACAAATGTTAAAGGGAAATTTTTCAAAGCACCCAGAGAAAAAAAGACATGTTATCTTCAAAGGAACTGTAAACTTTCACACAAATCACAATAAAAACTTTAAAAAGAAGAAGAAAGCCCAAGAACTATATGAGACACCATCAAGAGCAATAACCATGTGATTAGAATTCCAGAAAAGAAAGAGACAAAAAAAAAAAAAAAAACAGAGAATATTGTCAAAGGTTTGTGGGCAGAAAACATCATGAAAGATGAGAAAATATCAATTCAAGAAACTCAGTGAACCCTGTCTTAGCTACCTTGTGCTGCTATAACAGAAACACCAGTAGAGGATGGCTATAACAAACAAAAATTTATTCTCTCACAGTTTGTTGTTACCAAACTAAAAATCAAACCCACTGCCATCAAGTCAATTCCAATTCATAGCGACCCCCACTGGGTTTCGAAGGCAGTAAATCTTTACAGAAGTATTTGTCTCATCTTCCTCCTGCAGAGCAGCTGTTTGTTTTGAACTGCTGATTATCTGGTTAGCAGCCAAATGCCTTACCCACTATGCCACCAGTGTTAGATGCAGTCAAATCAGTTCTGACTCATAGTGACCCTATGTACAACAGAGTAAAGCAGCACCCAGTCCTGTGCCACCCTCACAATCATTGCTATGTTTGAACCCATTGTTGCAACCACTGTGTCAATCTATCTCACCGAAGGTCTTTCTTTTTTTTTACTGACTCTCTACTTAACTAAGCATGATGGCTTCCTCCATGGATAAGTCCCTCCTGAAAAGATGACTGAGGTGCAAGAGATGAAATCTCCCCATCCTCTCTTCTAAGAAATATTCTGGCTATACTTCTAAGACAGATTTCTTTGTTCTTCTTACCGTCCATGGTATATTCAATATTCTTTGCCAACACCATAATTCAAATGGATCAATTCTTCTTCAATCTTCCATTTTTGTTGTCCAGATTTTGCATGCATATGAGGCAATTGAAAATACCATGGCTTGGTTCAGGTCCTTAATCTTCAAAGTGACGTCTTCGTTCTTTTAACTTAAAAATATCTTTTGCAGCACTTTTGCCCAATACGTCTTTGATTTATTTATTGCTGCCTTCATGGGCATTGATTGTAGATGCAAGTAAAATGAAATTCTTGACAACTTCAGCTTTTTCTCCATGTACCATGGTGTTGCTATTACAGTTTAGGAGGCTAGAAGTCTGAATTCAAGTGCTGGCTATAGGGGAAGGCTTCCTGTCTGTGTGTCTTCTGGATTTAGAAGTTTCCCAGTTCAGGAACCCCAGGTCCAAAGGATATGCTCTGCTCCCAGGTCTTCTTTCTTGGTGGTAGTATGTTCCTGCTAACTAAATTATAACATAGTGTTGAAGAGTTGATATATTCCAGAGTTAGGACAGTGGTAGTTTATTGCTGGCCTTATCAGCTGAAGGCACACTGCTTTAGGTGATCCTTCAAATCCAGAATTTTAAAAAAGGCCTTGCTCAGATTGATAGCTGTACACCAGGAACAAGGAGATATATTAACTTTTTCAAGCAAAGAAACCACATCTGGAACAGCAGCTGCAATTGGAGCCACCACCTGGTTAAGTTAATAATAATCTACTGCATTCTCCAAGACCCATCCATTTTTTTCCAAAGGCCAGTCAGGCAAATTAAATGGGAATGTGATATGAATCACCACCCCTGCATCCTTCAAGTCCTTGATGTGGCCTTAATCTCTGAATCCCAGGAATGCAGTATTGCTTTTAGTTTACTATTTTCCTAGGTAAGTGCTATTCTAATAGCTTCCCCTTGGATTTTCCTACCATAATAACCCTTACACCACATGTTAGTTATCTGATATGGGGAGTCTGACAGTGGTTGAGTTTGTGTATTCCAATTATGCATTCTGGAATTGGGGAAATCACTACAGGATGGCTTTGGAAACCCACTACGTCACTGTGAGATTACCTGAGCTAAGATTCCATAACCTGGTTTCCATACATTCCTATTCTGTCTGATAGGCCAATATGACATTTTGGGATTCCTGGTATTAGTGTGAGTTCATAGCCAGTGTCCAATAATCCTTGAAAAGTCTGATTATTTCCTTTGCTCCAATGACAGACACTCTCATAAAAGGCCATAGATTCCATTAGGGAAGGGAAGGCTAGGAGAAAGATTAACATGATAAATTTTGGGTCATAATGGAGTCCTTCCTCAAGTGGACCCAGCATCCTCTTCATTCAAGGGGTTGTGGACCTATAAAATGGTTCAAGTCTGGGAATTGATTGAGGAACCATGACTCTATTTTGGTGACTGAAGTTAGACTGTAACTCATTTGACCTAGAACTCTTCCACTACTATAGATCAAGTAAATATTTAGTAGATTTTCCATTGATGTCTCTCATAAGGACACCATTACTAAGTAGCCAAAACCATAAGTCCGCATGAATCAGACTATTCTGATTACTGCTTTGACTCTGCTGTCTATTATGGTAACCACACTCATTTTATCTTTGTAGATTAAGTGCTGCCACTTGGCCGCTACCACCACAAGTCCAATCAGCCGCACTGTAGTTAGGCGTCTTAATTCAATTTGGGCAGTTCCCACTGTCAAATCCAGTTTACATAAAATAGCAACCACAGTAGTCTTCAAACATCTGTGGCTCCCTTCTCAAATTTGTTTCTCATTGTTATGGTAAAAGTGTATCCTGTGGACATTCCATGGATGGATCTCTGGGTCCAACCTGATAAATCTCCTTTAACATGCCAATTTCTCTAAGCCTTTGTATACCTCCTTTTACAGAATATGAAGGCAGGTGTGGCATTTCAACTTGATTTAGTGTAGGCCACTGCTTAATCTTCGCTTCAGTGAACAACAAAACTCTAAGATCTTTTCCTAACCTTTCAAGCTTAAACAGTGAATGAAGAATCTGTGCTTAGTGGGCCTTGTATCAGAACTCAAACTGATTCAACTTTTTGTCCCTTTCACCATTATTCCACACCCTTAATAGCGATTCCCCCAAATACTCTCCAGGTTTCTCTTGATACATATTATAAAAATCAAACAATTCTTTTGGAGTGTAGTATACCTCTTCTTGGGTCACACTTTAAATTTCACCTTTTGGGACTCATTGGGACTTAAGTGTAGTTATCAGTCTAGAAGCAAAAATGGGTGGTAGGGGTGGTTCCTGGGAACATTCACCAATGTCTTGTAAGGCATCTGCCTTGGGTAATGCCCCAGACAAGGCCTAAGATTCCCTTTCCGGCAGTACCTCAGACAGACTCATCAGCCACAACTGGATTTATCTCATCAAATCGGGGTAAGAGGGTTGATTTTGCAGGCTGGTGTGATTCAACAGAATTTAGGGGCTCAATATCTTTAGCTTCCTGATTATCTGCACAGATGTCCCCATGCCAAGTTTCAGGATATGTTTTTTTTGTTTTGTTTTGTTTTTTGTTATTTTTTTATTTTTCCCAATTAATGCCCTCATTTTAATTTGAGACACCATTTGAGGTGGGAATTCAATTGGTGCTTCAATTCAGACACACTTACAATAAGATTCTGTGTTTGTTTTTTGGCAATACCAGCCCTGTTAGTACAAGAAATAAGGATTTCTGTAAGGGCAAAAGTAGAGAACTGCAGGTGTTTTATGCAGCACTTGAGCTGCAACTCTGAAGTCTTGGGCACATCTCTTTGTTTAACCACTTTGTTTAGAGTAACTAGGATCAACCAACACACTTCCCTAACTTCTCATTCTAACAAAATTGCAGAAAAGTATCAAACATGTGATCACCTAGAGCCTTGCTTCTCACTAACACTTGATCTATTGGGTGTGATATATTGCATATTGATATTGCCACCTCACACCATGGATTAGCAGCACCTTCCTTACTAATGGAGGGAGAGTCATCAGCACCTATAAGAGTAATCAGACTTGAGAACCAATTTAGAATATCAATCCTTGTGATTTTGTTTCTCTAGAACCACTCTTGCTACCTAACATCTTAGGCTGGGTACTGCAGAGAAGCAAAACCAATGAGAGAGAGAGAGAGAGAGAGAGATTTATCTCAAGGAAATGGCTCACATCTTTGTAGAGGCTGGTAAGTCCTAAGTACATGGGTCAGATATCAGGCTGGAGGCTTCTCCTGATTCATGTAGTGGCAGGGGATGACAAACCCAAAACTGGTAGGTCAAGCAGCATGCTGCTGGCTGCAGAGGCTGACGAATCCAAGATCAACAAACAAGATGGCAGGCTGCTGGCTCACAAGCTGTGGAGGCTAATTATTCCCAAGATCAGCAGGCCTGTGGTAGGACACTGGCTCAAGTCCAAACCACATATCAGTTGATGATGAGCCAAATGTAGGATCCATATTGAGTGAAAAAACAGAGAACTTTGCCAGAATGTTCATATATAGTGAATGCAGTCCACACCATAGAGGAAACTTTCTTTCAATTTATTGAATGCTCATAGCATATCTCATCATGACAGTAATTACATTATACCACATTTCATCACGGGAGATGAAAACATCATTACACAATCAACAAACTACATCATCACTACCAAAGTACTGAGAATCATGCCCTAGTCTAGTTGACAAGTAACCTTAGCCATCAAAAACCCCAAATAGGATAGATCCCAAAAGAAAATCACCAAGAAATATCAAAATCAAACTTTCTAAAACCAAAGACAAAGAAAGAATCTTGAGAACAGCTTGGGAAAAATGAAATGTTACCTACAAAAGGGAACCAATAAGACTAAACTGTGATTTCTCAGTAGAAACCATGCAGGCAAGAAAAAACTTAAAAGAAAAATTGTCAAAAAATGTCCATCAAATATGATGGCAAAATTAGGATATTTTCAGATAAGTGAAAATTAAGAGAATTTGTAAAAACTGAAGCAACTTTACAAGAAGTGCTCTTGAACATTACTCATTCGGGAGATGCAAATCAAAACAACAATGAGATATCATCACACCCCAGTAATAACATCAATTTTTACTACACTGTGTCTGTGTATTAACAGGAATTCCATGAAGTTGTCTTTCTGTGCCCTTCGCCCAGAAATACTGCCTGCAATAAGCTAAAATGGCCACGCTGTGCCAGACCAGCTGGCAGTGCACCTCTGCTCAGTTCACTTCTCTTGTTCAAGTTTTTCTCCCAATTGGTGTTTTAGCTAATTCTTTTTCCTTTTATTTGATGCTCAGGGTTCCAGGATTATCATCAGTACCTGATTCCCTTCATTTCACAGATCTTTGCTATAGAGAGATGGTATGGTATGTCTGCCTAATCCATCATCTTGGGCTGTCTCCCTCCCCTTTTGGTTTTCTAACTGTCTCATTCCACTCATTCTGGAAATGATTTCAGGCAGCTGAGATAAGTTCTGAATTCTATGCAACACCTATTTGTTTATTTTTCTATTTGCGAAAAAAATTGAATGTCTGGAGTTTCTTATTTAGAGTCCATATACAAACTGTCATCTTACTCTTCCTCACCAACGCTCTTGCCATTAACATGAAAATGTGGCTTGGACCTAGCTTCACGAAGAGTCAATGGGCAGGGAGAAAACCCCTTATCCCCATGAGCTTTCTTAGCTTTCCTCTAGAATAGAAACTTATTCAATGCCTGTCTTTGTTCTCTTGATGCTAACCTCCCCAGTTCCTCCACATTTCTGTGGACCAACTGAACTCCACTGCAGACTCAGCTCACCTTAGTTCTTGACTCAATATTCGTAGAGCCAGGTCATATGCCAGTAGTGTGCCACATATTATCCTGCCCTTAATTCTCAACCTGCATTTTGTAGAACTTGGAATATAGTTAAAATTTAGAATTGTGTTCTCATGACCCTGTCACAGCTGTTAGGTTCACTTATTTCCTCCTGCATTGACTCTCAATTCTCTGCAGCTGTCCAAAACAGGCTCTGATACATCAGAATGAGTCCTGGCTTTTGTATAGACCCTGAGTCACAGAAGAAAATGTCTCTAAACAAAAAGAGTTCATAATTCAGTTTCCTTCTGAGAAAAAGTAATCGACTTGAATTGCAGTCTATTTGACCAGAGACCTGCTATTTTAATTATTCCTTAGCATCCTGCATCTCTAGGTTGCAGGACAATCTTTGTCCTTTGCAACAAGTGGCCAGACAAGAAGGAAGTCACAAACTTGGAGCAGAGAAGAGACAAACTACTGAACTGGGACAAAAGCCTAATGGGAGAAGTAGATGGAAGTTAACCAGCTACAGATGTTGGTTTTGAAGAGGTCAGCCAGGAAGTTTTGATACAGTCCTGACTTTTGAGTCCATCTGTAGAGGAATTTCTAATTATACAGATGAAACAATAACTTAGATTCCAAGTAGTATGGTTCACACTCAGGAGACAGAATAACTTTGATGTCCTTTATAATGAGGCACAGAATACCAGAAAGATGTTGACTTTTGTTTTATTGACTATGCAGTCATTTGATTGTGTGAATCATAACAAATTATGGATCACATTGCAAAGAATGGGAATTCCAGAAAACTTAATTGTGCTCATGAGGAAGCTGTACATAGACCAGGAGGCTGTCATTTGAACAGAACAAGGAGATACTGTATGGTTCAAAATCAGGAAGGCTATGGGTCAAGGTTGTACCCTTTCACCATACTTATTCAATCTGTATGCTGAGCAAATAATCTGAGAAGCTGGACTATATGAAAAATGCAGCATCAGGATTGGAGGAAGACTCATTAACAATCACCAATATGCAGACAACTCAACCTTGCTTGCTGAAAGGGGAGATGACTTGAAGCACTTACTGATGAACATTAAAGACTACAGTCTGCACTATGGATTACACCTCAACATACAGAAAATGAAAATTCTCACAACTGGACCAAAGAGCAGCATCATGCTAAATGGAGAAAAGTTTGAAGTTGTCAAAGATTTCATTTTGCTTGAATCCACAATCAACACCAGTGGAAGCAGCAGTCAAGGAATCAGACATTGTATCGTACTGGGAAAACCTACTGCAAGGGACTGCTTTAAAGTGTTGAAGAGCAAAGATGTCACTTTGAAGACAAAGGTGTGCCTAACCCAAGCCACGGTATATTCCATCACCTTATATGCATGTGAAAGCTGGACAATGAATAAGGAAGACTGAAGAAGAGCTGATGCTTTCAAGTTGTGGTGTTGGCAAAGAATGTTGAAAGTACCAGGGACTGCCAGAAGAATTAACAAATCTGTCCTGGAGTGCGCCTTGGAAGCAAGAATGACCAGACTTCATCTCATCTACTTTAGTCATGTTGTCAGAAGGGACCATTCCCTGGAGAAGGATATCATGCTTGGAAGCATCAGTCAAGAAATCAAAGGACATATCGCAGTGGGCAAACCTGATACAAAAGACCTCTTCAAAGTGTTAAAAAGCGTAGATGTCACTTTGAGGCCTAAAGTGTACCTGACCCAAGCCATGGTATTTTCACCTGTCTCATTTGCATGTGAATGCTGGACAATGAAAAAAGAAGACTGAAGAAACATTGCTGCATTTGAATTATGGTGGTGATGAAGAATATTGAATCTGCCATGGACTGCCAGAAGAATGAACAAATCTGTGTTGGAAGAAATACAGCCAGAATGTTCCTTAGAAGCAAGAATTGTGAGACTTCATCTCACTTACTTTGAACATGTTATCAGGAGGGACCAGCTCTGGAGGAGAAACCGTGCTTGATAAAGTAGAGGGTCAGCAAAAAAGAGGAGGACACTTTACAACATGGATTAACACAGTGTCTGCAACAATGGCTCAAACATAGCAATGATTGTGAGGATGGCACAAGACTGAGTGGTGTTTCCGTCTGTGATATATATATGGGTTGAGATGAGTCAAAACCGACTCAATGGCACCTAACAACAAAAACACCACTACAATGATAGCTCAAGTACATTAAGAAATAAATAGATTTCTGTGGGTTAATATAGTGGGTGCACAACCCAAAAGCACACACTTCTTTCTTCCTTTCAACACTAGCAACAGTGCTGTCAGCAATTCGGTTTCCCAGCTGCCAGCAGTGTTGGTCAGTCAACAATTTCCCACTAAGTCTATTTCTAGGAATTGGCCTTGACCAATGACAAAAAACCAAAGCCAAATTCACTGCCATCAAGTCAGTCCCAACTCACAGTGACCCCTCTTTGGGTTTCTGAGGAGATACAGAAGTAGATTGCCCAGTCTTCCTTCCAAGGAGTGGCTGGTGGGTTTGAACCACCAGCCTTCTGGTTAGCAGTCAAGTGCCTT
>NW_006921846.1:2267141-2269460 GCF_000298275.1 Orycteropus afer afer | reverse complement strand
TTTATTTTTATAAACATAAACTCCTGAACCTTAGATATCTTCTGCGAGTATATGAAGCTTTCCTATTACCAAATTGGTGACCTTGGTCAAATTGCTTTGACTGTAAAACTCTGGAAATTCTCTTTATATGTTCCCAGGTTTAAGTAACTTCTTACTTTTATACCTATAGATATTACTTCTTTTGTTAGGCCCATTTCATTTGAGTCATTTCCTTTGCATTTCTCTAATGCATGTCAGGCTAACATCCATAATTCCATTTATGGATCATTGTCACATTGATATAAAACTTGGAGATCAATAGGCATTTGTCAGTAATTGAGTCTTCTTCCTCCATTTTTCAATTTTTTAAGTCTTCCCCTCCATTTCTCACCCCATTGCTCCTCCCAAGAATTAAAAAAATAAAAATCTTAACTAACATCTGCTAAACCTTGGATTGAGACCTGAGGCCTTGGTGTCAATGTATGTTAGCACTAGGAAAAGCATGAGGGAATGAGGAAAATAGAAAGGAGGAAAAGGGATAAACTTTCCAGAGAGAAAAATACTGCAATTTAGTAACCACCCTTCCTAGTTTAATAAAATAAGAGACTGCACAACAAAAGTGTGCATGCTAACTTTTTCACCATTTTGGTTCACAATAAGAATTCTAGAGAATGCAAGAAAGAACAAATATTGAGAGCTAAATGATTTCCTTTTTCTCTTTGTGTTATGAGGAGGAAAGAAATTAAAAGTTATCTTATGATTTCTTATACAGGACTATACGTACCCCCGATTTTTTTCAATTTCTTATTTTAAAAATTAGGCATAGAGGTGAATTATCTCAAACAAACTAAATGAGAAAATTGATTTAAATTCATATTAGCTCTCATGTTAATATACACTTGTATCATCACCCTTCTTCTACTTATTTTAGAGAGAATTGTACTACCTTGAGGAATTCAGCATGTTTCAAGAGTTAAACTAATTTCCTTTCATGCACTAGCTTGTTTGGGATTTAATTGCTGTTGGATAGCCTGAAATTACTACATGTAACAAGATGATAATTTAATGTAATATGACATGATCTAGGGTGCAGAGAGCTCATCAAGTTTATTTGTGAGCTTGGAACCATGGGAATCAGCAGCCAGAACAGATGTTTTATGGGATAAATTGAGATGCCTGGTCAATGTTGAATGAGACTATCTAAGTGAGAACACCCACGCTCCCTAGGTATAACTGTGAGTGTGGATGCTTCAGTTTTGTGTTCCTGAGACTGGCACGGGAAAAAAAAAATCCTTCTCAAATCTTTCATCTATAATACAACATGGAGGAATAGTTTCACCCTTAACTCTGGATGCAATGTAGCAAGGATAGATGTGCCATATATTAAGTCAAATGAACTGTAGTTTAAGTAGGGCAGAACAACATAAAGGCTGGAATAAATGCATATTCAAATTACTCATCTGTACCATCTACTTACACTTGAGGCATTTCTGCATGCTTATTACCCAGGAATATTTTAATGAGGTGCTCAGTCTCAGTACCTGAGCTAATTTGCTTCTCCCAAAAGGCTATTTTTGATGTGATTCTAAAAGAAAAAGAAGACAGGGCTGAATATTTCATATATAAATTTCAGGGGAAAACCCCTCTGATCACAGACCATCTCAATGGGTGTATTTCTGTCACTGGCTAACATGTAAGATTAATGCCAGTGTCAATAAAAGGAGACACTTTAATTAGACATAGGTAATATAAATGAGGTTCAAAAGATACATCCTCAAAATATCAGTTTTTATTGTTGACTTGTTGGTGTGAAAAAAACTATGAAATGGTGCATAGTAAAATATAAAGATAAAAGTCTGAACAAACATGTAAAATCATGTCAATTTCACAATTATTTTAGATTTGAAACTATTTATATTTTCAGAGAAGCCAGTAAATGAATCACACCATTATGTTGTTGTTGCTGTTGTTATATGCCCCCGAGTTGGACGGACTCATAGTGACCCCTTCTTGGGTTTCCAAGACGATATCACTATGGAAGTAGATTGCTCAACCTTCCTTCCGAGGAGTGGCAGGTGGGTTTGAACCACCAGCCTTCTGGTTAGCAGTCAAGTGCCTTAGGCACTATGCTATTTTTAGAAAATTAGAGACAAGAATTTGAAAATCT
This sequence comes from Orycteropus afer afer, assembly GCF_000298275.1. Lineage (NCBI taxonomy): Eukaryota > Metazoa > Chordata > Mammalia > Tubulidentata > Orycteropodidae > Orycteropus > Orycteropus afer. Next base: position 2,267,314 of record NW_006921846.1, on the reverse strand, counting down.
TACCCCATAGCCCACCATACTGACCTCATCACAGAAAGAAAGATATAGCCTTAGTAAACTGTGAGCTTGAATATTTTGTTTGTTGTTAGTTGTCATTGTTGTTAGCTACTGTTGAATCATCTCCGACTCATAGCAACCCCATGTGCAGCAGAATGAAACACTGCCCGGTCCTG
>NW_006921846.1:2265145-2265788 GCF_000298275.1 Orycteropus afer afer | reverse complement strand
CAGTTTGCACCTCTGGAAGTTCTCTGTCAATATACTGCTACAACCATTTTTGAATTATCTTCAGTAAGATTTTAATTGCATGCAATATTAACAATATTGTTCGATAATCTCTACATTCTGTGGGATCACCTTTCTTTGGAATGGGTACAAATATGGATCTCTTCCAGTCAGTTGGCAAGGTAGCTGTCTTCCAAATCTCCTGGCATAGCCCAGTGAGTGCCTCTAGTGCGGCATCCATTTGTTGAATTGTCTCAATTAGTATTCCATCAATTCCTGGAGCCATGTTTTTTGGCACTTCCTTTAGTAGAGCATCTACTTCTTCCTTCCTTCAATACCATTGGTTCTTGATCATATGCCATCTCCTGAATTGGATGAACACTGACCAATTTGTTTTTGGTACAGTGGCTCTGTATTCTTTCCATCTGCTTTTGATGTTTCCTGCATCATTCAATATATTGCCCATAGAATCTTTCAATATTGCAAGTAGAGGTTTAATTTTTTTCTTTACTTCTTTCAGCTTGAGAAATGCTGAGCGTGTTTTTCCTTTTTTGGTTTTCTAACTCAAGGTCTTTGCACATTTCATTATAATAAATGAGTTTGTCTTCTTGAGCTTCTCTTTGAAATCTTCTGTTCAGCTCTTTTA
>NW_006921846.1:2259687-2264669 GCF_000298275.1 Orycteropus afer afer | reverse complement strand
TTTTCAGCTTGAACTTGTCGGCTTCTACACGCTTGTGAGCCATTTACCTAAGATAAATCTCTCTCTCTCTCTCTTTCTCTCTCTATAAATATATATATACACTTTGCTTGTTTTTGTGTTTCTCTAGAGAACCCAATCCAACACAATTACTATTTGATATATAATAGAGTAGTAATTGCATAAAATAAATATAGTAGAACTTCAAAAAGTGAAAGATTTTAGAACAGAAATCTGGTTAATGTCTTTGTGGGCTAAATTACAATGTACAATCTTCTTTTAAGAATATTTATAATCCCACATGATGATAACTTATGACATATTTCCTGGAATGAAATCTTAACCATTGCACACATGATTTTTTTCTTTCTAAATTACCACAGGTAAGAAATATTTTCTATACAATGTTAGGCATAGCACTAAAGTTTTCTAAGCCTCAATCCCTTCCTTTTCAAAATGGAGGGTTTCAAAAAAATTTCCTTGATGTACTTTCGTGTTTAAAATGTATATGAATATTTAATCTTGTAATGTTTCTCTTTATAAGAGACAAACATTCTGTAACTGATGAATATGCCCAGCATTTTATTAGGATATCATTGTTATTATGATCCAGGTACCACTGTGAGATACTTCACTCAATAAGAGCCCTAAACCATTTTTCCACTTGTATCAATATGGATTCATAAAAGAGAATGCTTTTACAGAAGCAGCATCATGTGTAAATCTTTCATCAGGCTTCTGTATGTCGTCATGGAACTATTTTGTAAAGTGCTCTCTCTGTTGTGCTTTATATATTAGGAAAAGTTCATCTTAACGGATGTGCTCATCTACTAGAGGAGTGGCCACTCGTATATAGTGTGTGTATATACATACAATGGGAGCTCTGGTGGGGTAGTGCCTAAGGCATTAGACTGTCCACCAGAAGGTTGGCGGTTCAAACCCACTAGCCACTCCTCAGAAGGAAGATTGGGCAAGCTACTTCCGTAGTGATATTGCCTTGGAAACCCAAGGAGGGGTTGCTAAGAGTCAGATCCAACTTGCCGGCAGTGAGATTTTCTTTCTATACATGCATTTTAAGGAGCTCTAGTAAGTAGCACAGTGTCTAAGGCATCTGACTGCTAACCAGAAGGTTGGTGGTTCAAACCCATCAGCCACTCTGCAGAAGCAAAACTGGGCAATCTACTTCCGTAAAGAATTACCGCCTGAGAAACCCAGTAGAGGTTGCTATGAGTAGGAATTGAATCAAAGGCAGTGGGTTGGGTTTTATACATACAATGGCAGGCAGTTTCAGAGCCATAAAAACCCTTAACTCCAGGCTAACATCTTAGCCTGAAAAGACATGGATGAGGCAGAAAGGTGTATTTCTGCTTCTTGCTCCCTGGAGTTCAGGAGGTAGATAAGAGCTATCAGAATCCTTAGGTCTGACTTCCAATTATACAATATTCACCTAGTAAAGGAGCTCTGGTAGCATAATGCCTAAAGCACTTGACTGCTAACCAGAAGGCTGGTGGTTCAAACCCACCAGCCACTCCTCAGAAGGGGGGTTGGGCAATCTACTTCCATAGAGATACCACCTCGGAAATCCAAGGAGGGGTCGCTATGAGTCGGGGTCGACTTGACAGCACATAACAACAACAACAACAACAGTGAATTATAGAGTTATAACATATATGTGTATCCACACAGTCATATAGACACAGAGACACAAACATACATATAATACAGAATTATAGACTTGTAAAGAGCACTAGAAGGGAATTCAAGGAGTATTTAGTGGAAAACCCTAATTTTATAGATAAAGGGACTGAAGCTCAGAAATACTAAGTGAAATGCTACAAAACCATCTGTTGGCAAGGCCAGGACTAGTTTGCCTTTCATGAGATATGAATCCCATTTCTTTATAGTTTAAATTCAAATGTATTTTAATAAATGTGCTGAATAATTTGGCTTGTTTAACTTTAATTCAGGGACAATTTATATGCATTGAGAATATCCTTATTTCAAGGTATATTGAGAGCTTACTCATTTTTTAGTCACTAAATAGTGCTTCATATTCACGCAGCCATGATCTGGCTGTTTGTAGACACTGGTTCTCATTGCATATTTTCACATCAAGGTTAGAAAATATATTTTTCATCCATTCATTTATTAATGCATGCACACATACATGCCTTCAATGTACATTTGTTTTGCATCTCTTTGTGCAAAGAGAAAGTACCTACATTTAAGAAGCAAGGAAATTTCAATCACCAGGCATGAAATTACACAAGTAAACTTTAGAGCTAAAAACACAGAATGTTTCAAATCACATTTATTTTTATGCTGTGAACATTCTTCTTCTTGAACTATGTCACTAAGACCTTTGTGCCTTACAGCTTCAAAAGGACTTTTGATCTTGTTACATCTCTATTTATATTTCCTTACAAGCATCTTTCCAAAACGCACATATACATCATCACTGTTGGGGATTATTCCATGAGAGGGAGGACACACAGGTGTAATGCCACTTGCCCAACACACACACAAAAAAAAAAAATGGTAGAAAGATAGCCAAGTAGGCCAGAAAACAAAACATGATGAAACAAAACAAACATTAACTCTTGTGTTCTTTTAAAGAAACACACTAAGTTTTTCTAGCTACACAGAATTCAACACATTACATATTTTAGCACTATTTAAAATGTTTTCCATTTTAAAATATCAGTCCCTAGGAAGTGAAAAGCTAGTCTGACTCCATATTACCAAGGGATTTCAGAAAATTGTTCAACTTCATATACAGGATATCTGAACACTGGTGATTTTATGATATATCTTACCAATAAATTATTATTCAGGGCTTTCAGAAACTCAACAATGGGTACAAAGGTAAGCAAGGATATGGCACAAACCATTTTAATAATAGAGATTGCTGTTGTTGTTGTTGTTGTTGTTAGGTGCCATCGAATTGGATCCCACTCATAGCGACCCTATGTATAACAGAATGAAACAATGCCCAGTCCTTTATCAACCTCACAATCCTTGCTATACTTGAACCCATTGTTGCAGCCACTGTGTCAATCCATCTTGTTAAGGGTCTTCCTCTTTTTCCCTAACCTTACCAAACATGATATCCTTTTCCATGTACTCTTTTGGCAATGTGACCAAAGTAAGTAAGATGGAGTCTGGCTATTCTCCCTTCTAAATGAGCATTCTAGATGCACTTCTTCCAGGACAAATTTGTTAGTTCTTCTGTCAGTCCTTGGTATTTTTAATAACAACAACACCAACATCACCACCACAATTCGAGGCATCAGCTCTTCTTCCGTCTTCCTTATTCATGAACCTGCTTCCATTTGCATATGAGGCTACTGAAAATACCATGGCTCAGGTTTAGTGCACCTTACTCTTCAAAGTGACATCATCTTTTCTTAACACTTTAAAGAGGTCTTTTGCAGCAGATATGCCCAGTGTAATACGATGTTGGATTTCTTGACTGTTGCTTCCACGGGTGTTGATTGTGGATCCAAGTAAAATGAAAACTTTGACAACTATTAACTTTTCTCTATTTATGATGATGTTGCTGTCCAGCTGTGAGGATTTTTGTTTTCTCTATGTTGAGGCGTAATCCATACTGAAGGCTACAGTCTTTGATCTTCAATAGTGCTTCCTTTAAGTTCTCTTCACTTTCAGCAAATTTGGTTGTGTCATCTGCAAATTGCACGTTGTTAATGAGTCTTCCTCCAATTCTGATGTTGTGTTCTTGTTCATGTAGTCCAGCTTCTCAGATTATATGCTCAGCATACAGACTTAAAATAATAGAAGAGCTGTCATTTATTGAAGGCTTATGAGATACCAAGTTTTTTTTGTTATTGTTGTTGGGCCTTTTCATGTATTATCTTCAACCTTTATAACAAAAACAAAGTTTGATATTTTATTTTTATTTTACAATGAAGAAAACTGAGGCTCAGAAAAAAGCCATAGTGATATCCTCTAAGCCACAGTGGTGTAGCGTGAGATTTGAAGCCACGTTCAAGTCCTTCCTATGTCTATACTCATTCCACCAGGTAACTTTTTTCTAAATATATGTATTTTTTATTAGTACAAGATGTGAGAAAATTGGACTTCTGGTAAGATGGAGGAATAGGCAGACAAGCGACACAGACCCTCTTCAACAAAGAAAAGAAAAACCAATTGACAGAGATACAGAAGATAATCCTGGAGCCCTGAGCTTCGAAAGGAACTATACAGAGGTAGATTAGGCACCAACTAGTGGAAAAACCTGAACAAAAACTGAGTTTTTTTGATAGAGATGGTCAGAGCTGCAGACTGTCAGCTACTCTGAAGGGACCAACAGCCTGAATATTTCCAAGTAGTGTTGGGACCTGAAAATTAACCTACAGATAATCCCTGGTCACCAAAGACTGCAGAGACAATTGTACTGGTTGCCTATGACTAGGCAGGGAAACAGCAAGGAGGGAGACAACGTGAGCTGTTGACTTTCCACTGTCTGGAGGGCACAGCCGTTTCAAATGTTTATAAGCGGTAGCCATTTTGGATATTTAAAGTGACCGAAGACACAGTCATTTTGAATGTTTACAAGCAGTGGCCATTTTGGATATTTAAAGTGACTGAGGGTGCCACCATTTTTAATCTTTCAAGTGGCAACCATTTTGGATGTTAATGTGATAGCATTCTCATTTGGATTCCAAGGACCTAAGAATAGCCTCTGTTTGCCAAGGTTGGCAGGGATACACAAGAGGCTGACAACAGGAAAGGACACAGGTGGTGAGTGTATAAGTGCTGCCAACTAGTGAATAGAGGAGCACAGCACAGTACCCTGCTTGCACAGACAACATACAAACAAAACAAAGAAAATGAAAATCATGGGCAAGTCACTCCAACATACAATCACCAATTAAATATAAACATAAAAACGTCACAATGCCTAGGAGACAACAGAGCATCACAGTCCACACAAAGAAGCAAGATAAAGCAGGAAAAGCAAG
>NW_006921846.1:2258638-2259329 GCF_000298275.1 Orycteropus afer afer | reverse complement strand
GAAGAAAATACAAGAACAAAATGACAAAATAAATGAAAAATTAGAAATGATTCAAAATCTACAGATAGAAATCCAGAAGATTAATAGTAGATTGTCGGAAAGAAATAACACATTGAAAGGACAAAAGAGTAGAATTCATGCAATGGAAGACAAAATTAATGAGATTAAAGACAAATACCTTAATACTTCTTTGGAAAGGGATCAATCAAGAAAAAGATCAAAACAAAATGAAGAAAGCTTAAGGTTCATGTGGGATACCATCAAAAGGAATAACCTATGTGTCATTGGAATTCCAGAACCAGAAGAGAAAATAAAACCACTGAGAAAACTGTCCAAGATTTGTTTGAAGAGAACTTCCCTGATATGATGAAAGATGAGAATATATCCATTCAGGAAGCTCAATGAACCTCAAACAGGATAGACCACAAAAGAAAATCACCAACACATATCATCATCAAACTTAGCAAAACCAAAGACAAAGAAAGAATCATGAGAACAACACAGGAAAAACAAAAAGTTACCTACAAGGTGCAACCAATAAGACTAAGCTCCAATTTCTTGGCAGAAACCATGCTAGTGAGAAGACAACAGGATGATATATATAAAACCCTGAAAGAGAAAAATTTTCAACCAAGAATTATGTACCCAGCAAAATTGTCCCTCAAATATGGTGGTGAAATTAGGACATTTC
>NW_006921846.1:2235116-2241126 GCF_000298275.1 Orycteropus afer afer | reverse complement strand
CTTCTTTGGGCGTCCCTGAGTTTCCCCTCCTCATCTAATCCCTTTGGCTGATTGCTCTTCTCTTTGGCTTCCTGGGTTTTACCCCTTTCTCCTGCTCTCCCGGCCTGCTACTCTGTGCTACGCCCGTGCTTACCTTGCTCCCGGAGACCCGGTCCCTCTCAGGAGGGTAACAAGGGAAAGTGTTCAGTGCATTTAATTCTCAATAATACAGAGACACAGCACAGACAAATCTGGAGTGAAGCAAGGTGAGCAGAACATGAGCTAGAACTAAGGAAGAAAAGTGCAGGTAAGTAGGTGAGAACTTCAGAGATTCAGGTGACCACAAAGCAAGAAAGGAGCCAGTAATTAGAAATAGTAGTTGTCCCTACTCATTTGGGTTGGGAACTCATGCAGAGGAAAGGCCTGTGAAGTGGTGACTGGAGAGAGTAAACTCTGTGCAACCATACCCACCTCCACTTGTGTTGAATCAGAGCAGGAATCAGATAACTGACTGCACTCACTCAGAAGTACACCAGTGCCGACTCTAGTGACCAGGGACCAGAGAAGTGTGTTCTCTCCCTTTATCCCCAACGCCATCTTGATGACCAGTGCTCTGGCCCATATTCACACAATGGCCAGTGATGCCCACTTGCCACCACTCCCCTGCCCAGCAGTTCATCTGGCCTGCCTCCCCCTACACATAGACCCCTGCCACTGTACTCCTCCAGTTGCTGGCATGCACTTCCACAAATTGTGTAATGCAGGTCCACTGTATCTATGGTTGGCAGCACTTTGCCATGGATTGTGTGCCCCTGTGGTAGTTATGTTTGTATGTCAACTTGGCTGGGCCTGGTTGAGTGGCTGGGCAGCTGGTGGTAGTTATTTCCCATGGTGAGACTGGCAATCAACTCCATGGTGGGATCTACCACAAGCAGCTGAGTAGCTGCCTTTGGGATATGATCTGCTTCCTGTATATAAGGAGAGGCCTTGGGAATGGTCTCTAGCCTTTGGCACGCTTGGACCCTGCATGTAGCCATGTTGTTGCTCAGCAGCCTGCTGACCTTGGGACTTACAGTGGACTTAAGTTAATGGCCTGCCGTGTGGATTGGTAACTTTGGGACTGTGCCTTTTTACTTGTCAACCTTGGGGCTTCTCAGCCTCAGCAGCCAACAGCTGTCTGAGTAAAGGAATGCCTCTAGCTCCAGTGGGCCGGGAGCAGGAGGCAGAGGTGGACCCCAAGGTTGAGGGGCTTTCATCCAGCCCCTAGAGCTAGGTAAACAGAACAGTCCCCCAACCACTGTCTCCACAGTCAGTAGGTTACACTCTCACAGATTGCATGCCACATGCTCACCACCTTCACAGAGGCACACACTCGCACAGTGCCACATCACTTTTTTATTATTTAATTTTTGTCTTGTCCTCTTTTTCCTTTCTTTCTTTTATTCTCCTCTTTTTCATTTCTTTTTTTCCCATCCAGTGGGGGGAAGTTATACCTCCCCACTAGTCACATCTACCACCTGCCACCCCACCCACTGGATAAGTGCCACCAGCTGCTCCTGCACAATTTGATCAATGACAGATGGTGGTCCACACCCACTCATCATGTGCTCAGCCTCTCTAAATTACATTTCCAGTGAACAGAAACCTGTGCCCATACTCACACCAGCTACCTTACCCACCCAGAGTGCCCCAGGGCTGCCTAATAAGTGACCAGAATAACACATCCTCTTAGCCTGCCTGGATATATCATGACAAAAAGTCAGCACAAAACAAAGCAACATACAATCAACAAAATAAATACACTAACACCACAGTATCTTGGAGACAACAGAAAACTTCAAATAACACAAAGAAACAGGGAAAGATGACTCAAGAAAGTGACCGAAATAAAGAACTTGGAAATTTCTTTGAGAAGGAAATGTTAATAGAACTACTTGATAAGGAATTCAACCAACTTATATGGTGAGCCCTCCAAGAGATCAAGGAAAACACAGACAAAGTCAAGAAAAGCGCAGAGAAAACTTTAGAACAATTCAGTAAAACGATATGAGACCAAAATGAAAAAAATAGACAACTAGAAACCATGCAAAAGCAGTAACTAGAAATCCAGACAATTAACACTAAAATTTCAGAAATAGATATCGAAGTGAAAGGACAAAGGAATAGAATTTAATCAATGGAAAATAGAAACAGGGAAATGGAAGGCAAGTCCCTTGATACCAATCTGTTAGAGGAAGAATAAGGAAAAAAAGAATGAAGAAAAATGAAGAGAGCCTATAATTATGTGGACCACTTTCAAGAGGAATAACTTAGATGTGATCAGAATTCCAGAAAATGCAGTGACCAAAAAAAAAAAAAAAAAAAAGCCAGAGAAAGTTCTTGAAGATTTGTTGGCTGTAAACTTCCATAATATTATTGAAAATGAAAATATATGCATTCAAGAAGCTCAGAGAACCCCAATAAGATAGACCCCAAAAGAAAGTCACTGAGACATATCATAATCAAATCTCAAAAACAAAGACAAAGAAAGAATTCTGAGAGTAGATTGGGAAATGAAATGTTATGAACAAAGGGGAACCAATAAGACTACTCTCTGATTTCTTGGCAGAAACCACACTCGTAAGAAGGTAATGTGAAGAAATATACAAAACCATGAAAGAAAAAAATTACTGACCAAGAATTATATATCCAGCAAAATTGTCCATCAAATATGGTGAATTGAGGTCAATTCAATATAAACAGAAATTTAGAGAATTTGAAAAAAAAAAAAAGACCAACCAACCTAACAAAAAGTGCTAAAGGGAGTCCTTCAGACAGAGAACCAACAACCTCAGGCCTGAGATTAAGACGCATGGCAACACCACCCCAAAACCAACCCAGATAAAGTATTTTCAAAACAAATTAAACCCACAAGACTGAAAATAGGGAACCAGAGATGTCAATGTGTAAAGGACAACAACTACAATGCAAAAAGAGGAATAATAATGATGTAGTTATAGAACTTCAAATGCAGAGGAATTTAAGATGATATCAAGATAGAACAGACTATTTTAAGCTTAGAAACATAATAATAAATTACAGAGCAAACACAAAGAAAATTAATAAACCTTCTAACCAAACTAAAAAGGAAGAAAACCATAAAGACTCAGTAAACTCAAAGTCAATACCAATTAAGGAAATGAAAAGACAACTCCACAATAACAGTAAACTTTAATACACCACTTTTAATGAAGGACAGAGCAACTAGAAAGAAATTCAGCAAAGACACAGAAGAAGTAAAGATTACAGATTTGTTCATTCTTCTAGTAGTCCATGGGACATTCAATATTTTGCCAACATCACAATTTAAATACATCAATTCTTCTACTGTCTTCCTTATTCATTGTCCAGCTCTCATGTGCATATAAGGTAATGGACAGTACCATGGCTTGGGCCATGCACATCTTAGTCTTCATAGTGACATCTTTGCTCTTAAATACTTTAAAGAGGGCTTTCACAACAGATTTGCCCAATGCAATATGCCATTTGATTTCTTGACTGCTGCTTCCATGAGTGTTGATTGTGGATCCAAGGCAGTGTTTTGTTCTGTTGTACTTAGAGTCACTAAGAGTCACATCTGATTCAACAACATCTAACAACAACTTCCAAGATGCCTCTGGGTGAACTCAAACCTCCAGTCTTTTGGGTAGCAGCCAAGTTCCTTAAGTGTTTGCACAACCCAGAGACTCCCTTATCCATAAGCAACCCTTCTAAATGATTCACAGTACAGAAGTACACTTAGAGATCTTCATGCAAACAACCTCAGAAATATTGCTGACTATTCTCCCAAATTCTTCAGAAAAGATAATCCTTTAATTCATAAACAGGTAGTTAAGAATCACAGTGAGTAGTTTACAGTGTCCAAAATAACTCCAGTGTTGTCCTTGGTGGCCACCAAAGAAAAAAAGTAAAACAGCATCTAACGATCTAGCACAACCTTTTGTATCTTCAAATACTATCCTGAAAGGCAATTTGGCTGGTATTATAGTATTTTATCCTTCATAGTACAATCTTGTTGTTTTAATACAAATCCCCGAGTTTTCAGTTACAAAAATATATTCCATCCAGTCCATTAACAAAAACCTCACTAAAATAATGTTAGTAATTCATGTAAAATGAGAAATTAGATGACAATTTTGTTGTAGATCTAATTTAAAATGTTGTTCAGCATATTGATTTTTAAAAGGCTAACCTTTCCCCTTGCCACTTCAATTTTCAAATGCAAGCAATATGATAGATAAGAAATTAATTTCCCATGTTCTGTGTCTGCTATTTTGTTCATAAATTTCAGTGAGAATATGACTCAATATCATATAAAGAGAATTAAAAAATCAACTAAAAAGAATATTCACCCACAGGGTTCTTTATACTTGCATTTTTTTTAATATACCACATGTATCTTTTTGGTTTAAAAATAAATAAACAACTTTACATATTTCAGGATCTTGCAAGGATACCAAAATTCCACAGTAAAATTTATTTATTGTTCTATGCAATAAACATTTATTAAGTGCTTATATATCTTTTGGGGGCTTGCCAATTTTAGAGGAACCCTGTTTTAGACATTATTATAGTGTCATCAGTTGGATGGCTAAGCTTATTAAGTAAAGATAACAACATCTTAGAAAATAAGAAAACAAATATCCAAGAAAAACTGAGCTAATTCTCTGGGAGCTCTGATGGCATAGTGCTTAAGGCATTTGACTGCTAACGAGAAGGCTGGCAGTTCAAACCCACCAGCCACACCTCGGAAGGAAGGTTGGGCAATCTACTTCCTTAGAGATGCTGCCTTGGAAACCCAAGGAGGGGTTGCTATGAGTCAAATCTGACTTGAAGGCAGTGAGTTTGGTTTTTTGTTTGTTTTGTTTTGTTTTTAGTGAGCAAGGGTACCTGGTGGTACAGTGATTAAGTGCTTGGCAGCTGCTAACCAAAAGATCAGTGGTTCGAACCCACCAGCTCCTCTGTGGGAGGAGGATATGGCAGTCTGCTTCCATAAAGATATATATCCTTGAAAATCCGACAAGATAGTTCTGCTAGTCCTATAGCATTACTAGAGTGGAAATAAAATCCAAATCCAGGGCAACAAGCAATAGGTACAGGCAAGGTCCCTAGTCCCCATGAGCTTTTCAAGAACCCAATAAATTTGTCTGCAACTAAAAAAAAAGAAAGAAAGAAAAGGCTCCTAACTAAGAAGAAAAAAAATGGAAAATGAAGATTATTAAATGTTTAATTAAATGTTCACAAAGTATAGCATTAAGTCAACTTCATTAATTGTTGCATTTAATATTCATAAAAAATGTAATTACATTTGAGAAAACCTTTATGAGTCAGATCTTCTCATTTTGGAAGAATTTCCAAGTATGCATAATGATTGCAGAAAAATCATAGCTAATCATACTAAATGAATTATTTGTAAAGAAATAATTTCAGAAGGAAAATTATAACAAATCTTTTAAGAGCTAGAGTATTTAGGGCCTACAAAGGTCTTAAAATGCTGCTGCAAGCATTTGCTAGCCACTGTTATAGATACATTACATAGATGCATTTCTGAGCACCTATTAGAAACAGCAAACAAGATCTCAAGGTGCATACATTATTGAAAAGGATCTTTATAATTTCATTTCAACTCAATAACAATTTATTCATTATATACAATGTGCCAGGCACTGTGCTGATTTGTCTGGATACAGAAATACACCCTGCTCTCAAGGAGCTCACAGACCAACAGGGAATTCAGACAAGGAAAACTGTACATGAGAATGTGTTAAGTGCTATTACGAAGGTGAGCATGTGGTCTGTGGCATCACCTAGGAGGGAAACTTAAAGAGGTTTCTTGGAGGAAGTCACCTCAACTTGAAACCAGAAGAATAAATTGAAGTTCGCCAAGAAAATAGGTGAAGAGGGGCTTGAATATTTCAGGAAGAAGAGCATGTGCCAAGTCACAAAAGCAAGAGAGGAAATGGTACACGAAAATAATTGAATGATCAGTAAT
>NW_006921846.1:2222305-2234176 GCF_000298275.1 Orycteropus afer afer | reverse complement strand
TGGGCAATCCTACTTCCGTAGTGATACTGCCTCGGAAACCCAAGGAGGGGTCACTATGAGTCAGGTGTGACTCGACGGTACACAACAACAACACAACAACAAGCTTGGTATTCCTCAGCTATGATGCAAACACACTGTTGTTGTTGTTGTTGCCGTGGAGTCCGACCCGACTCATAGGGACTCCTCCTTGGGTTTCTGAGGCAGTATCACTATGGAAGCAGATTGCCTAACCTTTCTTCCGAGGAGTGGCTGGTGGGTTTGGACCGCCAGCCTTCTGGTTAGTAGCCTTAGGCACTATGCTACTGGAGCTCCCACTACATGTGCAATATTCATATGGGCTACTCTGTGTGACTCACGTGGTGCTTGGGGAGTGGGCAAGGAGAACTGACATGAAAAGTGAATCTCATGCCTCTTGCTGTGTCATGAGCAGTAAAGTCCTTTGCTTCTGACCTAGCAGTCTTATGTCTTCTGTCAATACCCATGAAATTGTGGCAAGCTAACTTGTCAGCTTGAAAATAGGGTAAAGTCTCAAACCCTTTACTGTTTTTAAACATTTTCCACACTTCTTTGGTAACAAATCTGTATTGGTAGGATTTATACTCATATTATTCTATTTAATCTTTTTGACTCAATTTAAATAGATTAAATCTTTGCCTTAGCTGAGCTTCAGGACATTGCAATTTTCAAATGATCCTTATCTAATAAGACTATATATTAATTATATTTCTCAAAAAAAAAAAAAAAAACACTGCTATGGAGTTGTATTTGACTCATGGCCACCTGTCCTTGGGTTTCTGAGGCAGTATCACTACGGAAGTAGATTGCCCCATCTTCCTTCCGAGGAGTGGCTGGTGGGTTTGAGCCACCAGCCTTCTGGTTAGCAGTCAAATGCCTTAGGCACTATGTTACCAGAGCTCCTTTCATTATATTTAGACACATTTATCCCTACCTAGAGATACTTCATAATTAATAGCAGAATTGTGAATTAGTGGTTTACCAAGACCAAGTTGCAATACTGGAAAGAGTTCTTGCTTTCTCCCGCAGTACATGAATTCTTGGGATCAAATATCATCATAATCCATAAAATACTGCTGAAAATTTCTTTTCTCTTCTTAAATGACATTATACCATGATTGCAATCAAGTTCTAGTATTTTATGGGATTTTTTTTTCCTATGGTAACTCATGAACTTCTGCAAAAGCATAAATTAACCTGGAGTTCTTGATTTTTTCTTTTTCTTTCTTTTTTTTTTCAGATTTCCAGTAACTAGAGTTAGTTAATTTATTTTACACATCAACTTTAATACCTTGAATCTATGTTTTATGATCTGAAATATTCTGTTGCATTTTGAAGCATATATACATACTAGAGTGGGTCCCAGTGATTTCAGAATCAAACTGTAGTTTGTGTCACTGACTTGTTGCATACTGACACCACTGTATTGTGATTATCATAACAAGACAACCACAAAAGGACAACCTATTTCTTATGGTACATTAAAGTCTTAGCAAAGCATTCAAAATATGTGTCTTTATGGATGCTCACCATGGAGTATAATAAATAGTCCCCACAATTTTGATTCTGGTTTTCTTCTAGAGATATGAACTTAAATTTGACTTCAAAAATGACACCAAAAGGACTAATCAACTATAAACATGAAAAGTACCTAAGCCAATGAGGTGTTCATTATTTCCTTCCTAAGAAGCTACTGATGTGAAGAACATTAATCCAATCACTTTATGACAAAGCCAAAAATGTTCAATTTCCACATTTTACTCATTACATATGTCTTTCTTTTCCATATAACAAATAGCTTTGCTTTGTTTTAATTAGTTCTTTTGCAAAATTCTGTACAGACTAAACCTGGCATCATTTTTAAATGACTTTTCAATTGAGAATGCAATCATGATATTTTGAATCGAAGGAAAATTTCTCACCCAATTATACACACACATACATATCTTTTCAAAAAGAATTGGTGAGCTTTTCAAGATAGGTAGCTTCAATTTAAAATTGATCAAGGGTGTGAAAAACTTTGAAATGAGGTAAATTTTTCAGATTCTTTGTCTAAACAAATGTTACAATGTTCATATAAGCATATAAAATTTATAGCTGCTAGGCCAATAAGCTCATTCTAGGCTTTTTCAAATGAATATATCACCATAGTATGAATTAATAATAAAAGAAATTACAACTCAAATGGCTGAGGTCATGAGGTGATACATTTTATTTGCAACACAAATTAAAATTAGTATTTATTCAACAATTATTTTGGGGGGTATTTATTATATGCTCATGGCGACCCCATGTGTTACAGAGTAGAACTGAAATCCATAGGATTTTCTTGGCTGTAATCTTTATGGAAGAAGATCACCAGGCGTTTCTCCCATGGAGTTGCTGGGTGAATTTGAATTGCCAATTTTTTGCTTACCAGCATCTGTCACTCACCTGTAGTTTGCTATACTGAGGTGGCTTGCATATTGCTGTGAGGCTGGAAACTATACCACCAGTATTTCAAATACCAGAAGGGTCACCCATGGTGGACAGGTTTCAGTAGAACTTCCAGACTAAGACAAACTGGGAAGAAGGATGAAGCCATCCACTTCTGAAAAAATGACCACTGAAAACCAAATGAATAGCACTGAAACACTGACCTATTACTGGAAAACTTTATGAATAACAGTGACACACTGTATGATATAGTGCCAGAAGATGAGCCCCTCAAGATGGAAGGCACTCAAAATATGACTGGAGAAGAGCTGCCTCCTCAAAGAAGAGTTGACCTTAATGACGTAGATAGAATAAAGCTTTCAGGATTTGCTGATGGGACACTACTCAAAATGGGAAGAAACAGCTGCAGCCATTCATTAATAATCAAAATGTGGAATGTATGTATGAATTTAGGAAAATTGGGATTTGTCAAAATGAAATAAAATGCATTAAGCTTGATATCCTAGGCATTATTGAGCTGAAATGAACTGGTATAGGCCATTTTGAATCAGATAGTCTACTATGCCAGAAATAACAAATTGAA
Organism: Orycteropus afer afer; assembly: GCF_000298275.1. Taxonomy (NCBI): domain Eukaryota; kingdom Metazoa; phylum Chordata; class Mammalia; order Tubulidentata; family Orycteropodidae; genus Orycteropus; species Orycteropus afer. Next base: position 2,231,142 of record NW_006921846.1, on the reverse strand, counting down.
AAGGAATGGCATCACATTAATCATCAAAAAGAACATATCAGCAGTACAATGCTGACAGTGATAGGATAATATCTTTATGCCTACAAGGAAGACCAGCTAACACTACTATTACTCAAATTTACACACCAACCGTTAAAACCAAAGATGAAGAAACTGAAGATTTTTAGCAACTTCTGCTGTTTGAAATTGACCAACCATGCAGTCAAGATGTATTGATTATTATTGGTGATTTCAATACTAAATTTAAATTGATTTAAATGCAGAAGATTTTATATGTTTTACATGTTTTTTGTTTCTAAATTTAGCATCATTACTATCCTCAAGGCTATATTTCATAGTTGGGAAATATAGCCTTGAGGATAGTAATGATGCTAGAGATCATGACAGAATTTTTCAAGACTAAGGCATTTGACTGCTAACCAGAAGACTGGCGGCTCAAACCCACCAGCCACTCCTCAGAAAGAAGACTGGGCAATCTACTTCCATAGAGATACCACTTTAGAAACACAAGGAGACGTCACTGAGTTGAAAACGACTGGACAGCAGTGAGTTTGGTTTGGTTAATGACATATTCATTGCAAATACCTTTTTTCAGCAACATAAGTGGAGGTTATACATGTGGACCTCACCAGAGGGAATACACAGGAGTCAGATCAACTACATCTGTGGAAAGAGGCAATGGAGAAGCTCAATATCATCAGTCAAAACAAGGCCAGGAGATGACTATGGAACAGACCATCATATACAAGTTCAAGTTGATGTTGAAGAAAATTAAAACAAGTCCCTGAGAAGGAAAATATGACCTTGATTATATCCCATCAGAATTTAGACACTACCTGAAGAATAGATTTGACACATTGAACACCAATGACTGAAGACCAGACCAGTTGTGGGACAACATCAAGAACATCATACATGAAGAAAGGTAAAGGTAATTTAAAAGACAGGAAAAGAAGAAAAGACCACAATGGATGTCAGAAGAGACTCAAAAACTTGCTCTTAAACATAGAGTAGCTAAATCAAATGGAAGAAAGATGAAATAAAAGAATGTAACAGAAGATTTCAAAGGGCAGTTTGAGAAGACAATGTAAAGTATTATAATGAAATTTGCAAAGACCTGGACTTAGAAAATCAAAAGGGAAGAACATGCTCAATATTTCTTAAGCTGAAAGAACAGAAGAAAAAATTCAAGCCTCAAGTTGTAATACTGAAAGATTCTATGGACAAGATATTGAATGATGCAAGAAGCATCAAGAGAGATGGAAGGAATACATATATTCCCTGTACAAAAAAAATAATTGGTTGATGTTCATCTATTTCAGGAGGTGGTATATGATCAAGAACCAATAGCATTGAAGGAATAAATTGAAGCTTCACTGGAGGAATTGGAGAAAAGCAAAGCTCCAGAAATTGATGGAATACCCTTTGAGATGTTTCAACAAACGGATGCAGTGCTGGAGGCACATACTCGTCTATTTCAAGAAATTTGGAAGACAGTTACCTGGGCAACTGACTGGAAGAGAACGGTATTTGTACTCATTCCAAAGAAATGTGATCCAATAGAATGTGGAAATTATCAAAAAATATATCATTAATTTCACACACAAGTAAAATCTCACTGGAAGGTAATTCTTTATGGTCACAGTATTATATTATATTGACAGAGAATGTGCAGAAATGCACACTGGATTCAGAAGAGGATGTGGAATAAGGGATATCATTGCTGATGTCAAATGGATCTTGGCTGAAAGCAAAGAATATCAGAAAGATGTTTACTATTGAATATGCAAAGGCAGTAGTGAGTGGATCATAACAACCTATAGATAACATTGGGAAGAATGGGAATTCTAGAACACTTAATTGTGCTCATGTAGAACCTGTACGTAGACCAGAAGGCTATCATTTGAACAGAACAAGGGGATAATGAAAGGTTTAAAATCAGGAAGTGTGTGCTTCAGTTTTGTACCTTTCCACCATACTTATTCAATCTGTATGCTGAGCAAATAATCCAAGAAGCTGGACTATATGATGAAGAACATGGCATAAAGATTGAAGGAAGACTCATTAACAACCTGCAATATGCAAATGACACATCTTTGCATGGTGAAAGTGAAGATGACTTGAAGCACTTACTGAAGACTACAGCCTTCATTCTGGATTACACTTCAATATAAAGAAAACAAAAATCCCAACAACTGGACCAGTAAGCAACATCATGATAAAGGGAGAAAAGATTAAAGTTGTCAGGGATTTCATTTTACTTGGATCCACAATCAACACCCATGGAAGCAGCAGTCAAATGAGACATCTTATTACATTGGGCAAATGTGCTGCAAAACTTCAAAGACTAAGGTGTACCTAACCCAAACCATGTATTTTCAATCACCTCATATGAAAGCTGGACAATGAATAAGGAAGGCTGAAGAGTTGGTGCGTTTGAATTGTGGGACTGGTGAAAAATATTAAAAATACCATATCAAGAAGGATAAATCAGTCTTGGGAAAAGTGGAATGCTCCTTTGAAGTGAAAATGCCCAGACTTTGTCTCACCTACTTTGGTCATGTTTTCAGAAGGGACTATTCCCTGGAGAAGGATATCATGCTTGGTAAAGTGGAGGGCCAGAAAAAGAGGGGAAGAACCTCAACAAGATGGATTGACACAGTGGATGCAATGATGGGCTCAAGCATCACAAGGGTTGTGAGGATGGTGCAGGACTGGGCAGTGTTTCATTCTGTTGTACGTAGGGCTGCTACGAGTCAGAGCTGACTTGGAAGAACCTAACAACAGGCCCCAACATACACCAACTGAGTCAGAATTTTCATGAGAACTTCCCCAAGAATCACCAAGACAATCTGGGAAATAAGTGAGTTGTTGATGCATATATTGTATAGCATAAGTGTACAGTAAGGAGCTCGGGTGGCTTAGTGCCTAAGGCATTTGACTGCAAACCAAGAGGTTGGTGGTTCAAACCCACCAGCCATTCTGCAGAAGGAAGACTGGGCAATCTACTTCAGTAAAGATTTACCGCCTCAGAAATCCAAAGGGGGTCACTATGAGTCAGAATCAACTTGATGGCAGTGAGTTTATTTTGTCTTGTTTTTTATGTGTATAGTATGTTAATATATTGTGGTGTCACCAGTTTAGCTAAAACCAAAACCAAACTCATTGCCATCAAATGGGATGCAACTCATAGCAACCTCTCCTTAGGTTTCTGAGGCAGTATATCTACGGACGTAGATTGCCCAATCTTCCTTCCGAGGAGGAGCTGGTGGGTTTGAACTGCCAGTCTTCTGGTTAGCATTCAAATGCCTTAGGCACTACTCCACCAGAGCTCCTCTGAATCGATCACCTGTACTCTGATGAATAATATTGATAATATTGGACACTGTTGTCTTCTTCCTGATTTAAAGGAAATACATCTAAAATTCTCACTGAATATGATTGTTTGTTATATGTTTTTCAAGTTAATGTAGTATCATTCTACCCTGATTTTTTGAGTTTCTTTTTAATCACTTACAATTGGCATTGAAATAATGAACTCTTTTTTTTTATCTGTTAAGTTAATCATATGACTTTTCTTCTTTATATTATTAATGTGGTGATTCATATTGATATTTTCTGATGTTAAACTGTTCTTGCATTCCTAGTTAAAATAAAACCTTTTATGATGATGTGTTATTTTATCATACACTGTTGGATGCAAATAGCTAATATTTCCATTATTATTTTCATATATGAGTGCATCTTCCTAAGTAAATTATTCCTGCATTTATTTTTCTTATGACTGAATCATAACTGGTGTGTGTAAGGATATTTTATGTGAATTATATCACCCATAAAATGTGTATAATAAGAAAAAGAGTAGCAATGAACAGAGAATGGCACTCTGAGGACCATCAATATTTTAATGATGGTTAGAGGAAGAGACAGAATGGCTAAGGGGATAGGAGGAAAATAAAGAATGAGTATTGTCATAGAAAGCAAGAGATTCAGTGCTCACTTCGGCAGCACATATACTAAAATTGGAACTATACAGAGAAAATTAGCATGGCCCCTGTGCAAGGATGACACGCAAATTCGTGAAGCGATCCATATTTAAAAAAAGAAAGATTCAGCTATTTTATTTTAAAATAAAGGAGTTTATCAACAGATTATCCAATGCTGTAATGAGATCAAGGAAAATGATGATGGTGAGGAAGATAACAAAGACAATGATGCTAAGAGGTGAAAATGTATTAGCTGATTATTGTGTACCATCTTTTTTCTAAATACTTTACCTGTATTATCTCATTTAGTTCTAATCATAAACATCTCACTACTGTTATTATCCCAATACAAGGACTAAAAGATCTTCTCTGGATTTTGTGGGGGGAAAAGTTATTCTTGTCTTTGGCCACAATGATTTGGTGAAGGTACAAGGCAGAATTTGGGGGGAAGATGGTCAAAAGGAAAGAACAGAAAACTTGACGATAGAGATAATTGAATATATGCTGTTACTACAGTTAGGTATCTAGGTAGGGTAAGAGAAAATACAGGATAATATATGGATCAGAATCCTGAGGAGATGGGATAGCATGAGATTTCAGTGAAGGGGCTATCTTTGTACAAGTGTAATTATACCTTTTTCTTTATTATAGGAGGGAAGAATGGATGAGGATGCATAAAGATCTACACAGGCAGAAAAGTAAGATTAATGTTTCTACTAAATGGCCTAGGAGCTCTGGTGGCATAGTGCCTAAGGCATCTGACTGCTAACCAGAAGGCTGGTGGTTCAAACTCGCCATCCACTCTTCAGAAGAAAGATTGGGCAATCTACTTCCATAGAGATACCGCCTTGGAAACCCAACGAGGAGTCACTATGAGTCAGATCCAACTCAACAGCAGTGAGTTTGGTTTGTTTGTTTTTTACTGAATGGCCTAAATTAGTTAAGTAAAGTAGAAAGCGAGGTTGTGTGTTAAATAGAAGGAAGCAAATGATCTAGTGGGGCCCTCATTAGGATAGTTCTGGCTGTGGATTTCAAATAACTATTAATCCCTTGAAATATTAATCCCTTGGGAGTTTTGGTAGCCTAATGCCTAAGGTATTTGACAGCTAACCAGAAGGCTGGTGGTTCAAACCCATCAGTCACTCCTCAGAAGGAAGGTTGGGCAATCTACTTTCATAGCGATACCTCCTTGGAAATCCAAGTAGCGGTCGACTGTGAGTCGGATCCAACTTGATGGCAGTGAGAGTTTTATTAATCCCTTACCTAAAGAGACTGTATTTCAGTCCACAGACTGTCGTTATTTTTAGAGAGCATATTTACAAGTACTTGTTTGACTTCTCTTATTTGGTTCTGTTTTAAAATATAGATAGTCTCTCAGTCCATTTAAAATAAAGCTGACCAAGCTCATAGAATTGTTATAAGAATTAACTTGGCAAAGGGAAGGGTTATAACCTTATGGCAATAAAGTGGACACATGGCAGTGTAGAGGGATAAAAATATAATATTCCAGACTTTCTACTCACAAAATTGATGTGTGACCTTGCACAGAACATTTAACCTTTCTGCTACAGATATCATAGGTAATTTGGGAGTAATATCACAAGTGTTACAAAAATGTGAAGCTTTATAAAATGCTCTGAGATATGCCAACGAAGAGATTATATATGCATATAATACATAAATTGGGATTGTCCTGGACAATTAGGGACATAGGTAACCCAACTGATACATTTATTCATTCATTGTTTGGATCAATGCAGCTCCAGGGCCTCTCTAGGAATCCCACGAATTATAGTCACCATTTGTAGCAGAGCTCATGATATTGCCAAAACAAATGTAAGGCAATTATGGGTGTTTTAACAGGGACATAAACAGTAGAGGAATTTTACTGCACTCCCCTCCCTCAACCCAAACTTTGAAACAAAGCACTCATAACTCTTTACAGACCCTTGAATCATATACTCACTTCTTCACCCTCCTTCTCAGGAAATTCTCTTGACCTAGAAACATACATTCACCACATTAACTTAACTCTCTATATGAAAAACAGTGGCACCCCTGAGTTTTGGCTTATGTAAGTCAGTTCATGTTTCTGAACCTGGTAGATTTTATGTCCTCTGTGTAAACGCCATGGGAGAAAGATGTGCCAGTGTGCTTCTCTAAAGATTTATAGCCTCAAAAACCCCAGGAAGCAGTTGTACTGTGTCCTATAGGGTTGCTATGAGTCTGAATTGACTCTATGGCGGTGGGTTTAGGTTTGTGTGCAAAAATGAGGAAAAAATATATTCTGTCTTAGCTTGCTAACTCCTATAGGTCAAAGGCATCATTTTTCATTGCTTTCTCCCAACCTCCAACACACACACACACGTCAGTCATCATATTTGAGAAGCAGTGGAGAAAAGGCGTAAAGGCAAGGAAGCAGAAAGTGATGTTGGAGTGGTGAATGTACTACATAACAGTGCAGGGAGGAAGGAGAAGAAGGAGGGGAAGGGAGAGGAGCAGAGTCCAGTGCAGTGCAGAGGGCAGACTGCATTGTCACACACATTGTGGTTGCTAGTCATGGACCATGAAGAAGAGAAAAAAAATGTGCCCTTTAAAAGTCATTTCTGTTTTAATCTGTAAAAAATGTAAGAATATGCAATCAGTCAAAAATCTGCAAGATCTTTAAACTCCTACAACAGGAGGAAAGTTGTTAAGTCTCAATCTTTTTAGTGGCAAGTCTCAAAAGAAAATGTAATAGAAGTTGGTTACTAGGTGCAGAAATCCCTGAACTCAAGTTCAGAATACTGTTCTCATCAAGCTGCTTCTAGAATCACAAATAGACTGGGAAAATTTGAATCGCAGACTTGCTCAAATCAGAATGATCTTATTTCTGTACCAAAAGCAAAATTTTCAGATCACAAGACATAGAAAATAATATAGACTAATACAATTCGATCAAAGAGATGAGATTGTTTCATTATCTCATTACGACCTAGACTCACCCTTCACTGCTGTTTCGAGAAGAGCTGATAAATAGTCTAATGAGTCTTAAATGTAAGACTCAAGGTAGAGGACTGTTTCTGTGTTAAAGCAAGCTAATTAGGAAGCAATAAAGTGGACACATGGCAGTGTAGGAAGGGATAAAAATAGGAAATCTTAAGCTTACCCTGTGTAACTAGCAGGATGTTGTTGTTGTTGTTGTTATGTGCCGTAGAGTCGGCCCCGACTCATAGCGACCCCTCCTTGGGTTTCCGAGGCAGTATCACTACGGAAGTAGGATTGCCCAACCTTCCTTCCGAGGAGTGGCTGGTGGGTTTGAACCGCCAGCCTTCTGGTTAGCAGTCAAGTGCCTTAGGCACTATGCTACCAGATACAGGATACTATAGCAAAATAAAAAAAAAAAAAAAAAAAAAAAACTTTGAGCTAAATGTCAGTATAGATATATCAGATTTGTTGATTTTGCCAACAGGTCTTTTTTGAGCACTGAATATGTGCCAGACACTGTTACCTGTGCTAGAGAAATAACAAATAATAAAGTCTTAATGAAACACAGATGCATGGAATGGAGCAAGAACTGGATAAAAAGCTGGAAAGACAAATACGAAGATCATTCATGGCTTTGTGAGCCATTTAAGGAGTGGAGGGCCTACCTAAAAAGAGCAGGGAGTTACTAAATTTACTAAATGAATTTAAACAAGTAAATAACAACTATTTTACATATTTGAAGAGATTCTTCTAGCTATAGCACAGAGAATGCATGGAGGGAAAATCTAATATTGAATATCAGGAGACCAACTAGAAGATGATTGCAGTAAGCACAAGCAAGAGGTGAGAATGGCCTGCACTAGGCCTCAGATGTCTTACTGATGAATTAAATTGAAGAGTGAGGGAGAGGCAGAAGAAAGGGATCAATAATGATTTCCAGGTTTCTGCCTTGGTCAGCTGGGTTAATGGTACTATAAAACGGTACATAGAAAGAAAGGTAATATTTTTGGAGAAAGGTGGAAGGGAGGATGATGGGCTCAGTATTGGATATGTTGATCTTTAGGTATCTGTGGGATACTGAAATAGAGATGTTGAGCAGACATTTGGAATTCAAGAGAAACTTAAGAATCTAAAGACTTGGAAGTCATCAACAGAAAGGCAGTAATTTAAGCCATAAGAGTAGATACAATTAACAAAAGGTGTGTAAGTGAATAATCTACATAAAGCACAGCCTCATCTCCCCCGAGACCAGAAGAATTAGATGGTACCCAGCTACCACTAGCAACCATTCTGATCAGGGTCACAGTAGACGGACCCTCATCAATGTGAGAAAAACATGGAACAGAACCTCAAATTCCTACAAACAAAAACCAGACTTATTGGACTAGCTGAGACCTGAGGACTCCCTGAGACTATTGTTCTGAGATAGCCTTCAAATCTTGAGCTGAAACTAACCCCTGAGGTCATCTTGTAACGAAATAACAGATGGCTTAGAAAATAGTATCACTTGTAAGTACTGTGCCTCTTTAAAAAAAAAACCAAAACACCTATATAAGAGCAAATGGCCAACAATTTCTTTAAAACAAAGATGAGAATGTAAAGAGGCAGAGAAACTAGATTAGTGGAAACGAAAAACCAGAAGAGAAATAGTGAGAATGTTCACACATTGTGAAGAATGTAACTAATGTCACTGAATGATTTGTGTAGAAATTATTGAATGGGAACTTATACTGCCTTGTAAACATTCACCAAAATACAAAATACAGTAAATACAAAATACAGTAAAATATTATTAGAAAAAGAAAGGAGTGTAGGCATTTTTATAGGGTTGCTATGAGTCTGCCGGGAGCTCTGGTAGCATAGTGGCTAAGGCACTTGACTGCT
>NW_006921846.1:2220272-2221753 GCF_000298275.1 Orycteropus afer afer | reverse complement strand
AAGTCCAAAGTTCCTGGATCAAACGTCAAGCTGGAGGCTTTTCCATGTCAAGCTGGAGGCTTTTCCTGACTCTTGCAACCGCAGGGGCTGAGGAACTCAAGGCTAGCAGGCAGTACACCGGCTGTTGATTGCAACGAATGACGAATCCAGGATCTCCAGGCCGAATGGTGGACTGTTCCCTCACAGACAGTTGTAGGCAGCACAACAGAATCCCGATCCACAGAAGAATGTCTCTCTTCCCAGGATGTCCTTGTATATATTGAAAGCAGGCCACACCCCTAGGGAAACTCCTTTTCAACAGATTGCCTGCTCGAACATAATCATCTGATCCCATCATGGGAATAACCACATCACAACAGCTTAAACCACACAGAATTGTGGTCCAGCCAAGTTGACACACAGCTCCAACTATCACAAACATCTTTGTGTCATTGGACAGGTCAATGGCCCATTCTTGATCTCACCATAATCTGTATAATAAGTGGGTTGAACTAGATGATCTTTAAGAGTCTTTCAACCTCTGATATTCTACCATTCCATGGGAGAGTTGAGATAGCTCTCCTTATTTTGGGTAATGGTAAGAAGGGTGCTCTTTCAAGATTATGACTTCAGGAAAGAATATCTTAAGCCCTACCATCAATCTAATCAAAGTTTTACATAAGTTAAAAATGCTTACAACATAATGTTGATGTTAAAGAAATAACTTCAAAGGAAATAACAACAATGTATAAACAATAGCTACATGTTCCTGGGCACTGACTGGTATGGCTCTGGTTACTTTTTGTTCTTTAACTTACTGCTCATAACAAATTTCCAAAGTAAGTATTAATATCCATATTTTACCAATTATAAAACCAAACCCCAGACAAAACTTTATCAAAAGGTCATGATATTAGTTGGTGATAGAGTCAGGATGTGAAACTGGGTCCATCTGATTCTCGCTCTTTCTACAATGTTGAGCTGTCCCATGGAAAATGTTCCTTAACTTCCTCTTTCTCTACCTCTTTGATGAATGCTATAAACTGCTTTTCCATTTAATCTATGGTCTTTGCAGAGGCAGTCAAAATTTCTAATGAAAAATCCAAGCCAATCAAAACTCTAATGTCTTAATAGAAGGCTCTGTGCATTTACAGGCCAAATTGCCCTTTTATAAGATCCACAGCAGTTTGTATCCTAACACAAGTGGGCATAAGCAAAGAGAAAGTATCTTCCAAAGCTTGCAATGTTTAGAGATTTCCCTTCTTCAAGGCCATACAATGTCTTCCTCCAAGGCTCTTGCCTCTTGTTCAATCCCTCCATAATACGGAGCTCTTTCTAAATGCCTATGTAGTTGGGCTCAGCTTGTCCATGCAGTAAAGCACCAAGGATGGAGGTGGGTAAAAAAAGAAATGGGTAAAACTAGTAAATATGGGAGGCGGGGCAAGATGGCGGACTAGGCAGAAGGATTGCACAGACCCTCTTCAACAAAGAAAAGGGAAACC
>NW_006921846.1:2201951-2202828 GCF_000298275.1 Orycteropus afer afer | reverse complement strand
GTTGCTGTCATTTTGTTATGTGTTTTTTCATGGTGTCCCTGGTTTCTTTGTTCCATATTCTTTTCCGTGCTGAGCTCATTATGTTTATGAATCTTGTTATCATTTCCTTTGTTGCTGTTGTTTCAGTGTTTGCTGAATATTTGTGCTTGTTCTCTTTTTTATTGTGATGTGAAGGTTTATCATTTTTCTTTCAAGTTACCCTGTGGTTTATAATTTTGTTCCCAAGTTTAGAACAGTCCATTCTATCATGTAACTCTCTTGACATTCTCACCATTTAGAAGTTCTATAACTACACAGTATTCTCCCTCTTCTTGGTTTGTAGTTGTTGTCATTTGCCAATTGATATCTCTGGTCTCTTGCTCCCTGTTTACAATCTTGAAAGCTTATTTCACTTTGGATATGTCCATAACTGTGGTTTCTGGGTTATGTCACCTTGGGTATTAATGGTCGGTTGTTATTTGCTATTTTTGGTTCTCTGTTCAAAGGACTCCCTTTAGCATCTATTGTAAGGTTGGTCTGGTTTTAACAAATTCCGTAAGTCTGCTTATCTGGAAATCTACTAATTTCATCATCATATTTGAGGGACAATTTTGCTGGGTATATAATTCTTGGTTGAAGATTTTTCTCTTTCAGGGTTTTATATAAACCATTCCATTGCCTTCTCACTTGCATGCTTTCTGCTGAGAAATCAGAGCTTATTCTTACTGGATGTCCTTTGTAAGTAACTTCTTGTTTTTCCTGTGCTGCTTTTCAGGACTCATTCTTTGTCTTTGGTTTAGATGAGTTTGATGATATGTTTGGTGATTTTCTTTTGGGATCTATCCTGTTTGGGGTTCATTGGACTTCCTGAATGGATATATTCTCATCTTTCATCATA
>NW_006921846.1:2201109-2201549 GCF_000298275.1 Orycteropus afer afer | reverse complement strand
TGCTTCTTTGTGTGGACTGTGATGATCTGTTGTCTCTGAGACATTGTGATGTTACCATATTTAGATCTCTTAACTGTTTGTGAAGAGCACATAAGGGTGAGTCAGTCTCTTCTTGGTGGTTGTTAATCATTGACCCATTGATAAAGAAGGAAGTGGTGGCTCTCATTCATTAAGTGAAGCTGCAGGAGGTGTGGGTGTAGTTGTGTCATACGGGGAGTGTTGCTGTCTCCTACTCAGTTAGACAACAATAACAGTTGAAAAGCCATCAAAAAAGGAAATGGACAAAAAACACACCATGTAATCACACAGGAACAGTAACCAAAAAAGGGGGGAAAAAAAAAAGAACACTGCAATATTTGGGGAGAGGGCAATAAGTGAAAAAAGGTACAGAAGGAGAATAATGAAGAAAAAAATGGGAAGCACACAAAAAGAAAAACAAG
>NW_006921846.1:2189082-2200549 GCF_000298275.1 Orycteropus afer afer | reverse complement strand
ACTGTTCTCTTTGCTGCTTTCCCTTTTATTCCCCAGCCACCAGAGCAGTCCTCCGTGCAGTCCCTGGCTAGTAGGGCTGATTTTTAGATTAATTCTTGGGTCCTACCACCACTCGCCAATATCCAAGCTGTCTGTGCCATCAGGATCACTGCCAGACCACAGCTCCGTGTGTCTCCTTTTTTGGTGTTTTTGTGCAAATTCTTCTGCTAGTTGGAATTTAGTCCACTTCCATATCCTTCCCTTCAAGGCTCAGAGGTTCAGGATTATCTTCTGTATCTATAATAATTGGTTCCCCTTTTCTTTGTTGAAGCGGGTCTGTGTAGTCTTTCTGCCTATTCTGCCATCTTACCAGAACCTCCTAATGCAGCATCTTATGATTATCCTTGCTAAAGATGTGACTTCTTAGATTCAATCTGTCAAGGATAAGTCCCAGGCTTCTGACTTTGGATATTGGGCAACACAGGTTACAGACACAGGAACTTCAGGAAGGATTGCAGGTAAAAGGCGAAAAAAATCAGTTTATTTTTGGTTTATTGAGCTTGAGCTCCCTGGGGGAATCCAAGTAGAGAGGTCTGAGACTCAGATATAACTTTGGGAATCATTATATACTTGATAAGAAATTAAGCAATTCATCCAGAGGACCAAGACTTGAGAATGGTAGCATTTAAGGGTATAACATATATTGTTTTTTTAGTTGCCATCAAGTCAATTCCTACTTATGGCAAATCCATATGTGTCAGTGGAGAACTGCTCCGTAGACTTTTCAAAGCTATAACCCTTTAAAAGTAGGGCACCAGCCCTATTTTCCAAGGCTCTGCTGAGTAGTTTCAAACTGCCAACTGTTCAGCTAGTAGTGGAGCACTTAAATGTTTGTGCCACCCATGTGGTTACAGGAAAATGGGATTGCAAAGAACATGTCAAGAATTAATCAAGGAATAATCAATTATATCAAGTGCCACAAGAGGTTATCTAGATAAAGAAGTGAAATGCTGTAGTCTTGGCAGTCTGTCCTTGTATAATTCCCATGCTCTATCTCCCTTATGCAGTAACTAAATCTGCTTTGACTTTTCTCCGTGACTGCATGGTGGGTTCAAGGGATCATTTCTTTCTCTAATAAAAGCTTATAAACCACCCTTTTCATAACCCCTTCTCAATTCCTGCACAACTTTGAAAACACATTCATTGGTCTGTAAATTAAAGAATTAATTTATTTTTCATTTTTACCATTGAAATGGCATCTTCCTGTTCTAATCTTTTGGTATATTTCCCCAATCTGAAGAATCTACAAGCAGGTTGCACAATCATATGTACAAGGTATCTCAAAACCCAGTGTGTGTTTTCTCTTGGCCAGGAACTGTACACTTATTTAGAAGAAAGAAGTCCTCTCTTAACATTTTTTCCCACTTATATTGACAGTTATTTCTCTTTTCCAAAATTCATTCTACCATTTTTTTCTAACTCAAAGATTGTTTTATTTCATTTTGTTTAATTAACCACTGAGCACTCTCTATAGTATGGAGAGAAGACGCTTCTCATGTGTATTCTCAAAGCTTACACCTGTGGGGGTGACAAGAAAAGCCCATTCTTTTGATTGGTAGTAGTGGTGATTTTTAAGACTTTAACAATTTATTTGCTTGACGTAAATGAAATTCTATATTTTTCAATTGCATTCCCCTTCACCCAAGTTATTATGTGTCTACCCTCTAGTTAGTGGTTTTCCCTCCTATTCCCTCCTACCCCTGATAACCATGAAAGAATATTTCTTTGTGTATGAAACCCTATTCTTCACTGTTCACAATAGTGGTCTCATACAATATTTGTCCTTTTGTGATTGACTGATTTCACTCAGCAGAAAGTCCTCAAGGTTCATACATATAATAAGATGTCTGGCAGAGTCATCATTGTTCTTTAATGTTGCTTAGTATTCCATTGTGTGTATGAACCATAGTTTGTTTAACAATTCATTCATGGATAGGCATCTAGGTTTTTTCCATCTTTTTGCTATTGTGAATAGCTCTGTGATGAACATAACCAAACACCAAACCAAATTCACTGCCAATGAGATGGATACGACTCATAGTGACCCCTCCTTGGGTTTCTGAGGTGGTATCTCTAAAGAAGTAGATCACCCAGTCTTCCTTCTGAGGAGTGGCTGGTGGATTTGAACCTCCAGCCTTCTGATTAGTAGTCAAATGCTAGGCACTACACTACCTGAACTCCTATATATGGGTGTGCATATATCTATTCATGTCATGGCTCTTAGTTCTCTAGGATATATAGCTAACAGTGGGATTATAGGATCATATTATACTTGAATTTACAACTTTTTAAGGAAGCATCATACCATTTTTCACAAAGTTTGCATGATTTTACAGTTCCATCATTAGCATAGTGGCTAAGGCACTTGACTGCTAACCAGAAGGCTGGCGGTTCAAACCCACCAGCCACTCCTCGGAAGGAAGGTTGGGCAATCCTACTTCTGTAGTGATACTGCCTCGGAAACCCAAGGAGGGGTCGCTATGAGTCGGGGCCGACTCGACGGCAAACAACAACAACAACATCACTAGTGTATGAGGGTTCCAGTCTTTCCACACCCTCACCAACATTTCTTGTTTTCTGTTTTTTTGAACTTTGCTATTGGTGCTGGAGTGAGATGATATCTTACTGTTGTTTTGATTTGCATCTCCATAATGGCTAATGATTAGGAACATCTCTTCATGTGTTTGTGAGCTGCCTGAATGTCTCCTTTGGTGAAGTGTCGGTTCATGCCCTCTGCCGATTTTCTAATTAGATTATTTGTCTTGTTTTTCTTAATGTGTTAAAGTTTTCAAAAAATTTTAGACATTAACCCCTTGTCTGACATGTTGTTGATAAAATGTTTATGCCAGTCTGTATATTCTCTTTTAATTTTTTTTTTGGTGAAATGTTTTGATGCACATAAGTGTCTAATTTTTACTAGGTCCCAGTCATCTATTTTGTCTTCTGGTGTTTGTATGTTGGATAGTGTATTTATGCCCTAAATCGGGGCCCCTAAGTTTGTCCCTTTTTTTAATGATCTTTATAGTTTTAGGTTTTATGCTCAGGTCTTTAATCCAACTTGAGTTCTTTTTTGTGTATGATGTCAGATATGGTTCCTGTTTCATTTTTCTGCAAATGTATATGCAGTTTTCCCAGTATCATTTATTAAAAAGATGATCTCTTCCCCATTTAATGAGTTTCAGCCCTTTGTCAAAGATCAGCTGTCCATAGATGATGGCTTTACTTATGAGTTCTAATTCTGTTCCATTGCTCTATGTGTCTGTCATAGTACATATACCAGTCTGTTTTAACTACCAAGTTGTATAGTAGGTTTTGAAATCAGATAGTGTAAGGCCTCCTACTTTGTTCTTTTCTTTAGTAGTACTTTACTCAATGTACTATTTTTATGAAAAGATAATTCCTTTCCACTAAAGGATGGAAGTATGATTGTCTGACTTTAAACACAATTAAAGCCATTCATAGCATTTCAGGTAAATTTTGAAGTAGAATAATGACCCTGAATTGCAAAATTCTAAATGTAAGATACATTCAAGTTCATTTCTAATAGCCTTCAAAGAACTCTGATTTCTATTAAGTATAACAGGGATGCACAACTAATTACCTTCAAATTACATTGAAACTTTACTGTATCATGTCTTCAGACAGCAGGTTTTTATGATCTCACAGAATGGAATTAAATCTTTTAGCATCCCCCTAAATTATAGAGTAGGTGACATTGCCTGTAATGGCTCAGCCAGAACTAGAAAGATGAAGCATTTTAATTATAGATATGAATAGTAGTGATATTAGGAAGGTCTTAATCTTAGAATAGGAAATAGAGGAGCAGGTGGCACCTTTACCTATAAGCCTAAAGAAACAACAATATCATTGTAAGGAAAATTCTTAATACAGACCTCACAGATATGAACAAGAAGAAAGATCAGTAACTTTCTTATCAGTTCCTTCTGACTTTTAGCAGGAAACCGTAACTGTCATTTCTTAGACCTCCTACACTATTTCATGCCCCACTGCATGTACCAGAAAAACTCAGCCAATACTCATGCCAGAAATGTTTTCCATTTCAAGGGCCTAAAGTCTCATTTCTGGTTTCCTTTCTTATTTCCTTGGGTTTGATACAATCCCCAAAATCCTTTCCCCCTACTTAAGGAATATCACTTCATCCCTTTCTTACCTCTTACATACATACCTCTGGAGAAAGCTGGCCAGGGGCTGTGGCAGTGCAGTTTGGAGCAGCTTGAAGGAGGAGACACATAGACCAGGAAGCCATCCAGGGGCCATGGTGGTGTGGTTTGAAGTAGCTTAGGGAGGAGATAGACAGACCAGGAAGCTGGCCAGGGGCTGCAGTGGTGCTGTTTTGAGAAGCTGAGGGAGGAGACAGACCAATAAGTGGGGTGGGCAGTGGTTCGGAGCAGCTGAAGGAAACCAGGAAGTGAGTGGGGTGGTTTGAACAGCCGAGGGAGACCAGGAAGTGAGTGGAGCAGTTTGGAATAACTAAGGGTCACAAACTTGTCTGTCAGTTTGTCCTACTGTGGTGGCTTTTGTGTTGCTATGAGACTGAAGGCTATGCCACTGGTGTGTCAAGTGTCAGCAGGGTTACCCATGGAGGACAGGTTTCAGAGGAGCTTCCAGACTAAGACAGATTTGGAAGAAGGAAGAGACCATCCACTTCTCAAAGAATTGGCCAGTGAAAAGCTTATGAATAGCAGTGAAAAAGCTTATGAAATAGCAGTGTCTGATATATTACTGAAAAACTTTATGAATAGCCCACAGCCATTGTATTAGTGCCAGAAAATGAGCCCTTCAGGTCGGAGGGAAACTCAAGATATGACTAGGGGAGAGATGCCTCATCAGAGTAGAGCTGACCCTAATGAAGTGGATAGAGTGAAGCTTTGGGGACCTCCATTTGCTGATGTGGCATGACTCAAAATGAGAAAAAACAGCTGTAAAAATTCATTAATAATTAAAATATGGAATGTACCAAGTATGAATCTAGGAAAGCTGGAAGCTTTCAAAACTGAAATGGAATGCATAATATCAATATCTTAGGCAATAGTGACCTGAAATGGTCTGGTTTAGGCCATTTTGAATAAGATAATCATATGATCTACTATGCCAAGAATGACAAGATGAAGAATTGAAGAGGAATGGCATGGTACTCATCTTCACGAAGACTGTTTCAAGATCTATCCTGAAGTACAATGCTGTCAGTGATAGGATAATATACATATGCCTACAAGGAAGACCAGTTAATACTGCTATTATTCAAAGTTACACACCAACCATCAAAGCCAAAGATGAGGAAATAGTACCAACTTCTGCACTCTGAAAATGACCAAACATGCAATCCATATGTATTGATTACCACTGGTGATTGGAATGCAGAAGCTGGTAACAAAGAAGAATCACTGGTAGATGGAAAATATGCCCTTGGTAATAGAAATAATGCTGAATGTTGCATGATAGAATCTTGCAAGAGTAATGACTTATTCATTGCACATACCTTTTTTCAACAACACAAACAATGGTTATACATATGGACTTCACCAGACGGAGTACAGAGGAATGAGATTGACTATATCTGTAGCAAGAGGCGATGGAGAAGCTCAATATCTTCAGCCAAAACAAGGCCAGGAGCTGATTGTGGGACAGACAATCAACTGCTCCTATGCAAGTTCAAGGTGAAGGTGAAGACACTTAAAAAAAAGTCCACAAGAGACAAAATACGATCTTGAATATATCCCTCCTGAATTTAGAGACCATCTAAAGAATAGATTGGATGCATTGAACACCAATTACTGAAAACCAGAGGAATTGTGGGATGACATCAAGAACATCATCCATGAAGAAAGCAAAAGGTCATTAAAAAGACAAGAAAGGAAGGAAAGACCACAATGGATGTCAGAAGAGACTCTGAAACTTGCCCTTGACCAGAGAATGTTGCTGTTGTCAGGTGCCATCGAATCATGTCTGACTCATAGTGACCCTATATACAATAGAATAGAGTGTTGTTGTTGTTATGTGCCGTTGAGTCAGACTCAACTCATAGTGACCCCTCCTTAGGTTTCCGAGGCAGTATCACTACAGAAGTAGATTGCCCAACCTTCCTTCTGATGAGTGGCTGGTGGGTTTGAACCGCCAGCCTTCTGGTTAGAAGTCAAGTGCCTTAGGCACTACGCTACCAGAGAGTAGCTAAAGCAAATGGAAGAAATGACAAGATAAAAGAGCTGAACAGAAGATTTCAAAGAGCAGCTCGAGAAGAAAAGTCAATTATTACAATAAAATGTGCAAAGACTTGGAGTTAGAAAACCAAAAGGGAAGAATATGCTCAGCATTTTTCAAGCTGAAAGAACTGAACAAAAAATTTAAGTCTCGAGTTGCAATATTGAAAGATTCTATGGGCAAACTATTGAATGATGCAGGAAATATCAAAAGAAGATGGAAGGAATACACAGAGTCACTGTACCAAAAAGAATTAGTCAACGATCATCCATTTCAGGAGGGGGCATATGATTAAGAACCAAAAGTATTGAAGGAAGAAGTTGAAGCTACACTGAAGGAATCGGTGAAAAACAAGGCACCAGGAATTGACAGAATACCCACTAAGATGTTTCAACAAATGGATGCCACACGGGAGGCACTCACTTGGCTACACCAAGAGATTTGGGAGACAGCTACTTGGCCAAGTGACCAGAAGAGATTCATATTTGTACCCATCCCAAAGAAGGTGATGCCCCCTATTGTGGAAATTATCAAATGATATCATTAATATCACACACAAGTAAAATCTTACTGAAGATAATTCAAAAATGGTTGCAGTGGTATATTGACAGAGAACTTCCAGAAATGCAAGTTGGATTCAGAAGAGGACATGGAAAGAGGAATATCATTGCTGATGTCAGATGGATCCTGGCTGAAAGCAAAGAATACCAAAAAGATGTTTAGTTATGTTTTATTGACTATGCAAAAGCATTTGATTATGTGGATCATAACAAATTGTGGGTAACATTGAGAAGAATGGGAATTCCAGAACACTTAACTGTGCTCATGAGGTACCTGTACATAGACTAGGAGACTGTTGTTTGAACAGAACAAGGGGATATTGCATGGTTCAAAATCAGGAAGAGAGTGTGTCGAGGATGTATCCTTTCACCGTATTTGTTCAATCTGTATGCTGAGCAAATAATCCAAGAAGCTGGACTGTATGGAGAAGAATGTGACATCAGAATTAGAAGAAGACTCATTAACAACATACGATATGCAGATGACACAACTTTGCTCACTGAAAGTGAGGATGACCTGAGGCATTTAATGAAGATTAAAGAATGCAGTCTGCAGTATGGGTCACACCTCATATAAAGAAAACAAAAATCCTCACAACTGGACCAATACGTAGGCATCACAATAAATGGAAAAAAGATTGAAGTTGTCAAAGATTTCATATTACTTGGTTCTACAATCAACACCAATGGAAGCAGCAGTCAAGACATCAGAAGACATATTGGGCAAATCTGCTGCAAAAGACCTCTTTCAAGTGATGAAGAGCAGAGATGTCTCCTTGAAGACTAAGGTGCAGCTAACCCAAGCCATGGTGTTTTCAATAGCCTCATTCACGTGAAAGTTGAACAATTAATAAGGAAGACTTAAAAGGAGTTGATGCTTTTGAGTTGTGGTGTGGTAAAGAATACTGAGAGTACCATGGACTGCTAAAAGAACTAAGAAATCTGTTCTGGAGGAAGTGCAGCCGGAATGCTTCTTGGAAATGAGAAAGGCCAGACTTCGTCTCACCAACTTTGGTCATGTTGTCAGAAGGGACTATTCTCTGGAGAAGGATATCATGCTTGGTAAAGTGGAGGGTCAAAGGAAAGGAGAAGGCCCTCAAAGAGATGGGCTGACACAGTGGCTGCAACAGTGGGCTCAGGTACAACAAGGATCATGAGGCTGGCACAGGACCAGGCAGTGCTTCATTCTGTTGTGCAAAGGGTCACTATGATTCAGAGATGACTTGATGGCACCTAACAACAACAACAAGACTTACCTCTGAGAAATCCCCCAAAGAGATCCAGCTAAATGTTCCATCCTCCCACCACATGTTTCTTTTCAGAGGCAGGAATTATTTGAAAGCTGATAGAGAATTATTTCTCAATAGCTATTCAGGAGTTCTTCCTCAACCAGACAGCACTGTTAAGTAATTCAGAAATACAGTTATTAAAAAATGTAGTGAAAATGTGGAACACAGCATCTACATACCACCATTTTGAAAACGCAAGAGATGTCTCTGCTCTCTGATTCTATCAAGGGTTTTGTCTGTTGGCCTTTTAATGAGATTAGTGCTTCAACTCCTAGAGAGTGAAAGGGAAGTAAAGGTCAGGATTTTGCTGATTTACGGGTTTCTGGTACATCTGCTGCTCTGGCTCTTTTCTAAAGGCTCACATTCTCTTTAGTTTTATTTAGTGAGTTCCAAATGTAATCAAATTTATATTCTCTGATGTTTAATGCACTATTCTCAGGTGACTAATACTTTGAAAATCATTTTCAGGGTCTTGTAGGGTAAAATGTCTAACTTTCATAATGGAACCAAATCCCAGAAAAATCTAAATGATTTGAAAAAGAGTTATGAGCAATTTCAGATTCTATGAAAGACAAATGAAAAAGACTTAAAAGTTATGCTCAGTAGGGAATTTAAATAATGCTTTAAAATTAATGAAAGAAGGCTGTTTAAGGTCTTCATAATTTTGAAGGTCAAATAAGAAATAAATGTTGCACGAGTAATAAGGGACTCACGATTTTTATTCTAACTTTTAATATTTTTAGGAAAGAAAAGTCCCAGATCACCTATTATATAAAAAACATTCACCAAATCTAATATTTCTGGTCATTAAATATTGAGAATTCATATAAAAGATGTTCCTGATATATTTCTCTGCTTCAGACACTGGATCATTCTATATAATAATGAAACCAACTTGCATTGGTTCAGCACTTTCAAAAGAATTTAATATTTGTTTTATTTTACCTTTGCATATATATGTGTAATTAGGCACAGAGGAGAAAATGAAAGAAGAGAGGTAATGTGACTTTGCTTAAAGTCCCACAACAAATTCATTATATGTTAAGTTATAAAGTATTTGAATATTCACCACTTTTTCTCTCTTACCATCCCTCAAAGAGGAGCTCTGTTAGCATAGTGCCTAAAGCACTTGACTGCTAGCCAGAAGGCTGGTGGTTCAAACCCACCAGCCATTCCTCCGAAGGAAGGTTGGGCAATCTACTTCCATAGAGATACTGCCTCAGAAACCCAAGGAGGAGTTGCTATGAGTTGGGTCCGACTGGACAGCACATAACAACAACAACATCCCTCAAAGAGGAATATGCTGCTGATTGTCTTCCCTTTCCTGCTCCTGAGATGAGGGTCCAGGCTTACCAAAAAGGTATTTAGACTTTAGCAGTGGAGAATCAAGAGTAAAGGAGAATAGAAGAAACACTATGCCTGCTATTTAGGAAGGAAGGCTAGGGATGATTGGCATAAAGTGGTACGGTTGACAGGATATAGGTGGAAGAGTAGTGGAGATGTTAGACTGTGGATAGGAGAGGAAGAAAGAAAGATAATTTTAAAATTTGTTTCTGGGGATTATGTATTTCTCGCATTAAACTAAGGAGACACAAGAAAAGAAACTGAATTATTTTAAAGTTACTCTTGGTTGAGTGAACTTTGCTCCCTATGTCCTCAACATAACTTCAAAACCGTACCATGTTGATCTGTGTCTTCAAAAACTTTTTAATAACATATTTTCTGACTCCACACATTTTTTTTTCCATTTCATCATAATAACACTAGAGCATGTAAGAATACTTCCACTCCACAATCTAATAATAAACACAGGAAACCCTTTCTGCTTTCTGCTGCCACAATATAATGAAATATTTTACTTTTTATATGACTGATTAGTGAGAAACCCAGTGGGAAGGGACTGCAGTCAAGTTGGAAAAAGGAAAAGAATAAACTCATACTGGATGTATTAGTACATATGGATAGTCCATCAACACCTGTAACACCTTAGCAGTAGATTGGTTTGTGATGGTCTATCATCGATTACTGTCATTAATCAATGAATTTATTAATGTATTCATTTATTTATGCATTCTGTTGGCTTTCAAACATTTTAAATAACTATTCAGGTGAATAAGACATGATACTTGTCTTTAAGATGTTCCAAATTGAAAGAACAGAACATGAGGAGAGAGAGACATGTAAATCATAATGCAATGTAACATTTTATAATAGAAGAATGCATACACATATACAATGTGCCATAGGAGTTGAAAGTATAGAGAAATAATTGAGTAAATCAAGGAAGATATCACCAATGAAGTGTGAGCTGAGTTTTCAAAACTAAATAAATAGGAAATAAAGGTAGAATAAAAACTATGAACAGGTATGGTAACATTGTGTGTTCGTGTGACTAGAATGTGTATGTGTGTTTTGGAGAAGAGTGGCAAGAGCCAAGAATAGTGGTAACAAGTTTCAAGATATAAGGTAGAAAAGATAGGTTGAGGCCAAAAAGAGAATGGTTGTAATATTTAGTGAGTTGATGCACATGTATATTTTCCTGAGAAAGGATCCATAGCTTCCATAAATTCTCAAAGAGTTTTGATGATGCCAAAAGCATAAGCATCTATGGTGCAGTGAACTACTTGGTATGGCTTTTCCAGCCATGGTCTCTGTGATTCCCACCAGAGGGGAGGCCAAAGGCCAAAGAGCAAAGAGGGGTGTATCTATGTGCATGGCAGAGGGGGAGGCTATCCTAATGGAATAATTGTACCCTGAGTATTCCTGAATCTGAATAGTAACCTGTTCCCTAATATGCCCCATAATCATGAGTACTGTCTGTGAGTTCTTTGTGGCCATTGCAACAAATTATCAAACCCAGCAGGGAAGTAGAGAGTGCCATGGGAGGGATGGTTGGTCTAAGAATTGGTTAAAAGGTTGGAGGTTGGTGGCATGTAGGACCTCTGTTTCACAGGGATCGGCCTTGGGCTGATGCTGCTGATGGTGATTCAGTCTCTACCTCATGAAATTAGAGGAGGTCAGAGGATACTGCCCCCATGCTCTTTCTGCAACACCATTGCTGAAAAGAGAGAGAGAGAAAGAACATACATTTTTTTTTCAGAATGTGTACTTGCAAACTCTTTGAATCAATGAATACTAACTATACCATAAACATCTTTTCAGATCCATATTCTTCCATAATATAATTTTAATCCTGCCTAAAATATATATGTATGTGTATATGTGTAAGATAGAAGAAATACACAGAGTCACTGTACCAAAAAGAAATGGTCTATGTTCATCTATTTCAGGAGGTGGCATATGATCAAGAACCAATGGTATTGAAGAAAGAAACTGAAGCTGCACTGAAGGAATTGGTAA
>NW_006921846.1:2181305-2187842 GCF_000298275.1 Orycteropus afer afer | reverse complement strand
CTGAAGAAGGAGATCATGCCTGGTAAAGTGGAGGGTCAGCAAAAATGGAGAAAGCCTTCAATGTGATGGATTGCCACAGTGGCTGCAATGATGGGCTCAGGCATAGCAAGGATTGTGAGGTTGGGGCAGGACCAGGTACTGTTTGATTCTGTTGTAAGTAGGGAGGCTATGAGTCAGAGCTGACTCCATGGCACCTAACAAGAACAACATGTCTGTGTGTGTGTGTGTGTGTGCCCAGTCTCCTAACGTTGAACATTATTCCCATTTTTCTGTGAATATAAACATTGACTATGATAAACATCCTTATAGCTGAAATATTTACAAATATTCATAATCATTTATTTAGCAGAACCTCACAAAAATGTAATTGTTTGCTCAGATATTGTACAGGTAGGTCCCAACTTAACATGGGGTACCATTCCAAAGACTCTGTTATAAGTCAATTATTAAACAATTTTAAAACTTTTTTTCTTTAGTTTTCATTATTATTTTATTTTATTATCAGTAAGGAGCTCTCGTGGTGTAGTGATTATGGCATTTGGCTACTAACCAAAAGGTGAGTGGTTCAAGTCCACCAGCTGCTCTATAGAAGAACAATTGGGCAGTCTGCTTCCATAAAGTTTTATAGCTTTGGAAATCCAATGAGAGTCACTATGAGTCAGAATCAACTCAATGGCAGTGAGTTTGGTCTGGTTGGCTTTTGTTAGTAGTATCTTTATAAATCAGATTTTTATTTGTCTTTGGGGGTTGGAAACACTACATGAAAACCTCACACTGCAACACTGTATGTAGTACATATTACAGTTGCTAAGACGTACAAACAAACAAATGAAGATGGTTGTAGGTGCAGTTCTTCATAACTGAATACATCACCCATCAAGGCCTACCTTTATGCCATTTGGAGACCTTGTTATATATTGCCAAGTTGCTCTCCTAAGAGTTCGTGCTGCTTTGAACTATTACCCCAGCAGTGTGTATGAGTATTTACCTTCATTGGTCTCTGCCTCTTTGCTTTGTTTTGCTTTGTTCTGGAGTGCTTGTCTTTCATTTATTGAATTGTGGGAGTATATTTACTGTATATTAATGGTGCCAATTTTTTTCCATTCATGTTAGTCAGTGGTTTCTCAAGTTTATGTCTCTTTCAATTTGTTTATGCAGTGTTTGTCTCACAGAAGTTTTTATTTTGTTCATGCAGACAGTCTTACACTTTATAGATTCCAACTGCAAAATAATCCTTTTAAAAATCACATTATAATTTAAAAATCTACCTTTATTGTTTTCTAGAAACTGAAAGAAATAGTTAACACTTGTGAAATTGATTTTGAGTGTGTTGTTGTTGTTGTTGTTATGTGCTGTCGAGTCGGCCCCGACTCATAGCAACGCCTCCTTGGGTTTCCGAGGCAGTATCACTACGGAAGTAGGATTGTCCAACCTTCCTTCCGAGGAGTGGCTGGTGGGTTTGAACCGCCAGCCTTCTGGTTAGCAGTCAAGTGCCTTAGCCACTATGCTACCAGAGCTCCCAATGCACCACCTATCCATCATTTTTCCATCCTGTGGGTAGCTTACATGTTGCTGTGATGCTGGAAGCTATGCCACCAGTATTTCTAATATAAGCAGAGTCATCATCCATGGTAGATACGTGCCAGCAGAGCTTCCAGACTAAGACATGAAGAAGAAAGGCCTAGAGTTCTACTTCCAAAAATTAGCCAATGAAAACCCTAGGAATCTTTGTTGTCGTTATGTGCCGTGGAGTCAGACCCAACTCACAGTGACCTCTTGTTGGGTTTCTGAGGTGGTATCACTACAGAAGTAGATTGCCCACTCTTCCCTCCAAGGAGTGGCTGGGCTGGTAGGTTTGAACCGCCAAACTTCTAGTTGGCAGTCAAATGTCTTACGCACTACACCACCAGAGTTCTTTAGAATGATAGAAATAAATATTCTTTTCTGCCTAGTTTACAAAATTCTATTGTAAAATTAGTGAATTTACCAACAGTTTTTCTTCTATTGTATGATATTTTTCTCCATTTATATAAAGTTTTAGAATCAAGAAAATGACTCTATACTGAAAAGAATTAGATCAGTAGTAGTAGCCTGAGACAAGGGATAGAGGTGAAGACCTCAAAATGGCAAAAGAGAAGTGTTCTATATTTTGATTGGGGTAGTGGTTAAAGAGGTGTATATACTTTTCAAAAGTTATTAATCTGTGTATGTGTTATTGTATGTAAATTATACATCAATAAAGTTCATGTAAAATGAGTTGAAATGAATGATTCAATGAACACATTTTCATATAAATGAAAGCTGAATTGGTTGCCAGTTATCTAACATTACAAGAAATGTTAAAGGAAGTTCTTCAGGCTGAAAATAAATGACATCAGTTGGAAACTCAGATTTACATCAAAAACTGAAAAATATTGGATATGCTAAATTAGTAGGTAAATATAAAAGATTGTTTTTCTTTCCTTACTTCATTAGAAGGTAAAAGTAATATTTACTTTTGAATTTATGACATATAGCTATGGTGGTGTGGTGCCTAAGGCATTTGACTACTAACCAGAAGGCTGCAGTTCAAACCCACTAGCCACTCCTTGGAATGAAGGTTGGGCAATCTACTTCCATAGTGATGCTGCCTCTGAAACCCAAGGAGGGGTCACTATGAGTCAGATCCGTCTCGACGGCAGTGAGTTATTGCAATAAAATATAGGACAAAAATAGCACAAAGGATGGTATGGGAAAATGGAAATATACTGTTCTAAGGTTTTTACATTATAATGTTGTTGTTGTTATGTTGTTATATGCCATCAAGTCGGACCTGACTCATCATGACCCCTCCTTGGGTTTCCGAGGCAGTATTACTACGGAAGTAGATTGCCCCATCTTCCTTCCGAGGAGTAGCTGGTGGGTTTGAACCGCAAGCCTTCCAGTTAGCAGTCAAGTGCCTTAGCCACTATGCTACCAGCACTCCCACATTATAATATTACATTATTAATATTAACAAGATGGACTGAGATTAGTGGAGTATACATGTTGAAGTTCATAAAATAACAATTAAAAATAAAGCAAGAAAATACAGACAAAAAGCCAAAAGATTGATAAGGAAGTGCTTTAGTGGAAAAGAAGACAGGAATTGAGGACCAAGGGAAAAAGGAAGAGATGGGACAAATAGAAGAAAAATAGCAAATGATAGGTTTAAACTCAACCATCAAAAACCAAAACAAACCCAGAGTCATCTAGTGAATTCCAATCATGGTGACCCCCCATTGTGTTTCCAAGGCTGTATATTGTTATGGAAGTAGATTACCTAATCTTTTTCCCATGGAGCAGCTGGTGGGTTACACCTACCAACTATCTGGTTAGTAGCCAAATGCCTTGGCCACCATGCCACCAGGACTCCTTAAACTTAACCATAAAACTAACATAAAACCAAACTCACTGCCATCAAGTCGATTGAGACTCGTAGCAACCCCTCTTTGCATTAACAAGGGGGTATCGCTATGGAATACGATACTCCTTCCTTCCGAGGAGTGACTGGTGGATTTGAACTGCCAGCCTTCTGGTTAGCAGTCATGTGCCTCAGGCACTATGCTACCAGAGCTTCCAGTACATTTTGGTTCATACTGAGATATTGTGATTCAAGCACACTGTATAGAAATGTGTTGGGTATCACAATTATTGTTTAAAACCCTCACCATATCTACTTCTCAGCTATTGTTTTGCTTTGTTTTCTTTTTTTATTGTGCTTTACGTGCAAATTTACAGAGCAGAATTTGTTTTACATTCAACATTTCTTGTACATTTGGTTTCACTCCCAAATTACCATCCCCAACCCCAAACTACTCTCCTCCTCTCGCTTCCCTGTAACCCCACATCCCATGTCCTTCTCAGTTATGCACTCCTGTCTGTCCAGCTTTTCTTCCATGTGAATGTTGTCCCTCTGGTGCCCCATGGCCGATTGCTTCATGGGATGTATCTCGGTAGAGTAGGTGGGTGCATCGCCCTGAGTTGAGTGCTTTGCATATAGTCTTATTTACCACTGGGCTGAGAGCCAGCCCTGGGGCGTGAGTTTTATCCCAGGCCAGAAGTGTATCCCAGAGCCATAGACTTGGGGGACCCACCAGCCTCCATCTGACCAGTAATTCTGTTCATTATTATATTTTTTATTTTGTTCCACATTTTTCCTCCCACCATATCCAGGATCTCCAGTTTTGATCCCTTCCCAAGTGGTTGGCTTTGGTAGCCAGGCACCATCTAGTTCTTCTGGTCTTGAGGTCTATCATGTCCTAGGGCTGATTGTTTCCAAATACCCTTGGTTTTCTTCACTCTTCTTCACTTCCAATGATTATAGACCATTAGCTGCATCTTAGATGGCTGCTCGAAAGCTTTTAAGACCCCAGTCACTACTCACCAAAACAGATTGTGGAACAAGATTTTTATGTATTTTGTTGTGCCAATTGAATCTGGTGTCCCTCAGTACTATGGTCCTGAGTGGGCAGATCTTGTGGATCTCTCTCCTATGGTGTATGGCTGCCTATGAGGGATTGCTCTGTCTGTCTTCTATTGCTTCTAAAATGATTGTGGGTATTTTGTATCACTAGTATCTGTGCAAGATTAGGCTCAGCTAATCTATATTGGCCCAGATTATATTCCTGTTCACTGGCTCCCATCTGATCTTCTCAGTTGTCTATGTATTTATCTGTAGCCTGGTGTTTGGTGTTAATGGTAATGCAGTATTGTGGATATACTTGTATTAGCCTCTGTCATCTAATACTTGGATTAGCCTCTGTCATCTATTTCTTATGTGCACAATTCGGTGTCCTCCCTTTCCCCATTGTTATCATCCTGGTCACAGGCTCTTCCCACACCCTCCCTCCCCTTACCCAACTCAGTGTATGGCCCCCAACCAGTCCTAAATTATCCCTTCCCCTTCCCTCCCATTCCCAGTAACCTACAAAGTGAGTTCCCTTCCCTGAGCAAACCTTTACTAGACTTTTGACAGTAATGGTCTCATACAACATTTGTCCTTTTGTGATTGACTTATTTCACTCAGCATAACGTCCTCCAGGCTCATCCACATTGTGAAATGATTCACATATCCTTCATTGTTCTTTAATGTAGCATAATATTCCACTGTGTAAACACACCATAGTTTGGTTATCCATTCCTCAGTTGATGGACATCTAGGTTGTTTCCATCTCTTTGCTATAGTGAATTGTGCTGTGATGAACATGGTGTGCATATGTCTCTTTGGATCCTGTCTCTCACCACTTTAGGATCTATTCCTAGTAATGGAATTGCTGGTTCCAGTGGTATTTCTATTTTCAGTTTTGTAAGGAAACACCATACCATTTTCCACAACGGCTGTACCATTTCACAGTCCCACCAGCAGTGTATGAGAGTTCCAATCTCTCCACAGCCTCATCAGCATTTATTTGCTGTATTGAACTTCGCTATTATTGCTGGGGTGAGATATCTCATAATTGATTTGATTTACTTCTCTCTAATGGCTAATGATTGTGAGAAATTTCTCATGGATCTCTCTCCTATGAGAGAGTGTTTGTTGGCCACCAGCATATCCTATTTAGTGAAGTGTCTGTTCATGTCCCTTGCCCATTTTTTAATTGGGCATTGAGGTGTTGAAGTTTTCTATAAATTTTAGAGATAAGTTCTTTGTCAGATTTATCATAGGCAAATATTTTCTCCCAATCTTTAGGTTCTTTTTAAAGTTCTCTTTTTACACTTTTGGCAAAGTCTTTCAATGCTCATAAGAATTTAATTTTTAAAAGGTCCCAGTCATCCAGTTTCTCTTCCACCTCTTATGCATTCTGGGTTATGCCTGATAGTTTATTTATGCCATAAATTAGGGTCCTTAGATTTGCCCTTATTTTCTCTTTAATGAACTTTATAGTTTTCAGTTTTATACTTAAGTATTTGATCCAACTTGAGTTTGTTTTTGTGTATGAGGTAAGGTATGGGTCTTGTTTCATTTTTCTGCAAATAGATATCCAATTTTGCCAGCACCATTTGTTATATGGCAATGCTAGGGATCCAGGTAAGGGGAGGGAACCCAGGCCATGCCTTACAAGTGGCAAGGTGGGAAAGCAGTGAAAAGGAGAGAAAAGGCCAGGGGGGCTGTGACAGAGAAAGGTGGCAGCAGCAGGGATCCAGGTAAGGAGAGGTTGGAGAGGTTTCAACCAGCTAAGGGAGACAAACTTGTCCGTAGGTTTGTTCTACTGTGGTGATGTGTTGCTGTGAGGCTTTAGGCTGTGCCACTGGTCTTTCAAACTCTATGGGGTGCCCATAGTGCACAAGTTTCAGCAAAGCTTGCAGACTGAGAGAGATTAGGAAGAAGGAAGAGACCATCCACTTCTCAAAGAATTGGCCAGGGAAACCTTATAATAGCAGAAAAACACTGTCTGATACATTACTGCACAACTTTATGAATAGCCCAGAAATATTGTCCAATACAGAGCAGGAAGATGAGCCACTTAATTTGGAAGTCTCTCAAAATACGACTGGGAAAGCTGCATCATCAGAGTA
>NW_006921846.1:2178272-2179870 GCF_000298275.1 Orycteropus afer afer | reverse complement strand
AGGAATATGCAGTCACTGTACCAAAAAGAACTGATCGATCTTCATCCATTTCAGGAAGTGGCATATGATCTAGAACCAATGGTAATGAAGGAAGAAACCAAAGCTGCAATGAAGGAATTGGTGAATAACAAGACTCCAGGAATTGATGAAATACCCATCAATTGAGATGTTTCAACAAATGGATGCCCCACTGTAGGCACTCACTTGGTTATTCCAAGAGATTTGGAAAACAGCTACTTGGCCAACTGACTGGAAGAGATACATATTTGTACCTATTCCAAAGAAAAGTGATACTACAGAATGTGGAAATTATTGATCGACATCATTAATATCGCATGCAAGTAAGATGTTACTGAAGATAATTCAAAAACAGTTGCAGCAGTATATTGACAGAGAATTTCCAGAGATGCAAGCTGGATTCAGAAGAGAACGTGGAACAAGGATATCATAGCTGCTGTCAGATGGATCTTGGATCAAGGCAAAGAATATCAGAAAGATGTTTACTTGTGTTTTATTGAGTATGCAAAGGCATTTGATTGTGTGGATCATGACAAATTATGGATAACATTGAGAAGAATGGGAATTCCGGAATACCTGATTGTACTCATGAGGAACCTGTACCTTGAGCAAGAGGTTGTCATTTGAACAGAACAAGGGCACACTGTGTGGTTTAAAATCAAGAAGGGAGTGTGTCAGGGTTGTACACTTTCCCTGTACTTATTCAATCTATATGTTATGCAAATATTCTGAGAAGCTGGGCTATATGGAGAAAAACATGGCATCAGAATTAGAGGAAGAATCATTAACAAGCTGAGATACATTAATGACACAACTTTGATTGCTGAATGTGAGGATGACTTGAGGCACTTACTGATGAAGATTAAAGAATACAATCGGGAGTGCGGATTACATCTCAATATAAAGAAAAAAAAAAATCCTCACAATTGGACCAATAAGCAGCATCACAATAAATGGAGAAAAGATTGAGGTTGTCAAAGAATCATGTTGCTTGGTTCTACAATCGACTCTAACAGAAGCAGCAGTCAGGACATTAGATGATGTATAACACTGAGCACATCAGATGCAAAGGACCTCTTTCAAGTGCTGAGGAAAAAGGATATCTCCTTGAGGACTAAGATGCACCTGACATGATATTTTCAATCACCTCACATGTATGTGAGAGCTGGACAATGAATAAAGGAGACCAAAAAAGAGTTGATGATTTTGAGTTGTGGTGCTGGCGAAGAATACTGAAAGTACCATGGACTGCTAAAGAACTAACAGATCTGTCCTTGAGGAAGTGCAGCTGAAATGCTCCTTTGACACGAGAATGGCCAGACTTCATCTCCCCTACTTTGCTCAGGGACAACTCAGGGACGCACAAAACAGCAGGGCAGAAGAGCAGGAGAAAGGAGATAAAAAGCCAGGAACCCGGACAGAAGAGCGGTCAGCTCCAGGGTTACAGGTGAGGAGAGACAACTCAAGGGATGCCTGAAATAGTAAGTGGGAAGAGCAGGAGAAGGGGGATTAAAACCCAGGAAGCCAGAGAGAAGAGCAGTCAGCCGAAGGGATTAGGTGAGGAGAGGCAACTCAGGCCC
>NW_006921846.1:2172124-2175135 GCF_000298275.1 Orycteropus afer afer | reverse complement strand
TTTTCAAAAAAAAAAAGATTCTAAGGTATCATCTCCAGAGATTCTGAAACAATCGTTCTAGAGTGAGGTCCGAGAATCTGTTTATTTAAAACCTCTCCGGGTGATTCTAAGGAGCTCTGGTGGTGCAATGCCTGAGGCATTTGACTGCTAACCAGCAAGTTAGTGGTTCAAACTCACTAGCTGCTCTGTGGAAGGAAGTTGGGCCAATCTACTTCCATAAAGATTTACAACCTCGGAAATTCAATGGTAGTGGGTTGGGTTTGGTTTGCCAAGTGATTCTAATGTGCAGCCAACGTTGAGCACCATTATTCTCACTACGCAATTATCTGAGCTTTAGCTTTAGCAAAGATACCTTCCTGGGACTTCCTGCCAGAAGATGGACACTAATCAGCAAGCAGTATACGTGTCAGAAGTGTCAGAAAGGAACTCACTGGTAGTACAATTTCAACTGCTGGATGGTGGTGTGTTTTGAAACTTGCAGAAAATTCTTTTATTCTTTGAAAAGTTTAATATCCTATTATCATAAGACCTTCCTTTGTTAAGCTTGTTAAGTAGTATTTAAAATAATTCTGGATGTGCTCATATGGTTGGCATGAGTGAATCCTTTTAAAAAAGGACAGGAAGGTCAAATGGCCAGTGAACAGCAGAGTTGGCATGAGAATCCAGATCACCCATCTCCCAGCTTAGATATACTTCTGCTATAACACACAACTTCTTCCTGAATGAACTTGCTATCCATAGAGGAATCTACTGCACTTAGGAGACTCTGAATATTGCTTGACTGCTAACCAGAAGGCTGGAAGTTCAAACCCACCAGCCACTCCTTGGAAGAAAGGTTGGGCAATCCACTTCCATAGTGATACTGCTTCGGAAACCCAAGGAGGGGTCACAATGAGTCAGGGTTGACTCGACGGCACACAATAACAACAACAATGCAAGGAAAAGTTAAAACATAGCATAATGGGGAAAGAGAGGTGGAACACTTCCCATCTTTTCTTGTCACATGCTGTCTGATACAAAATGGCCAAAACCATTTCAACTCACTAATGCCTAAGATATCAATCTGTATGAATTCCATTTTGTTCATCACTTGTCTGTCAGTTTGTCGTACTATGGTGGCTTGTGTGTTTTCAAATGCCAACAGGGTCACCCATGGTGAACAGGTTTCATTGGAGCTTCCAGACTAAGAAAGACTTGGAAGAAGGAAGGGGTCATGCACTTCTCAAAGAACTGGCCAGTGAAAACCTCATGAATAGCAATGAAACACTGTCTCATCACATAGGATGAACAAAATACCAGATTGGCATATCTATGTTGTTGTCACTAATTAGGTGCTGTTGAGTGGGCTCTGACTCGTGAACACTGCCTGGTCCTGCCATCCTCATAATCCTTGCTGTGCTTGAGCCCATCATTGCAGCCAGTGTGTCAATCCATCTCATTGAGGGTCTTCCCCTTTTTTGCTAACCCTCTACTTTACAAAGCATGATACTCCAGGGACCACATGATGAAACTGATAACATGACCAAAATAGGTGAGATTAATTCTGGACATTCTTGCTTCTAAGGAGTATTTCAGTTGTACTTCTTCTGGGACAGATTTGTTGGTTTTTTGACAGTCCATGGTATTTACATTTTTCTTTGTCAACACCACAATTCAAAGACATCAATTCTTTTTCCATCTTCCTTATTCACTGTCTAGCTTTCACATGCATATGAGGCTAATAAAAACACCATGGCTTGGTTAGTGCCCCTTAGTCCTCAAAGTGATATCTTTGTTCTTTAACACTTTTAAGAGTCCTTTTGCAGCAGATTTGCCCCATGAAGTATGTTATCTGATTTCTTGACTGCTGCTTCCATGGGTGTTGATTATGGACCCAAGTAAAATGAAATCTTTGACAATTTCAGTCTTTTCTCCATTTATTGTGATGTTGCTTATTGGTCCAGTTGTGAGGATTTTTGTTTTATGTTGAGGTGTAACACATACTGAAGCCTATAGTCTTTGATTTTCATCAGTAAGTACTTCAAGTCATCTTCACTTCCAGCAACGAAGGTTGTGTCATCTGCATATTGCAGGTACTTAATGAGACTTCCTCCAATTCTGGTGACACATTCTTCTTCATATAGTCCAGCTTCTCAGATTATTTGATCAGCAGACAGACTGAATAAGTATGGTGAAAGGATACAACCCAGACACACACCTTTCTTGATTTTTAAACTATGCAGTATCTCCTTGTTCTGTTCAAATGACTTCCTCTTGGTCTATGCATAGTTCCTCATGAGCACAAGTGTTCTGGAATTCCCATTCTTTGCAATGTTAGCCATAATTTGTTAGGATCCACACTGTCAAATCCCTTTGCACAGTCAACAAAAGAGAGGTAAACATGTTTCTGGTATTCTCTTCTTTCAGCCAAGATCCATCTGACATCAGCAATGATATCCTTCATTCCATGTCCTCTGTGGAATCCAGTTTGAATTTCCAGAAGTTCTCTGTCAATATACAGCTGCAACCATTTTTGAGTTATCTTCAGCAAAATTTTTCTGGCATGTGATTTTTTTAAGAGCTTGTTTTACATTCAGTGTAATGCGTACATTTAGTTCCATTCCCCATTCACCATGTCCAACCCTAACCCAGTCTCCTCCCCTCCCTACCCTATAACCCTCCCCCTGAGGACACAGACATTTTGACTGTTTACAAGCAGGGGTCATTTTAGATATTTAAAGTGACTGAGGGTGCAGCCATTTTGAATGTTTATAAGAGGTGGCCATATTGGATTTTAAAGTGACAGCATTATTCGGATTTCAGGGACCTAAGAATAGGCTCTGTTTGCCAAAGAGAGCAGGGAGATATGGCAGGCTGATGATGGGAAAGCAAACAGGTGGTGAGTGTATAAGTGCTGCCAACTAGTGAATAGAAGAGCACAGCACAGCTAATGTAGGTAACATACAAACAAAACAAAGAAAATGAAAATTGTGGGCAAGTCACTCCAACATACAATCACCAATTAAATATAA
>NW_006921846.1:2171323-2171964 GCF_000298275.1 Orycteropus afer afer | reverse complement strand
CTCCATGGTGGAATCTACTGTGAACAGCTGAGTAACTGCCTTTGGGTATGTGGTCTGCTTCCCATATATAAGAAACAGCTTTGGGAATGGTCTCTAGATTATGGCACAATTGAACCCTGCATGTAGCCATATTCTTGTTCAGCAGCCTGCCATGTTCTGCCAACCTTGGGACTTTCAATGGACTTGAATTAATGGCCTACCATGTGGTTTGGTAACCTAGGGACTGTGCCATTTTATTTGTTGACCTTGGGTTTGTTAGCCACAGCAGCCAGTAGCTGTCTGAGTGAAGAGATGTCTCTAGCTTCAGTGGGCTGGGAGCAAGAGGCAGACCTGAAGCCCAAGGTTGAGGAGCTTTCACCAAGCCCCCAGAGCCTGGCAGTTTGAACTCAGACTTCTAGCCTCCCAATAGAATAAACTTCTGTTTGTTAAGACCATCTTATTTGTGGTATATTCCTATCAGAGCAGCATTAGGTAAACAAAATAGATACCTTCAATGAATTGAGAGACAGATCAAGGAAAACACTGACAAAGTTGAGGAGAACACAAAGAAAACCCTAGAACAATTTCAAAAGACAATACAAGAACAAAATAACAAAATAAATGAAAAATTAGAAATGATACAAAATCTACAGACAGAAATC
>NW_006921846.1:2168965-2170462 GCF_000298275.1 Orycteropus afer afer | reverse complement strand
CAAAACCAAAGACAAAGAGAGAATTCTGAAAGCAGCACAAGATAGATGAAAATTACCTACAAGGGGCAACCAATAAGACTAAGCTTTGATTTCTCAGCAGAAGCCATACAGGTGAGAAGACAATGGGATGGTATATATAAAACCCGGAAAGAAAAAATTTCCAACCAATAATTATATACCCACCAAAATTGTCCCTCAGATATGATGGTGAAATTAGGACATTTCCAGATAAGCAGAATTTAATGGAATTTTTTAAAACTAGAGCAGACTTACAAGAGTTGGTAAAGAGAGTCCTTTGGACAGAGAACCAACAACAGCAAACAACCACCGGCCATCAACACGCATGATGATGTAACCCAGAAACCAACCCAGTTATGGAATTATCCAAAGTAAATAAGCCTACAAGATTGTAAACAGACTAGCAGAGACATTGACTGACAAATGAGGACAACTTCAAGCCAAAAAGAGGGAAAAATTCGTGTAATTACAGAACTTCTAAATGGTAGGGATATCAAGAAAACTGCAAAGTAGAATGAACTCTTATAAACTTGGGAAGAAAATTATAAATCACAGGCTAACCTCAAAGAAAAATGATAAACCTTCACATCAAAATGAAAAAGAGGACCAGCATAAATATCTAGTAAATACTAAAACAATGGCAATGAAGAAACTGTTAACACAATTCATAAACAAAACAAGCTCAGCACAGAAAATTATATGGAACAAAGAAATCAACACCACAGAAAGGCACATAACAAAATGACAGCAACAAATTCATACTTGTCAATAATTACATATCTGACAAGGGACTTATCTCTAAAATTTATCGAAAACTCCAACATCTCAACAACAAAAAGATTAACAATCCAATCAAAAAATGGGCAGACGACATGAGTAGACACTTCACCAAAGAGGATATTCAGGCAGCCAGAAAATACATGAAAAAATGCACACGATCATTAGCCATCAGAGAGATGCAAATCAAAACAACAATGAGATAACATCTCAGCCCAGCACTAATGGCAAACTTCAACAAGACAGAAAATAACAAATGCTGGTGAGGATGTGGAGAGATTGGTATTCTCACATACTGCTGGTGGGACTGTCAAATTATACAACCGCTGTGGAAAATAGTATGGCGATTCCTTAAAAAACTGTAATTAGAAATACCATTTGACCCAGGCATTCCATTACTAGGTATATATCCTAAAGAAGTGAGAGCCAGGACAAGAATAGATATATGCATGCCCTTGTTCATCACAGCACTATTTACAATAGCAAAAAGATGGAAACAAAATACATGCCCATCAACAGAAGAGTGGATGACTGAACTGTGGTACATAAACACAATGGAATACTATGCAACACTAAAGAATAATGTAGAATCTGCAAAACACGGCATAACGTGGATGAACTTGGAGGACATTATGCTGAGTGAAATAAGCCAATCACAGAAGGACAAAAATAGTATTAGTTCATTATTGTAAAAAGTCAAGG
>NW_006921846.1:2166407-2168775 GCF_000298275.1 Orycteropus afer afer | reverse complement strand
ATGTAAAACATTTCATAACATGGATGACCTTAGCGGATAATATACTGAGTGAAATTACTGAATCACAAAAGGACAAATACTGTATGAGACCATTATTGTAAAAAATCAAGAAAAGGGTTTCACAGAAAAAGAAATATCTTTGATGGTTACCAGGGTGGGTGGGAGAGGAAGGGTAAACCACTAACTAGAGGTTAGAAATATATTAACTTGTGTGAAGGGAATAAAGTGAAAAATGACTAGCAAGTCAGAAAAAAAAAATTCATTGTGTGGAAGCATATTAAGTTAGCAAGGATGTGGGAAAACAGGCGTTCTTGTACATAGTTGGTTGAAAAGCAAAATGATGCTATCCTGTGGTGGATGATTTAGTAATACATGGCAAAATTATAAATGATCTAGTAGTCTCATTTGCAAGAATTTGCCCTAAAGATACCTTGATATATGTGTGCGTTTATGCACATAAAATCACCAATATGTTTCTACACACACACACATGTGCACACACGCGTGCACACACACACATACACACACACACACACACATATATATATATACACATACATTATTTATGCACAGGAATATACAAAGTAACATAATTTTTAGCAGCAAAAGATTGAAAACAGACCAAATGCCCATCAATAGTAGACCAGTTAAGCATGGTATATAATAGTACACAGTGGAATACTGTGTACCTGTATAAACTAATGACTGAAATCTCTATTTACTGAAGTAAAGTGACCCCCAGGATAAAATAGAAAATCAACGTTTGAAGGAATCAAACAATAACTTTGGAAAAATGTAAATTAATGTTGAGTTTCAATTAAGAATAAAGTAAATGTTTTGTATATATGAAAATAAAATTGAATGTGAAGGAAAGATCACTTAAAGTGAGAAAAAAATCCTGAAATAAATGCACCTGAGTATATGAAGTATGACACTGTTTAGATGATATTTCTATGGTATCAAGTCTATGAGATGAGGCTAGAAAAACAATGAGTACTCTGTTAACAACAGCTGAAAGAATGTTAGTGAAGATAACTAGGAAGGTTTAAGGTAGTGGATACTAGAAAGATAGTGAGAAAATGTTATTTGAATCTCAAGAAAAGAGTATGTATGTATAATGGTATGTAGTAGTAAAACAATTAGCAAAATTGCCACCATCGTAAAGTTGGTGAATAAGAAATATGCATAAATGAACT
Organism: Orycteropus afer afer; assembly: GCF_000298275.1. NCBI lineage: Eukaryota > Metazoa > Chordata > Mammalia > Tubulidentata > Orycteropodidae > Orycteropus > Orycteropus afer. The sequence goes on along the minus strand of NW_006921846.1, from coordinate 2,167,579 downwards.
GTAGCTCTAGTTAAGAACCTCTTTAAGCAGAATGTTGAAAGTGTCAGTTGACTTCTCCTAACTATGTATATAACAAAGCATGGAAAAAGAAAAATGAGCTAAAGAAAGAACTGCTCAGTTTAAGAGAAGAACATAGAGAAAACATAGAGGCTTAGTATTTGTTGGGTTTTAAAGTAAAACTCTCATCCTGGGTGAGTACAAGTTCAAGGCAGAACAAGACCTGGAGCCAAAGATCAAATCAAGCGTTTAAGGACTCACTTATGGCGAGTCAGGTCTCACTTATGGTGAACACGTGTGCAGAGTACAACTGCTCCACAGGGTTTTCAAGGAAGTGACCTTCCTGAAGCATATTGCCAGGCCTGTCTTCTAAGGCACTTCTGGGTGGATTCGAACCATCAACCTTTTGACTACTATTTGAGCACTTAACCACTTGCTCCATGCAGGGACCTCTAGTACCTTTTTAGAAATTCTTAAATTTTTCAAATATTGCTTATGAACTTATGAGAGGCCACTGCCTGGCTGTCAGTGGAGGCTTGCATGTTACTATGATGCTGAACAGGTTCAGCAGAGTTTCTAGACTACAAAAGACTAGAAGGAAAGGCCAGGACATCTACGTCTTAAAACCAGCCAATGAAAAACTGGATCACAATGTTATGATCCCCAACTGATCGTGGGGATTGTGCAGGACTGGGCAGCATTTCTCATTCTGTTTTGTGTATAGTCACCATGGGTCAGAGGCCAACTCAATGGTGGGTAACAACAACAGCAACAGCCTTACACATATCCCAGAGTGTAGAGAGAAGACTTTGTTTAAAAAAAAATGTATGTGTGTATGTATAAATGTATGTATGTATGTATGTTCTGGTTACCTAGTGCCACTCTGACAGGAATATACCACAAATGGGATGCTTGAACAAACAAGAGTTTATTCTCTTACTGTTTGGAGGCTTTAAGTCCAAGTTCAAAGTGTCAGGCTCTAGGGGCTGGGTGAAAGCCCCTCAACCTTGGGCTCCAGCTCTGCTTCCTGCTCCCGGCCCACTGAAGCTACAGCCACCTTTTCACTCAGGCAGCTACTGGCTGCTGAGGTGAACAAGCCCAAGGTCGACAAATAAAATAGCACAGTCCTGATGTTACCAAACAACATGGCAGGCCATTAATTCAAGTCCATTGAA
>NW_006921846.1:2164082-2165847 GCF_000298275.1 Orycteropus afer afer | reverse complement strand
ATAATGACTATTTTTAACATTTTAAAGGAAGCTGTAGCAGCTTGAACTAAAATGTGCAGAAACAATTGAAAAGAAAAAGACTGTACTAATCCAACTTGCTACCAGGAGAAAGCAGTCTGAGAAATCAACTCTGCTCCAAGCATGGACTATTTTTAAGAAAAAGACAGATATTGCAGAGGGTGGAGCCAAGAACTCAAATTGTGGAACCAAGAACCTAGAGAACAATGGATTAGTCAAAAATTATAGGGAATAGAACTAGGCTCTGATCAAGGAATATTCCTAGCCCTAGAGAACCAGTCTCTGACGAAGTATGCCTAGTTCTATTTCCAAATTTCAGTCGACTAGTGACTGCTGAGTAATTTCTGGACCTACTCATTTTTTAATTGGAGTATCTATCATTGTTATCCTATCCCTGTCTCACCTTTGGATGCGTGTAGGGAACATAGGAGCCAATAACTCTTTTCTATTTGACAGATCTGTGGATGTACCAGAGGAAATGCACTTAAGAAGCCTCATCTGCATCTGGATCAGATTTAGATCACTGAAATCCAGACTTTCAGCCTGAGCCTTATGTCATAATGGGATGAGAATTTTGTAGGAAGTGGTAAGTTATTTCACCTGAGGGAGGAATATAAATGAGCTTACCTAGAAGAGAATGAGGGTAGATTGAAAAACAGGGCTACATTGCATTGCACTTCCTCCTATCAGGAGGTGGCATGTTTTTCCCTACAACTGAAATCTAGTCTGCCCTGTAAGTTACTCTGACCAATAGAATGTGGTACAAGTGATGTCATGTGCATTCCAGAGCCTAAGCCTCAAGAAGCCTTACAACTTGTAATTTAGGTCACTTGGACTGTTTTCCTGACATTGCCATGCTGTAAAGAAGACCAAGATTAAAGACTGAAGAGAAAGTCCCAGCCATCCAAGATATTGCAGCAACTTGCCCACTGAATGCAGCTACATAAGTGAGACTAGGCGAGACTGATAGAAGAACAGCCTGGTCAGTCCACAGAATCATAAAAAATAATAAATCCTTGTTGTTTTAAGCCACTAAGTTTTGGAATAATGTATTCATTTTCTACTGATATGTAAAAATCACCTTATAATTTAATGGAGTCTTGGAATAGCTTATTTCAGTGTTTCTGGCTTGAGGTGGCCCACGAAGTGGAAGTCAAACATTCACTGATATCTGCAGTCATTTCAAGCTTGGCTAGGGTTGGGGAATTTTCTTCCACGCTCACTCATGGGGTACTACTGACTGTTAGCCAGAGGATTTAGTTCCTCACCTTGTGGATCTTTCCATAGGTAAGCTTACAAAATGGCATTTTGTTTTTTCCAGAGTAAGTGATCCAAAAAAGAGATTGTGTGTTAGAGTGCCCAAAATGGAAGCCATTGTCCTTTTTAAAATTAATCTTGAAAATGACACCCCATTTGTTGTTGTTGTTAGGTGCCGTCAAGTCGTCTCCAACTCATAGCGACCCTATGCACAACAGAACGAAACACTGCCCAGTTCCATGCTAGCTCCACAATCCCTGCTATACTTGGACCCATCAACATGGTCACTGTGTCAATCTATCTTGTTGAGGGCCTTCCCCTCATTCGTCAACCCTCCACCTTACCAAGCATGACATCCTTCTCCAGGGAATGGTCCATTCTGACAACATGACCAAAGTAGGTGAGCCAAAGTCTGGCCATTCTCGCTTCCAAGGAGCATTCCAGCTGCACTTCCTCCAGGACAGATTTGTTAGTTCTTTTACCAGTCCAT
>NW_006921846.1:2161981-2163407 GCF_000298275.1 Orycteropus afer afer | reverse complement strand
AGTGTTCTGAAATTCCCATTCTTCTCAATGTTATCCACAATTTGTTATGATCCACACAATCAAATGCCTTTGCATAGTCAATAAAACAAAAATAAACACCTTTCTGGTATTCTTTGCTTTGAGCCAAGATCCATCTGACATCAGCAAAGATATCCCTCATTCCATGTCATCTTCTGAATCCAGCTTGCACCTGTGGAAGTTCTCTGTCAATATACTGCTGCAACCATTTTTGAATTATCTTCAGTAAGATTTTACTTGAGTGCGATATTAATGATGTTTGATAATTTCCACTTCTGTGGGATCACCTTTCTTTGGAATTAGTACAAATATGTATCTCTTTCAATCAGTTGGCCAGATAGCTGTCTTCCAAATCTCTTGGCATAACCGAATGAGTGCCTCCAGTGGGGCATCTGTTTGTTGAAACATCTCAGTGAGTATTACATCAATTACTGGAGCCTTATTCTTCACCAATTCCTTCAGTGCAGCTTTGACTTCTTCCTTCAATACCACTGGTTCTTGATCATACGCCACCTCCTGAAGTTGATGAACATCGATCATTTCTTTTTGGTACAGTGACTCTGTGTATTCTTTCCATCTTCTTTTGATGCTTCCTGCATCATTCAATATTTTGCCCAAAGAATCTTTCAAGATTGCAACTCGAGGCTTAATTTTTTTCTTCAGTTCTTTCAGCTTGAGAAATGCCAAGTGTGTTCCACCATGGGGACCGAAGGGAAGCTGGTCAGGACATTTGGGAATTATAAGAGATGAATCTTAAAAGAGCATAATTCTCAAGGAAGACCACAATTACAGTGTTTTAAAGTATATTCTATATATTAACACTAAAGTATTAGTGTACAAATTGTCTCAAATTGAGTTAAGACAATAACAATAAAATATATGATTTTGCAGAATTATACTGTAGTAGACAAGTTCACCTATATGTTAAATAATATGCCAGAAGGCACTGCTTCAAGAAAGTAGGGCTATAATTCCAATACTCTTTTGAGTTATTTTGACACATAAGGATGTATCAAAAACATTGAAGATTATTTAGATGAGAAATACAAAAGGGAACTGAAGGAGAAACTAAAAAGTAAAATTGAAAACTTTTAAATCAGCTATCAAGAATTCATTTTTCTGCATGGTATTTTCTTTCGCTTACTATTAAAAAGTCCTTCCACAGAATAACCTTAAGCTTCACTTTCCCTAGAAGGGTGACATAGTACTAGTAATTTAGAGCACTGATCACTAATTTTTTTGATCATGCACCCAGATTATGCACCCAGTTAATCATATATTTAAAAAAAGCACACCTGATATATGAATATGTATGTATAAGTCATAGGCATAAATAAATATATAAAGAAACTTCTAAAGTTGCTTTGCAAAGACAACCAAACACCTTGTGAGAGAGAATCACCAGGCA
>NW_006921846.1:2154989-2160392 GCF_000298275.1 Orycteropus afer afer | reverse complement strand
CAGCCACTCCTGGGAAGGAAGATGGGGCAATCTACTTCCATAGTGATACTGCCTGGCAAACCCAAGGAGGGGTCGCTATGAGTTGGGTCTGACTCGATGGCACATAACAACAACAACAACACCTATCTAACAGTGTTCCCTCCCCTCCTTTCCCAGCCCTGGTAACCAACAAAGAAATTACCTTCCATATAAAAACCTTTCCTTGACTTTTTACAATAATGAACTAATACCATATTTGTCCTTCTGTCATTGACTTTCTTCACTCAGCGTAATGTCCTCCAAGTTCATCCACATTATGCAATGTTTTGCAGATTCTACATTATTCTTTAGGGTTGCATAGTATTCCATTGTAGATACAATATACTTTTAGAGTGGGGCTAACCTATAATGAAAGTTGTTGTTTGCCGTGGAGTCAGACCCGACTCATAGCGACCCCTCCTTGGGTTTCCGAGACAGCATCACTACGGTGTCAATATGCTTTACGAGTAAATTCCATGCCAATTAAAAAATATCTTAACCATCTTCCAATCAGATCTGTCTGTACCATCATTTCTACTTTTTTTATGTCTGATAAAAAAAATGTATTAGAAGTGTCAGCCCCATCTTTTCTTGTTTGTGCTTAAATTTTAGTATTACCTTTAACTAAATTTATTGAAATAAATGATTTGTCTATTCAGAACTGTATAAGCCATAAATGCACTTAAAGGAGCACACAGAAGTTGTAACATGTGACAATATGCCCAGGACAATAGGGCACCACTGTCAACTCCTCCAGGTAGTGGAACGGCCATGCTTTCCTAAGATAAGTCATGTACTATATGTAGTATTGGACCATCTGACCTGTAGAGTTAGTGAGGGTGTCCTTGTCAATATGTATACTAAATATTAGTAGACTTTAGTTTCTTATTTTTATTTAAATAAACAGAATTTATCGTTAACTATCAGCACCCAAGTGAATCTTCTTGCGCACTTCCTAGAGGGCATAGATCCACATCATGGATTTAGAGTATGAATCTACTCCAGCAGATTTGGTTTCAAATTCCTCCACTACTTACTAGTTTTGTGACCTCTGGTAAGACACACAACATCACTAAGTTTCTTGTATATCTATAAAATGGAGATGTTAAAAGTATATATCTAAAAGCTTTGAGCATTTTGCTCTTTTAAAGAATTTTTTGTGAGATCAAATTGACAGTGGGATCTCAAAAGGTTAGATGGAAAACTTAGGGGGCAGTGAGTTTAAGATAATGGTGATTGAAGAATTTAGGAAAGGTTGGGAAGAACAGTAGGACAACTTGAAGAATGTAATTAATGTCTGAATTATACATACAGAAATTGTTGAAGTGATGTAACTTCGGCTATGTAAATTTTCACCCCCCAAATTTTTTTTGGTAAAAAGTATATATCTCAAGGGATTTCGAAAATTAAATGAGATAATATGTGTAAAATAATTGCCACCTGGGGCAAAATGAAAACACCATACATTTTGACTATTATTAGCAGAATTATTTTCCTAGACTCGGAATCTCCAAAAATATAGGAGGTGAGAAATTTAAGAATGTATATCATTGAGAATAGAAGGGAAAGAAAGAACTGTTCTTTTAAGACAGCCAATGGAGATGATACTCTGGGACTCTTCCCAAAATTGGCCTGCTTAAGGAATCAATGATATCACAGTGAATAAATCCATTGATTCTTGGAGTAAACATTTTCATAATTTTTTTTTCTTTCTAGGATATCATACACTTTGCTGCCATGTCTGCATTCTGGTTGGTGCTTCTCAGAGAAGTAAATTCATCTTATTTGTTTAATTTTATTCTTCATCTAGACTTCTATTTGAAACCCAAATTTTAAAGGTTTGGTGGGGGTTAGGACACTAAGTAAATGAATTTCAATCATGTCTTCTTAGAAATTATAGTCAATTCTTTATCCTTTTTAATAAACACTGACTTATGTTCCTCAGTAACACCTGACATCAATAAAATCTATTAAGCTCTTTCAATTTTTATTTTTAAGGCCTAATATTTATGTTGCTTATTCATGACTTTGCCCAGTGCATTCCAACAAAAAAAATAGTCTCAATAGAGGAAATACAACTCTGCTTCACACATTATCTACATTATTTTTTTCTGCTACTGAGTAACACTAAGGGTCTTAAAAACTTGGGAGCTACCACCCAAGATACAAAAATTATAGTCTGTTTTCACCTGGAGCAATAGAAGAAAGAGAGACTCAAGAGTTGGACATGAAAATGGACTGCAGGTCTAATTATCTTAGTGAACGACTACCCTTCTGCCATGAAACCAGAAGAAATAGTTGGTGCCCAGCTGCCATTACTTAACATTTTAATCAAGGACCAAATAGAAGGATCTTGATAAATAGGAGGAAAAATGTGGAACAGAACACCAAATTCTTTTGGAAATGAGATTTACTGAACACACTGATACAGGGGGAACTCCTGAATCAATTTTCCTGAAATAATCTTTAAACTTTGAAGTAAAACTATCCCACGAAGTCATCTTTAAACTAAGCAACAGTTTAACTTGATTTATAGAGAATGTCACTGCCACTCCTTGGAAGGAAGGTTGAGCAATCTACTTCTGTAGTGATACCACCTCGGAAAACCAAGGAGGGGTCGCTATGAGTCAGGTCTGACTCGATGGCACATAACAACAACAACAGTAGAGAATGTTAGTCTTGAACATTGAGACTTTTAAAGAAATATTTGTATGAGATCAAATTTACAACAGTAACTCTAAAGCACACATTAGAATTTTAAGTAGCACAGAATAAAAGTTAATGATGGAGAGAGAATGCTGATACAATGTGAAGAATGGCATTGATCTGTACATGGAAAAATTGTTGAATGGGTATATGTTTTGTTTTATATGTTTTCAGCCAAAAAAAAATGTACTGCCATTCTATAGTTTAGTACTACCAAATGCTGTGTGTGCGCTCTTTCTGTATGGCTGATATTCATTAGAATTTAGCCAAACTAAAGAGTAAACACTCTAATGTTAAATCAATTAAGAAAACAAGTGAATGATCATGAGATGCTATACAATCTGTTTCTCGTTGTTAAACACCTACATTACAAATCAGGATTGCTATCACTGTTCCTATGTCATCTCTGCCACAATCCCTGATTTTGATGCCACCACCAATGCTGCCTTAGGAGTCACTGTACAAAAACGTTGGATACAAAAGTGAAGAAAAAAAGGGGAGAAACTTAAAATCAGAAATATCTTAGAGGAAAAGTCTCCTGAGAGATAATCACTCAAGAATAGGTAGTCTCCCAATTTGGTGGTCTCCCAAAACCAAAACTCCATTGCCGTTGAGATAATTTCAACTCATGGTGACCCCATCTGATACAGAGTATAACTATTCTCCCTGGGGTTTTCTTGGCTGTAATCTTTATGGAAGAAGACTGTCAGGTCTTTTTTTCCATGGAAACGTGGGATGAGTTTGAACTTGAGACCTTTTCATTGGTAGTAAGGTGCAAACTGGTGACACTACCCAGGGAACTTGGTGGTCTTCATCTCAGAAAAAAAATTGCCAAAACTGGCTAAATATTTTTACTTTGTGCTCTTAACATAAGTCAAGTCTGTTAATCAGTGATATCTTTGGATTAACAAGAATTCTCTTTAAATTATTCAAATACCTATGATTAGTAGTCATTCATGCAGCGATGAAAAGGAATTAAGACAGATTGCTCTGTTCTTGACATTGGTACAAGATGAAATTAACCAAAAGGGAGTCATGACAACTTTTATTAGAGACAAAGAAGATAAGTAATTTTGGATCTTGGAACACTTTAAGAAATAGATCATAACTGCTTGAAATGCCACACTGGTGGGCAGTGGGAGGGAGTGTTCAGGGAACCCTGAGGGCACTGAGAGTTACATAGCTCTGAGGAGGACACTAGCATACACACCAAGTCAAAGGCCAACTTGCCTGCTTCAAAATTTCATCCTAAGCTGATAACTTATTAGGAAAGAGTGAAAATTCTCTTATTTTCCTCCCTCCTCCCTTTCATTTATTTCATGTCCTTTCTGGGTTTTGCAGACTGACGTAGGTCCCTGATATGCAAACTGTCTATAAAGAAAAATGTATCATGACTTCTAACCAACCAGTTTACAGAGCAGCCCAGTCATGCACTTAGGTTGAGGATTACTTCAATTTCTATAAGATGTGTTATTCGAAAGCTGAATATTTAGGGTTAGTCTATCCATTAAAAACTTATATTGAAGTCATGTTAAAGTCAAAATTGTTCTCTTTTCTGCCTACTGAAAATTTCCAAGAAGTGTATGCACAGTGGTCAAATATTCTTTTTAAATGTTTGGACCACTTGTTTCAGTCCTCTTCTTTTCCATTCTAATGAACTGCAACCTGAGAAGCAGGGAGCTTGAATTTGACTCCATTCTGGGAGCAAGCTAAGAAAGCCTGCTGAGAGCTTTCGGTTCTGTGTATCATTTTGATGTCTGAGGTAAAATATCGAAATAAATTGGTTCCCAAAAGAAAGATATCAAATGCATACTAAAAAGCTCTTGCCGTCTGCCATTCCAATCAAACTCCAAGCAGTGCTGCAATGAAAGTGATTGATTTGTCTTCCCCAGTATCATCTTGCTTATGCGCCCTCCCCACTCAGACAATCTGGTGAGTGACCGCAGACAATACACTGCACAGTGACTGTGAGTCGAGCAAAGTAGCTTTCCTGTTGGGGAAGAAAATCAATTATCAGTTTCCTTTTCTCTTTCTATTGGAGGTGGCATTGCTCTGCTCACCAAAGAGAACTTTCAGTGGATGGTGTTGTGGCTTTGTAATTTTTTGGCTGACTACAAAAGCTATGACTCTGTTCTCCTCATTCAATTCTCTCCTCTTTCAATTGTTTTCTTTGGTTCCTCTTGTACACTGCCAAGCAATATTTTTTCAACATTTTAGATGCTTTCCTTATTTCTTTTGTCAAGAAACATTAAACCATGTGTTAACAGTTTATCTCCACCCTCATTCTCTCCTTTTAAGCAATAACAACAAAATGTTCTTCCCCATCTCTTCCCTGTATTACCGCATGTTTTGTCAGGGTCTTTATGTGCATGGGTGGTAACGTCTTCATGACAGAAGTGTATTAGCAAAATACAGCATTATTTCATGTTGTGAAAGGTATTCTTTTCTGTCACATAAAGAGGAGGCGTTTAATCAACTTGACTTATTAACTTCCTGCTCTGTCCTGTCTGTGCCTATGGACTGACAAGCCGAATAGCTTCTTTGATAGCTGCCTATCATTTGGGGGCTGAATTTAAAGAGAAAATACTACCTTGAAACTTTGAGCAGAAGAGGGGAATCCAAAGCTTCAAAACATCCTTGACTAATGTAGATTCAATAAGGGAAGAATATGACCAGGAA
>NW_006921846.1:2151627-2154712 GCF_000298275.1 Orycteropus afer afer | reverse complement strand
TTGCAAAATGAAATAAAGTTTTATGGGTTTTTTTTTTTTTGCAATAACTTCTGTAAATTGCAAAGACAAAGTGCTAGACTACAGCACGTAACTTTTCGATATTTAGCCAGAGAACTGCTAACAAATATGCTTCCCGAATCAAGTTAAAAAGGCTATGCTTTGTCAGGCATCCTACAAAATGTCTCAATTTTGTACTCTAGGCATTTGTGTGTGGGAGTGGGGAAGGTTTTGTTTTGTGTTTTCTTAAGTGCTGTGATAAAAAGCCTTTTCACATTTCTTTGGAGCTTTTTTAAAATTACTTAACTATAATTATTCAACTTAAAAAAAAATAACAGCAAGCTTTAAAGCCATTTTGCTTTGCTGTTGTTGGTCCTCATTCAATAGAGAAGAACCCATCATCCAAGATAGCCTAGCACCCTCTGAGCCCAGGTAGCCCTGAGGTGCACCGTCCTGGAAAAGCAGGTTACATTTTTAGTCATAGACTTTGGAGAATTCTGTATTCGCTTTACCTCCCTCAGTAGGATCAAAGCAAGTTAGAAACATTTTTAACCTGAAAATAAAGTGAACAGAAGTATTTTTCCCCAAGACCTTTGCTATACACCATAATAATATTATATAAGGATTTCAGTTTCAAAATTGAAAAACTGGTACCAACAGTGCTTACAGAGATGATTTATGGGCACTGGTAGAGCTGCAAGGAGCTCTGGCCGGGCTGTGCTTAAAGCATTGGGCCACTAACCAAAACGTTAGTGGTTCAAACCCACCAGCTGTTCCACGGGAGAAAAATGAGGCAATCTACTTCTGTAAAGATTTACAGTCTTGGAAACCCTATGGGGCAATTCTACTCTGTCTTATAGGGTTACTGTGAGTCAGGATCAGCTCGATGGCAGTGAGTGGGTGGGTGATAGAGCTGTTGTTGTTGTTGTTACGGGCCGTCGACTCGGATCTGACTCATAGCGACCCCTCCTTGGGTTTCCAAGGTGGTATCACTATGGAAGTAGATTGCCCAACCTTCCTTCCAAGGAGTGGCTGGTGGGTTTAAACCGCCAGCCTTCTGGTTAGCAGTCAAGAGATAGAGCTAGGGCGTGAAAAAAAATATTCAACAGGTAAGATGAAGTTCACAAAATTTAGATCCATGCTGCAGTTCTGAAAACACAATGGCAGAAATTCCTAGGGACACTGGTGGCAGCTCATATTGAGACTCTAACATGTCTTTAAAAGTAAGGACTCCAAGGTGATATAATTTTTTTTAAAAAAATGAATAAGTGGTGATGGTTGCACAACATGGTGGATGTTATTAATGTCACTGAATTGCACACACAAAAAAAATGATTGAAATAGCAAATGTTTTGTTATATATTTTTTACCACAATAACACTTTTTAAAAAATGGAAAGGAACCTGGAGAAAGACAGGTAAACAAATCAAAAATTACAAAGAGCAAGTCCTCTTTGGACTCCCACGTTGCCCTTTACAAGTATCTTGCCACTTCCCAGCCCTCTCTCCCCAGGAGTGTGATCAGTCTTCCTATGCTCTATCTAGGCCTACCTTTCTGAATCAGTGCCACATGTTCCCCAAATCGTATCTACATTCTCTCCTCAACCTTGTCAATAATCAAATACATTTCCATTCAGTTTACAGTGTTGGAGCACATCCACCCTTTGAATGAAAATATTTCTCTTTGCTGAAATTGTTCTCTTTCCTAGAAATATGTCCATTTGGAACACTGTCCTGGGAATCAGAACTAGTATACAGCATGGGATTTGGAATCAAATTTGTTGTTGTTGTTGTTATGTGCCATCGAGTCGGCCCCAACTCATAGCGACCCCTCCTTGGGTTTCCCAGGCAGTATCACTATGGAATTAGATTGCCTAACCTTCAGATAGCACTCTATAATTTACTATGTGACAATGGGAAAGTTGTGACACTCAATTTTGTTTATCTTTGAAAAAAATAACACCTACCACACGGAGGAGTTGTGATGTTTAAAATGTGAATAGCTTAAAGTGTTGTCACATACAAGGCACACTCGATATTAGCTCCATCTCCCCTATTGACTAAGTCTGTCATTAACCAGATATAGAATCATCACTAAGTCCTTTAACCCCGTTAGCTTCAATTTTCCCTGAGTAAAATGAGTAAGAACAATCTTCCATTATTTAGCTGTTGGACAAAAGATGGGTAGATCTTGAGCCAAAAGGAATTTATTGCTATAAAGTTCCTCTGGGTTATTTCCTTTGTAAATAATGGAGAACAAAGCACTTTTCATATCCATTTCCTCAACATTTGATGAAGAGCAGATTCATTATATAATTTTTTTTGACACAACTGCAACCTAGATTTTCCAAACTTCACATGGAACCATGCACCACGATCTTAAATGACAAAAATGACCCCATGACTACATGTACACATATTTTTTTCTACAATTTTTTCTACTCAGATAGATGGGGCCTCTGAAATGTTTTGAATTTTTTCCTTCCAGTAAGCATGCATAACCTAGTCTAGAGAGTCTTTCATCAAAACCATTTTACTCAATTTTTTTGTTATATGTAACAACTAAGTTAGGAGGAAATGAATAATTTTACCATTATATATTTTGAAGCACTTGGAACAAAAATGTATAGCTTAAAATATACAATTACCATTGAATGTTTATCTAAATATTTTTGTATCAGAAATATATACTGGTAATCTTAACAAAGTCCTTGGGTGGCATAAATGGTTAAGCACTCAGCTGCTAATGGAAAAGTTGGTAGTTCAAGTCCACACAGAGATGCCTTGAAAGAAAATCTACTTTTGAAAAATCTGCCACTGGAAACTTTAGGGAGCACCATTCTACTCATGGGGTTGCCATGAGTTGGAATATAGACTCCATGGCAACTGGTTTTTTGGTTTGTTGTTGTTGTTTTTGAGTTCTAATGAATTACTCAAAATTCATTCATTTTACTCAACCACTCAAATGGGAAAATTAAAGCTATATTGAGGTACTGTGGTGTGGTTCCCTCTTTCATGGATATTATGGTCTACTAGGAGCTCTGGTAGCATAGTGCCTAAGGCACTTGACTGCTAACCAGAAGGCTGGC
>NW_006921846.1:2147098-2151392 GCF_000298275.1 Orycteropus afer afer | reverse complement strand
GACAGTTCAAACCCACCAGCCACTCCTCGGAAGAAAGGTTGGGCAATTCACTTCTGTAGTGATATTGCCTCGGAAACCCAAGGAGGGGTTGTTATGAGTTGGATCTGACTTGATGGCACATAATAACAACAACAACAACATAAGAAGTACTACAAGGAATAGTAGTACATGGTGCTATGGAACTATGTAATATGGAGAGTCAACCTAAAGTCATGAGTGTCAGGAAAGACTTATATTGCATTATCATCTCTCCATGATGACACACAGAAGAGATTCACTTAATTTTTATTTTCTAAGCTTGATTTCATGATGCCTTTGGTGGTGCAGTGCTTAAGACATTTGACTGTTAACCTGAAGGTTGGCAGTTCAAACCCACCAGCACCTCCATGGAAGGCAAACGGGGTAATCGACTTTTGTAAAGATTTACTACCTCAGAAACCCAACAGGGGTCACTATAAATGTGATTCTACTTGATGGCAGTGAGTTTGAGGGTTTGTTGTTGTTGTTGTTGTTGTTCTTTCGATTGCCTTAGCTTGAGCCTCACAATCACCATTGATCCAATCTTCTTCCTGGACTCCCATATCCAGTCGGTCACTGTCTTATCCTTTTTCTAAGTAATATCTCACACATCTTGGCTTTTCTTGACATTCCCATTGCTACTACCCTTAATTATGGGCCATTGCCTCACAGCTGGACTATTTCCACAGCTTCCAATTGTGTTTCTGCCCATACCCTTTCTACTCTTCAATGCTCTCTGATCTTTGAGATCACAGTAATCTTTCTTAAATTACCTCACTGTCTATGTTTGCAGTCTGTCTGTCCTGCACTCAATGGTTCCAAAACACTGGAGCTCAGGTTATCAGAGGGAACCTTTTCAATAGAAAAATTCCTGGAGTTCCCATTCCAGATAACCAGAATTGAAAATTCTGTGGAAGGAACCTAAAATTTTTGTATTATCAAAAGCTCCCCAGAAGATTCTTATGTGTAGCATGGTTTGAAAACTACTATCTCAACACATCTTTCCAGCCCCATCCCACTCTGCCTTATACATAAACAGGACTATGTTGTTGCTGTTAGGTGCCATCGAGTCAGCTCCAACTTACAGCGACACTATCTACAACAGAACGAAATACTGCCCAGTCCTGTGCCAGTCCCACAAACCTAGCTACATTTGAGCCCATCATTACAGCCACGGTGTCAATCCATCCTGTTGAGGGCCTTCTCCTTTTTCGTTGACCCTCCACTTTTCCAAGCATGATATCCTTCTCCAGGGAATGGTCCCTTCTGACAAAGTGACCAAAGTAGGTGAGACAAAGTCTGGCCATTCTCACTTCCAAGGAGCATTCCAGCTGCAATTCTTCCAAGACAGATATGTTAGTTCTGGCAGTCCATGGTACTTTCAATATTCTTATCAGAATATTATTATCAGAGGGAACTGAATGTCAACACCACAACTCAAAAGCATCAACTCTTCTTTGGTCTTACTTATTCATTGTCTAGCTTTCACGTGCATATGAAGCTATTGAAAATACTATGGCTTGGGTTAGGCGCACCTTAGTCTTCAAATAGCAATTCCTTAAATACTATCTGCCTTTCCTGTTTCTTTATAAGTACTATTCTCTCTGCTTAGAATGTCCTCTGCTCACATGTCTGCCTATTGTAATCCTTACTCTTTTTTTTTCACTCCTTATTCTTGACGATTTCATTCCAAGACCACTTTGTTTCATTGTGCTTTGGACTTCTTCCAAGACAGAATTGATTTTTCACTCCTTCTAGAACTCCTGAAATATTTAGTTTATAACATTTATGTCTTGTATTAGAATGTCTTACCTCTCCTCTTAGACTATAAGTGTGTTAAAACTTTTTCTTGGACAATTTGTACCCACCATAATGCATAGCCTAGTTCTTTACACATAGATAGAGGTACAGGATATATTTGCTGATGAAAAAATGAAGAAATTTTCACTATTGTGCAAAAAGTAAAATTGCCTGTGAATATATGGTTATCAGGACAGTTCCCCTGAAAACACATAAGGTATTAACGTACATATTGGCAATCATTGCTTTACATAAAAAATATATGTATGAATTCACATGGCTTCAGTATACTTTATTTACATTAATAGAGAATCTATACCATTTTTTTTTGTCATTCACTTAATTTTACTTCATACTCTGACATCTACTTGATTAATTTCCAAGTAGCCAAGATAATATACCTTCTCCAAAGACAGTGCTGGCAATATTATGTTGTGAATCACTGAGAAAAACTGCATTGGAACAGAAACCTTTTGGCATTACTTCAAGTAGATCTTCCAAAGGTCAGTTCCAAAGTTTGATTATTTTTAAGTTCCTCTCATACAAAAAACTAATTCATACTGTGGACTGAAATCTCCCCCCCCCCAAAAAAATAGCCCTGGTATACCATTAGTGGAATGATTATTAAAACTTCAAAATGTTTTGATTTATAGAAAGATAAATGTTTCATAACTGCATGGTATCCAGTACCTTTTGATAAGTATGGCTCAATGTGAATTTGTTCTGAGGAATAAGGCTTTTGGATTAGAACACATCCTAGATTTATGTACCAGATGTGATAAAGTATTTTATGCTTTGTAGAATGGATGCAAACCAACATGTAAATTTGCTTATGGTTCCAGAGCCTCTAGGAATTTTACTAGCCTGGGGGTGGGGAAACTGTTCTTTTGAATAAAGATTTAAATAAAAATGAAAAATAGTCTCCATAATATTGAAGCTAGGTAGTTCTCTATTATTTTCTTCAGATTACCAATTCCTTTTATCATTAAGGATGTATTTCCTGAGAGACTATGAAATAGGTTACATGTCCTTTCCTCCTTTCTGTAACCTTCCATCTCCTCTGTTGGATCTTTTTTTTTTTTTTTTCCAGCTGTCCTCTGCTATAGTAATCCTCTTCTCTCCTGCTTAGACTTGAGTCTTTTTCCCTTGTCAAAAGTTACCCCATTCCTTCAGACGCCATTTAGATAAGTGCTTCTCTGTGACTAAGAATCACTTGGCCTCTTGTTGAAATGGGACTTGAGATTCTGTATGTCTTACCAAGCTCCTAGGTGATTCCCAAGTCTGCTGGTTTGCGGCTCACAGTTAGAATAGCAAAGTTTTACAGGACGGAAAAATGTTTCCATCATTTTAACTCTTATTATCTGATAATATCTTCACAAGTTTTAGTTGGTTCAGATAATGCACATTTTTAAATAAACTTTCAACAATTCACATACATCATATAGAAATTTTGAGCATTACAGCAATACCCATGGAGGAAACATTTGGGGAATGGTTATTGAATCCTTCAAATCATGTGACAAAGTTTCCAGATGTTCTGCTTATAAAAACAGCGATCCCTACACATTGTTGTTGTTAGGTGCCATCAAGTCAGTTTCAACTCATAGTGATGCTATCTATGTACAGCAGAATGAAACAATGCCAGAACTTGCACCATCCTCACAATTGTTGCTATGCTCGAGCTCATTGTTGTAGTCACTTTGTTAATCCATCTCATTGAAGGTCTTGCTGTTTTTCACTGACCCTCTACATTTGCAAGCAAGTTGTCCTTCTCTGGGGAATGGTCCATCCTGATAACGTGTCCAAACTATGTCAGACAGTGTCTCATCATCTTTGCTTCTAAGGAGCATTCTAGCTGTTCTTCCAAGACAGATTTGTTCATTCTTCTGGCAGTCCACGGTATATTCAGTATTCTTTGCCAACACCATAATTCAAAGGCATGAATTCTTCTTCAGTCTTCTATTTTCATTGTCCAGCTTTCACATGCATATAAGGCAATTGAAAATACCATGGCTTGGATCAGGCACATCTTAGTCCTCAAAATGACATCTTTGTTTTTTTAACATTTGAAAGACGTCTTTTGCAGCAGATTTGTTCAACCCAATAATACTTCATTTGATTTTGTGAGTGCTGCTTCCATGGGAATTGACTGCGGATCCCTACCAATTAGATGACAAATGTTTATAGAGCAGCTATTATGTGTCAATGTTTCTCTCAGATATTAATTTTCACTTTACAGTTGAAGAAACTGAGTTCAAGTGGATATTTAATGACTGGCCTGAAGGTACATTGATTGTAATTAAAACAAACAGGATTTGAATACTGATTGTCTGACTGCAAAAATCTATACTCTTTCTACAATGTCACTCTGCCATTCTGATAAGTGTGGCACTATATCAAAGGAGCTCTGGTAGCATAGTGGCTAAAGCACTTGACTGCTAACCAGAAGGCTGGCGGTTCAAACCCACCAGCCACT
>NW_006921846.1:2146180-2146807 GCF_000298275.1 Orycteropus afer afer | reverse complement strand
TGGAAAAATTAATTTAAAAAATAACAATGAGCACTGAAATTTCATAGGTGAATTGAAGTAACTAATCTGTTGAAAGAATGGTTTTTTAAAATTATTTTTGGAGTTTTAAGATTTATCAAATCTTCTAAATAGTTTTTAGAATTGCATTGTTTCTTTAAGGCTTGGATTGCTTTCTGAGTATACTTTTATTGCCTTCTGTACTGAATTATTGCAGAATAATTTAAGAGTAAAATTCAAGGAACAACAATAATAGCAAGACTCCAAGTCCAATGTACTATAGACTGATCTTTAAATAGAGTTCAAAGTAATAGTTCTCATTATCAGCTTTAGGACTGAGAGAGGGCAAGAAATAAATAAGATGTAATGGGAAGGAAAAAGTTTGGCCCCTTTTATTGTGCAGTTCCAAATTCTCTGTATTCAGTGAGCCATAGTGATTTCTACAACTGAATAAGTAAAGCAAAACATAAATGTTGATATCTTTTTTTTTTTACTATTTTTTTTAATTGTGATTTGGGTGAAAATTTACAGTGCTAATTTACTTTCCATACAGCGGTTCACATATACTTTGTCTCATGACATTGACCACAGTTTACCACAATGCAACAGCTCCCCTCCCACTTCCTTCCC
>NW_006921846.1:2144917-2146036 GCF_000298275.1 Orycteropus afer afer | reverse complement strand
AGTGGTAGCCGGGCACCATCTAGTTCTTCTAGTCTCATAGTCGTATAGGCTGCAGATCGGATGGTGTACTAGTCACTAGGACTAATTGTTTCTATGAATTTTTGTTTTCTTCATTCTTCTTTGCTCTGGACGAGGAGAGACCCATTGTTGCATCGAGAAAATATTGATATCTTAAAACATGTATGTTGTTGTTAGGTGCCGTCCAGTCAGCTCCAACTCATAGCAACCCTATGCACAACAGAATGAAATACTGCCTGGTCCCGCACCAGCTCCACTATCCTTGCTATACTTAAGCCCATCCCCGCTGCCACCATGTCAATCCACCTGGTTGAGGGCCTTCCCTTCATTTGTCGACCCTCCACTTTACCAAGCATGACATCCTGCTCCAGTGAACGGTCCCTTCTAACAACATGACCAAAGTAGGTGAGACAAAGTCTGGCCATTCTCTCTTCCAAGGAGCATTCTGGCTGCACTTCCTCCAGGAGAGATTTGTTAGTTCTTGTAGCAGGCCATGGTACTTTCAACATTCTTTTCCAACACCATAACTCGAAAGCATCCGCTCTTCTTCTGTCTTCCTTATTCGTTGTCCAGCTCTCACATGCATATAAGGTGATTGAAAAATACCATGGCTTGTGTCAGGTGCACCTTAGTACTCAAGGAGAAATCTTTGCTCTTCAGCACTTGAAAGAGGTCCTTTGCAGCCGACTTGCCCAGTGCTATATGTCACGTGATATTCTGATTGCTGCTTCCATTGGCATCGATTGTAGAACCAAGCAATGTGAAGTTTTTGACAACTTCAATCTTTTCTCCATTTATCGTGATCCTGCTCATTGGTCCAGTTGTGAGGATTTTTGTTTTCTTTATATTGAAGTGTAATCCATACTGCAGACTGTACTCTTCAGTCTTCATCAGTAGTTGCTTCAAGTCATCCTCACTTTCAGCAAACAAAGTTGTGTAGTCAGCATATGACAGGTTGTTAAGGATTCTTCCTCCAATCCTGATGCCACGTTCTTCATATAGTCCAGCTTCTCTGATTATTTGCTTGGCATATAGATTGAATAAGTATGGTGAAAAGATATAACCCTGGTACAGCCTCGAGCCTCACAGGAATGTGCAAGC
>NW_006921846.1:2141371-2144627 GCF_000298275.1 Orycteropus afer afer | reverse complement strand
CACCAGCCATTCCTCAGAAGGAAGATGGGGCAATCTACTTCTGTAGTGATACTGCCTTGGAAACCCAAGGAGGGGTCTCTATGAGTCGGGTCTGGCTCGACGGCACATAACAACAACAACAACAAAGTCCAAAATGCTCATATTTAAACTTTTTTTAAAAAATTCAGTCTAACCTCTAATAGTTACAGGATTAGATTAATATGGATATGAGGGAACAGTAGTTACTTTCAAACTTACTATGTGACTTTGGTCAGAGCTTTTATCTGATCTTTCGATGGTGCAATTCAGACTTTCCTGTCTAGAGCAGGCTTTCACGTAAAACTGTTGAACTATACCACACTGTAGAACTTATGTATCTAAGGTGTGAGCTGACGTTTTGCAGAGATTGTGCCTTCAAGACATAAGAAACAGTGGACTCTAATTCTAATTCCTAGTACCTAACTAAAGATTGCTTGGGGCATTTTTATTTCCACCTCAGCCATAATCCCAAACTTTGATGAACTAATTATCCATAATGGGTCTCTTTGCCCTCCACTTGTGACTTATCTTTATCATTGTGCCCAGTTTCTCATTATTTTTGCTTACTTCTTTGATTTCACTAACTTTCGAGTATGCTTGTTATCCAGTTCCAATAATTTTAGATCTGCAGGCCCCTAAGTGGAGTTGGGTGACCTCTGAAATCACCAGACGTAATTTTAACTAATTTAGGTCCAGACAGGAAAAATAAGTGATCTAAACTTGAAAAATGGTGCAAAGCAAATCACAGGTTCTTTCAGCCAAAGATACACATGCTATATGGCATTTGTTCATTATAGAAAAATAATATGAGAAGTGTACTCAACATGGTCTGTAATAGTAGGAACACTGTTGTTGTGTGCCATCAAGTTGATTCTGACTCATAGTGACCTTATATACGACAGAGTAGAACTATCCCATAGGGTTTCCTAGGTTGTAACCTTTATGGGAACATATCACCATGCCCTTTCTCCCACAGAGCCACTGGTGGATTCACACTTTTCAGTTAGCAACAAGCGCTTAACCACTGTGCCATCAGGGCTCCCTAGCTGGAACACTTTCCCTTAAAAGCCATAAAATTTAATTACAGTATTTTGTAATTGAGCATGCACTTGTTGTATGTTTATATGTTTGGGGCTGAGTGAACAGGTTAAGAAAATACATTTTTTTCTGTGAGAACAGTAACATTAATACATCTCCATGCATAAAGATCATTAAAGAAATCAGAAAAACCTACTAAATACAATTTCAAGATGCTGTATGGAACTGATGTTATCAGAAATACATGAGAACAATGGCCTTTTAAACTGTGAAAAGAAATTGATGTGGTATATCCATCACTATGGAAAACTAAGCCATCACCTTACAATGCTCTAAAGACATGGAAATAATAAAATATATACATTTTACAAATCATAATAAATTAACAGCAAAATTCCCAGCTTCCAGAACTGAAGATGGAACTCAAAAACAAGGTTAGATATATTACCTAGCGTTATGGTTCCCCAAGGATTCCCTGGGTGGTGCAAATGGTTATTTCCATGAGTACGAGCTGAAAGTTGGTGGTGGAACTCACCCAGGGGCATTTTGAAAGATGGGCTTAGTGATCTGTTTCTGAAATATCACAGCCTTAAAAACTTAAAAACATGGGATTGATTACCATGAGTTACAATCAACTGGATGGCAACTAACAATAACATGGTGGCCTAAGGACTATCTGAACGAGTCATAGGCTCTGACAGTTATAGGCCAGGGTTGTGGCCCAGGATTTTATGGCCCTTCCAGAGAAACATTTCGTGACCTTGTTTTTTCTTTTTTCATTTTGAACAAGAGGTTTTTTTAAACAAGACATTACACTGAAGAGAAAACTATCTAGGATTCATTTCTTTTAGAGTAATTTACCCCTCAAACCAAACCAAACTCACTGCCATCACATTGATTCTGACTCATAGTGACCCCCATTTACTTTCCAAGGCTGTAAATCTTTATGGAAGCAGGGTGCACTATCTTTCTTCCATGGAGCGGTTGGTGGGTTCTAACCACTGACCTTTGGTTTGCAGTCAAATGTCTTAACCCCCTACTTAATGACCAATTGCCCTACATGTAACCAAACCAAACCAAATCTACTGCCATCAAGTCAATTCCAACTCATAGTGACCCATAGGTTTTCAAGGCTGTAAATCTTTACAGAAATAGATTACCTAATCTTCTTACCACAGAGAAGCTGGTAAATTTGAACTGCCAACATTCTGGTAGCACCCAAATGTCTTAACCACAGTGCCACCAGAGCTCTTTCTACATGCAACAGGTATGTATTTAAAAAAAAAAAAAAAAGAAGTTATACAATTGTCCTTGGTTTCACCATGACAAATGAAAAACATTAAAACTCTCCAATTGAAGAAGGTATGCAAGGATTTTTTATGTCATTTTTTTTTACTAAACAATGAGAACAAAATGACTTACTAGAAGATAAAGATAAGAGGTGAATGATCATGTCACTAATGGAGAAAGAGGCTATTTTCACAGAACCAGCATTTTTCCCCATTCTGTCTCCACCTGATGTTGATCAAACATATCATTGACCATGTAATAAAAAAGAAATGCAATATTCTTGTGCACATACATCAGTTACCTTGTATACAATAAAGGAATGGGGAAGCAGCAAATGAAAGAATAGAGAAAAATTTACTGTACTCAGGAAGTGGAGGATCCAAATTGAGGTTTACTAATTGAGAATGTTATCCACAATTTGTTATGATTCACACATTCTGCACTTTTACATAGTCAATAAAATACAAATAAACATCATTCTGGAATTCTTTGCTTTCATCCCAGATCTGTCTGACATCTGCAATGATATCTCTTGTTCTATCTCCTTTTCTGAATCCAGCTTGCATGTCTGGAAGTTCTCTATCAATATACTGCTGCAACTGTTTCTGAATTATTTTCAGGAAAATTTTACTTGCATGCGATATAAATAATATTATTTGGTAATTTCCACATTCTGTTGGATCACCTTTCTTTGGAATGGGTACAAATATGGATCTCTTTCAGACAATTGGCCAAGTAGCTATCTTCCAAATTTCTTGGCATAGACGAGTAAGTGCCTCCAGTGTGGCATCGGTTTGTTAAAAGTTCTCAATGGATATTCTGTCAATTCCTGGGACCTTGTTTTTCACCAATTCCTTTGGTGAAGATTTGACTTCTTCCTTCAATACAAAAAAATCAAAGAAGGAGTCAA
>NW_006921846.1:2140370-2140978 GCF_000298275.1 Orycteropus afer afer | reverse complement strand
CAGTCTCCAGTATGGATTACAGCTCAACATAAAGAAAACAAAAATCCTCACAACTGGACCAATAAGCAGCATCACAATAAATGGAGAAAAGATGGAAGTTGTCAAAGATTTCTTATTACTTGGATCCACAATCAACACCAATGGAAGCAGTAGTCAAGACATCAGAGGATGTATTGCACTGCACAGATCTACTGCAAAAGACCTATTGAAAGTGCTGCAGAGCAAAGATATCTCTTTGAAGGCTAAGGTGCCCCTAACCCAAGCAAGATGTTTTCAATAGCCTCATATGCATGAGAAAGCTGGACAATGAATAAGGAAGACTAAAAAAGAGTTGACACCTTTGAACTGTGGCGTTGGCAAAGAATACTGAAAATACTATGGACTCCCAGAAAGAAGTACAACCAGAATGTTCCTTGGAAGCATGAATGGCCAGACCTCATCTCACCTACTTTGGTCATGTTGTCAGAAGAGAGCATTCCCTGAAAAAGGATATCATGCTGGGAAAAGTGGAAGGTCAGAGAAAAAGGAGAAGCCCCTCAATGAAATGGATTGACACGGTGGCTGCAACGATGGGCTCAGGTATAGCAAGTATTGTGAGGATGGTGTAC
>NW_006921846.1:2135304-2139970 GCF_000298275.1 Orycteropus afer afer | reverse complement strand
ATTAATATGGTTGTTGTTCTCAATCTTGACTCCTTCCTTGTTTTTTGGTTGACCACGGTGAGCAGTGGAATCTCTTCAGCTGTCGCATCACAAAAGAGGTACCAAGTCCATGCCAAAGGAGCACACAAGCCATATTGTTACCTTTTTCTGTATAAGGTGAATAACTAGAATTGAGAGCCCTGCATAGAGCCAGGGCTGAATAAACTGCTCCCTGAGAATAAAGGACTAGAGAGAAAATACCTCCACCCAGTGACTCAAGGAAGTTTCACAGGAGTATTCTTCTGTCCTGACCTCTAGGTGAAAAATAAAAAGCATACCCTGAGAAATAAGTCTTACGCTCATGTCAAATACACATAGGATCTATATATGTGGTGTAGGAATGAAAGGTAAAAATTAATATTAATAACTATTTCCAGCTATGTGAAATATCTAGTGCCTCTAAACTCACTGCTATTGAGTCAATTCTGATTCATAGTGACCCTCACTGGGTTTCCAAGGCTGTAGCCTCATCTTACTCCCGTGGAGCAGCTAGTAGGTTTGAACCGATGACCTTCTGGTTAGCATCCAAATGCTTTACACACTAGGCCACCAGAGCTTCTTGTCTACTGCATCTAGCAGAAGATAATGCAAAATAAAAAAAAAAAAAGAAGAAAAATAACACTCTTTAGGGACATTTCCACAAACAATGAATCCAGGAACATTCAAACATTCACAAGAAAAATAAAGTTACACTGACAATGATCATGTCCATGAGTGTACCCACACATACATACAATTCAAATCACATGAAGAGGATCTGTAGACACAATAGACTATAATCCTAAAGTGAAAAATAATACACAGAAAGATAAAATATATTTACACTAATTAAAAGTATTAAAGGGAATAGTAATCAAAGCCATGGGTGGAGAGGAGACAAGAAGATAATAATTACAAAGTTCAAATAGAACTTCTTGGAATTAAAGTAAAGTCACTGAAATTGAAAACTCAACTGAAGGAGAAGATAGACAGAAAATATTAAAGACATAGTAAGAAACATGGAAATGTGAATGAGAAAATGTAATGCATATCTAACAAGCATTCCAAAAAAAAAAAAGAGCACAGAAAATGTGAAGTTTTTATTTGAGGTGAAAATAGGCGAGGTTCTTTCAGAATTGAAAGAAGATATGAGTCCTCAGATTGAAAGACTGAAGCCACATGAGATAAATCAAAATATATGGATACATAAAGACAATGAAAACTGGAATATCAAATACAAAGAAAAATGTGAAAAAAAATAATCTGGGAGAACATATGTTACTTCCAGAGGAATGAGGTATGATAATCATACTGACAGCAGATTTCTTATCAACAACAAGATGGGCCAGAAGACAGTGCACATCTGTCTTAGTCTTGGTTCTCTAGAGAAACAAAACCAGTGAGATATGGAAATATGTATGTGGATGTGTGTGCATATAAAGAGAAAAAGAGAGAGAGACTTACTTCAAGGAAATGGTTCACACAATTTTGGGACCTGGTGATTCCACAGTCTGTAGGTCAGGAGGCAGGCCAGAGATTTTGGTAGGCTTAAGTCCCAGGAAGCAGAGGTAAGGTGATGAGAAGGGTGCAGGGGGAAGAAAGAGAGAGATTTTCCAGAACATCAATTTATACACTGGAGATAGGCCACACACACACAGGATATTCCACATTTCAATGGATTGGCTGATCACATCAGATCACATCAACATGGAAGGTGATTACATTATATTACATTATGAAAGAGCAAACAATCCAGCATCTGCCAAACCACTGAGGATCATAGTCTGGCCAAGCTGACACATAATATTAACTTTCACAAAATCTGTCATCCAACAGTTGAGAGAAAAGTAACTGCCCACCTAGAATTCTATATCCAACATCCTAGCTCGAATACAATAAAACACATTTCCAGACAAACACTGAAGGTGCTTACCACTTATCAACACTCACTGAAAGCATGGCTAAAGATTAGACTACAAGAAGAAAGAGGCTGAACCTTGAATGAAGATGTGGAATTTCACCCTTGAATGAAGGGTGAAAAAGAAATATATGGGAGGGGAAGAGGGTGGATTAGGGTTGGGGATGATAATTGGGAAGTGAAACCAAATGTACACAAAATGTTGCATGTAAAACAAACTCTGCTCTGTAAATTTGCACCTAAACCACACAAAAAAAAAAAAAAACAACCTAAGGGTGAGAGGTTGACACTATACTCCTCTTTTTTCTTCCATTTTTAACCATGCTAACAAATAAATTTATCTTTGTGTATTGTGTCTACTTGATCATGAAAATAACCAGAGCTCTAGCACTTGCTTAACAGGTAACCAGACTCCACTGTTACTGGCTGTGTGACCTTGGTGAAGTTTCTTAACTACTCTGTGCTTCCATGTCCACATCTGTAAAATGACAGCAAAATAACAGGACCTCATCATTGGTGAGAGAAGCAAATGGTATCATCTAAATAAAGTGCTTTGAACAGTTCTTCACACAAAGAAATTGCTTGACTGACACATGTTCATTATTATCATCATTAACTTGAGAACATCACCCTGAAGACAGTGTGAAATGGTTCAAAAAAGAATGAAATTAGGCAAAATGGAAAGCTATTGCCCAAAGCCCAGAGACAGGGAAAGAGAGCCAGAGAAAATGGAGTTCCCAAAGTTTCTGAAGTCAGGAGGTGAAGAGAGGTATGTTCTTTGAGGGCTGCAGATTTTCCATTAAATCCTGGTTCCACCATTAACTAGCTATGCTTCCTTACATTAATCTGGCCTCCATTTCCTCATCTGTAGATTAATCATAATAATGGTATCTGACAGAGGTGCTTTGAGGTTCTAAGTGAGATAATTTATGTGAAGCAACCAGCATGTCATTTTGCATGTAGAAATCCCCCAGTAAATTTAATTTGCCACCCAGTCAGAAGACCATGGTCAAGAATTAGCTCTGATCCTTACTGGCTAGTTGACTACTACTACTATCACTTAATCTTCTGAGCCTCAGTTTGCCTAACTAGTAGAAGAAGCATAGCAATACCTGCCCATCCCAACTGATGGGATTGTTGTGAGAATGTAATATAATTAAGGATCTAAAAGCACAGTGTGACCTCTGTAATTGTGAAATATCTGCCATCAAATGAGTTGTTCTTTCTTTCTCAATTTTGATTATCAGAAGAGCACTGATCTGTTCACCTCCTCAAAAAAAAAAAAAAAAAAGAAATATATGAAGGTGAGTAAAGCACATTCTTGTAAAACCTACACTACAGGGGACATTTTGGAGGAGTTTGAAAACAAGGTGGGACTTCCATTTCCAGGAGAATGGAGTAAACATATTTCCTATTCTTCCTGCTCTATGCAACTAAAGATGTGGGATATTATGTAACAAATAAACATAAAAAGACTCTAGAAGGTGGACAGAAAGAAATAGACCTTGGGAATAGAATTCCTTGGCTTTTCTTTTTTGTCTCATCAAATGACCTGGAAAGGGGATCCAAGGGGATTTAAAAGAAAAAAAAATAATATTTTAGATTTGTTTTTAATTTTTGTTATATTCCAGGCAAACACCACAGAGAAAACTGTGACCCAACTCCCACCCACAACAGACTCCCACCCAACTGTGAAACCTATACATTCACTATCATAAGACTGTAACAACAGGGAACAGAGACTTTCATCCCATCCTGCTGATAACATACCCAACCCTATGATGTCAGTGGAGACACACAGGGAACCTAGACACTAATGAGTCACCACAACCCCTCCCTGCTGGGATGCTGTCTGAGGAGGCCTAGAGTAAAATAAAGAGTTTCATTATAATCAGCAGAAAGGAAGCAACCCTCACCATGATGTCAATAGAAACCAAGTAGGAAGCTGGAAATTCTACCCTTGTTCAGCAGAAATGAGGACAATCCACACACACATTCAAATGTCAACAGAAGAGCAGAAGCCAAGTAGAAAACCTGCATTCTACCTGCACCTGGCATAAAGAGGCAATGCACCGTCCTTTCCTACCAGGATGATATCTGAGAAAATCAGCACAAAGAGAAGGTTTAAATAAGATGCAAAATTTCATAACATAATATTAAAATGTCTATGTTTCAATAGAAAATCACTCATCACACTAAAAATAGAAAGATCTCACATGAAATGAGCAAAGACCACCAGTAGATGCCAAACCAAGGTGACAAAGATACTAGATTTCTCTGACAAGGATTTTAAAGTACTCATGATAAAAAATGTTTTGATGACAAACTATGACTACACTTCAAGCAAATGAAAAATAGAAGGCATCAGCTCAGAAATAGAATATATAAAGAAAAAAACAAATGGAAATTTTAGAACTGAGTAATATAGTAACAAAAATAAAAAGCTCAGTGGATGGGCTTCACAGCAGAATGGAGGGAACAAAGGACAGAATCCATGAACTGGAAGTAGAACAATAATTACCCAATCTGAACAACAGAGAGAAATAAACCGAAAACAAATGAACCAAACCTCCGGGGTCTGTGGGAATATACAAAAATATTTAACACCGGAATCCTGGAAGAAGAATTGAAAGAAGCTGGAGCTGAAAAAAGTACTCAAAGAAATAATGGTTAAAAACTTTCCAAAATTTCTTCCCATAGAGACATAAATTTACCCATTCAAGAAGCCTA
>NW_006921846.1:2133773-2134869 GCF_000298275.1 Orycteropus afer afer | reverse complement strand
CCTTCTGGTTAGCAGTCGAGTGCCTTAGACACTACACTACCAGAGCTATATTCAAGGGAAATATCCTTCAGTAATTAAGGGAAAATGAAGACATTTTCAGATGAAGGGTAACTAAGGGAATTTGCCATCAGTAGACTTACTCTAGAAGAATGGCTAAAGGACATTGTCTGAACAGAAAGGAAATGACAAAAGAAAACCTTGGAACCTCAGGAAGGAAGAAAGAACACAGTAAGCAAAAATATTGGTAAATACAATAGACTTTCCTTCTCCTCCTCAGATTTTTAAATTAAGTTTGATGTTTGAAGTATAAAAAAAATGAAAACTGTGTGATGTGGTTGTAAATGTATGTAGAAAAAATATTTAAGTCAATTATATATATATAAAACCCATCCACTGCTGTTCAGTCGGATCTGACTCATAACAACCCCTCCTTGGGTTTCCAAGGCAGTATCACTATGAAAGTAGATTGCCCAACCTTCCTTCCTGGAAGTGGCTGGTGGATTTGAACCGCCAAGCCTTCTGGTTAGCAGTCACATGCCTTAGGCACTATATAGGCCAATATAAAAGGAGAAGAGCATATATAGAGTAGAACATGAAGGAGGATAAAACTTGTACATGTGACTCAAACAGGTCAAAATACACCAAATAAATGACAGAGATTAGTAAAGTGGAACAAAAACATAACCCTGCAAAGTACTTTCTAAAAGAAACTCACTTCAAATATGACTATAAAACAGATTCAAAGTAAAAGGATAGTAAAATGTATCATACAAATACTAATGAACAGAAAATAGGAGTGCTGTATTAATATCAAATAAAGTAGGCTTCAGAGAAAAGAAAATTAACAATGGCAGAGGATATTATATGATGATAAAGGGCCCGTTACCAAGAAGATATAATAATTCTAAATGTTAATGCACCAAATATTAGAGTTGTAAAATACGTGACATGAAAACTGAATGTAGAAAAGAGAAATAGACCAATCTATACTAACAATTGGAGATTTTAACACTCTTTTCTAAACAATTAGCAGAACAACTAGAAAGAAAATCAGCAAGGGTATAGAAGAATTTAACAACACCATCAACCAAAAGGT
>NW_006921846.1:2112336-2114875 GCF_000298275.1 Orycteropus afer afer | reverse complement strand
CTGTTGTACTGAAGGCCACCAAGAGTCAAAACGGACCCAAAGGTACCTAACAACAACAAAGACAAGTGATCTGCTGGTGCAAGCAACAATCCAGCTAAGTCTCCAGAGAATTACATCTAGTGGGGGAAAAAAAAAGACCAGTCCCACAGTGGAATGATGCATTAGATAAGCAAGTTATCTACTGTATTATTCCATTTATATAGCATTATTAACATGATAAAAATATAGAAATGGAAAACAGTGGAAAGGTTTCCAGATTTAGTGACAGGGATGGGGGACGTGGATGTAAGTATAAAGGGGAAGCTATTGGTATCCTTGTAGGGATGGGAATGTTCTATATCCTGACGGTAGCAATGTCATTATATTGGTTGTGATATTGTATTGTGTGAAACTAAAATATCAAGGTGCAAAATGAGAGTGTAGGAGTTCAGGATAAGGATAGAGATGTTTACTGTAGACTTAGGTATTTGTGTTGTAATTTTAAGAGTAACCACTAAATAAATAGAATGTTTTGAAAACATGGTAAACTCAAAATATGATTGCAAAAATAAGTCCAAATATGTTGCTACTGAGAATAATCTTTAACAGATTTAAGGGGACTATTATGACAGATTTCAGACTAGAAAAGATACAAAAAGGAACTCTATTCTGCTGACAAAAAATGACCCCGAAGGGCTAAAAGCAAGGAACTAAAGATATTATCAGGAAAATACGAAGCAATATCAAGCTGGTGTGTCGTTGTTAGGTGCCATCGAGTCAGCTCCGACTCATAGCCACCTTATGTACAACGAAATGAAACACTGCGCAGTCCTGTGCCAGGTTCACGATCCTTGCTATACCTGAGCCCATCATTGCAGCCCTGTGTCAATCCATCTCGTTGAGGGCCTTCCCCTTTTTTGTTGACCCTCCTCTTTACCAAACATAGTGTCCTTCTCCAGGGAATGGTCCCTTCTGACAACATGACCAAAGTAGATAAGACAAAGTCCGGCCATTTTCGCTTCCAAGGAGTATTCTGGCTGTACTTCTTCCAGGAAAGATTTGTTAGTTCTTCTAGCAGTCCATGGAATTTACAGTATTCTTCACCAACATCACAACCCAAAAGCATCAACTCTTCTTCAGTGTTCCTTATCCATTGTTCAGCTCTCACATGCATTTGTTGTTGTTGCTGTTATGTGCCATTGAGTCGGACCCTACTCATAGCAAACCCTCCTTGGGTTTCCGAGACAGTATCACTATGGAAGTAGATTGCCCCATCTTCCTTTAAAACAGTGGCTGGTGGGTTTGAACCGCCAGCCTTCTGGTTAGCAGTCAAGTGCCGTAGGCAATGCTACCAGAGCTCCCACATGCATATGAGGTGATTGAAAATATCATGGCTTGGGTTAGGCACACCTTAGTCTTCAAAGAGGCATCTTTCCTCTTCAGTACTTTAAAGAGGTCTTTTACAGCATATTTGCCCAGTGCAATTCATTGTCTGATGTCTTGACTGATGTTTCCATTGATGTTGATTGTGGAACCAAGTAATATGAAATCTTTGATGACTTCAATCTTTTCTCCGTTTATAGTGATGCTGCTTATTGATCCAGTTGTGAGGATTTTCATTTTCTTTAAGTTGAGGTGTAATCCGTACTGCAGACTGTAGTCTTTAAATTTAATTAGGAAGTGCTTCAAGTCATCCTCACTTCCAGCAAGCAAAGCTGTGCCATTTGCTTATTGCAGGTTGTTAATGAGTCTTGCTCCAATCCTGATGCCATGGTCTTCTTCATATAGTCCAGCTTCTCCCATTATTTGCTCAGTGTACAGATTGACTAAATATGGTGAAAAGATACAACCCTGACATACTCCCTTCTTGATTTTAAAACATGAAGTATCCCTTGTTCTGTTCGAATGACAGCCTGCTGTTCCATGTACAGGTTCCTCGTGAGCACAACTAAATGTTCTGGTATTTCCATTCTTAATGTTATCCATAATTGGTTATGACTCACACAGTTGAATGATTTTGCATAGTCAATAAAACACAAGTAAACAATTTTCTGGTATTCTTTTCTTTCAGCCAAGATCCATGTGACATCAGAATGATATCCCTCCTTCCACATCCTCTTCTGAATTCAGCTTGCATTTCTGGAAGTTCTCTGTCAATATACAGCTGCAACTGCTTTTGAATTATCTTCAACAAGATTTTACTTAGGTGTGATATTAGTGATATTGTTTGATAATGCCACATTCTGTGGGATCACTTTTCTTTGGAATGGGTAGAAATATGGATCTCTTCCAGTCAGTTGGCCAGGTAGCTGTCTTCCAATTTTCTTGGCATAGACGAGTGAGTGAGTGCTTGCAGTGCAGCATCCATTTGTTGAAACATGTCAATGGGTATTCCATCAATTCCTGGAGCCTTATTCTTCACCAGTTCCTTCAATGTCACTTCAACTTCTTCCTTCAACACCATTAGTTCTTGATCATATGCCACCTCCTGAAATGGTTGAACATGGACCAATTCTTTTTGGTACTGTGACTCTGTGTATTCCTTCCATCTTCTTTTGAT
>NW_006921846.1:2110737-2111411 GCF_000298275.1 Orycteropus afer afer | reverse complement strand
TCTTCTTTGCTTCCAATTTTTGCATTCCATTCACCAGTGATAATCAATACATCTTGATTGCATGTTTGGTCAATTTCAGACTGCAGAAGTTGGTAAATATCTTCAATTTCCCATCTTTGGCTTTGAATTTGAATAATGGTAGTATTAAGCTGGTATAGCAGTGTTAATATACAAAATAAGCATCATTGGAACTGGATTACATGCTGTTGGTGCCTAGAATAGATAGATCCCTTTTACTGGGCCAATGCATCTATTCTCTAGCTCCTGTGAGCATCAGACACTGATACCTCACAGCTTGTCTTTTTTCAAACAATTGGCCCCAGTTTATCCTTGCACCCAGAAGACTATATATAAACCACCCCTAGGAGCAGGTCACAATGACTGACAGAGGGATACGAACTCCAACTTAAGGTAAGACCAACTGTGGATGTAATTCATGCTTCAGATCTTCACCAAGTCATTTTCATCTGCTCTATCCTTCTCTCATTTCCATTTGCCTGAAAGCCCCTTTCAGTTAATCACTTGACAATAATCTCCAGCTCAGGCTCTACTTTCAGGGAACCAAACTTAAGACAGTGACTAAGGGGATATCACATAATTTTTAAAAAATCTATTTTTATCCAGGAATATATAACCACTGCCATCAAGTTGATTATGACTCATAGCAAAACAAT
>NW_006921846.1:2108783-2110637 GCF_000298275.1 Orycteropus afer afer | reverse complement strand
AATAGGACACAGTAAAACTGCTTCGTAGGCTTTCCAAGGCTATAGATCTTTACTGAAGCACACTCCCATATTATCTCTCTCATGCAGCAGCTGGTGGGTTCAAACCATCGACCTTTTGGTTATCATCCGAGCACTTTAATCACTGTACAATATATAATGATCTTAAATTGGCACATACTTAGCACTATAACCTCCAAATGTGCAAAAATGAAATTGACAGAATTAGAAAAAAATACATAATTATAGGAGATTTTAACATACTACTGTCAAATACAGAAAGAATACAGAATATAACATGCTTTATCAGTCTAATATAATGGACAAATATAGGCATTTAACCCACTAAATAGTGTATCTGCTTTCTCTTCAACACTCAAGGTATTTTAAATTACAAAATTTACAATTGCTCATCAAACCACATTGATGGGATAATGTCAAAAGGAATTTGAAGCCAACTAAAAGAGCTGCATTGGCCAAAACTAGAGCAATTTGAGCAACAAAATAAATGAAGTAATATTGGATTACAACCCCCAATGTAAAACAAATACACTCATTCCTCACTTATTGACATGGTTAGTTTCCAAAGACAAGATCATTACTTCAAATTCAGCATTATGTGAAAATGAAAGATGACCACACTAGATCAAAAATGAAGGATGACTACTTAATCATATAACTACCCAATCACATCACTATGTGACTTCCAAACCACTGAGAATCATACCCAGCTAAGTTGACACTTAACCTTAACCATCACAGCCAGCGTTACTCTTACCTCACACGTCAGTGTTTGTTACTGCCAGACATATGTTGTTAATGTGCAAAAGAGTCAAAAAGTACATCTTTTACTACTGTCATCAATGCAAAATGTCAGATGAGATAGTTGATAAGTGAGGAGTAGGTGTATCTATAAGGCAAATAACCATGATATAGATAAAGGAATAAATCAATAAGAGAAGAGACAAATCTCCCATGCAGAGGAATTTCACTTCCCATTCCCTAAGTGTGGCTTGTGCATAGTGACTTCTCTCCAAAATATACGGTATGGAAAGGTAGGAAAAAAGAGTACCTCTACAGTGGAGAAACCTGAAAAACACTACCTCAGCTAAGTGATCAAGTTTAATGTCAAGTGATAAGTCGTACAGCGTTAATAAGATGTGATGAGAATGGTCTTTTATTTCTGAAGTCTTCCTCTGAAAAACTCATAACCCCAGTCTAATCATGAGAAAAACATCAGGATAAACATTCTACAAAATAACTAACCATTAGTCTTAAAAAATTGCCTAAGTCATAAAAAAAAATAAGGAAAGTCTGAGAAATTGTCTTCTAGCCCAAGGAAACATGATGACTAAATATAATGTGATTTGCTGGAAGGGACCCTGGAATAGAAAAAGAACATTCGATTTTAAAAATTGAGGCTACCTAAATAAAGTATTAAATCTGATTTGTAATAATGTGTCAATACTAGTTCATTAGTTGTGGTAAATATATGATGTTATTAGTAGGATAAATTGGGTGTGGGGAATATGGGAACTCTCTCTATCACCTTTGTTAAGTTTTCTGTAAACCTGAATCTATTCTAAAATAAAAGATAAACATTTTAAAAATTGCTAGACCATAAATAAAATTGTATGTGCTAAGAAATGGTACAATTTAGACTATATCACTATGTTCTCTGAACACAATGCAGTAATAGAATAATATGAGAGAGACTAACAGTATCTAAAATGATTATAGAGATTATAAAAATAAGTGAAAATATTAAACAATATTCAAAAGACAGATTTGTTTAAACCAAATACAACTTTTTTTTTCTTAATTAATGGCTCAAGGAAAAAAATCATAAAAGAAATT
>NW_006921846.1:2104997-2108187 GCF_000298275.1 Orycteropus afer afer | reverse complement strand
CCATCTAGTCAGTTCCAAATCAAAGCCACCCTTTGTCCAACAGAACCAAACACATCCAGGTCCTGCACCATCCTCACAATGCCTGCTATGCTTGAGCCCATCCTCACAGCCACTGTGTCAATCCATCTCATTGAGGGTCTTCCACTTTTTCACTGACCCTCTGCTTTACCAAGCAAGATGTCCTTCTCCAGGGTCTCATTCCTTCTCACGTGACCAGAGAGGGTGAGACAAAATCTGCCCTTTTTTATCTCCAAGTAGCATTCCAGCCGTGCTTCTTCCATGACCGATTTGTTTGTTCTTCTGGCAGTCCGTGGTATTTTCACTATTCTTCATCAACACCACAATTCAAATGCATCCATTCTTTGTGGGTCTTCCTTATCCATTGTCCATCTTTCACACAATAACATAAGTGAATTCCAGGTGAATTTAAAGGCCAAAATGTGAAGAAGAGGAAAAAAAATCCTCTAATGCAGAAAACTAGGAGAATATCTTCATGGCTGGGGTGGGGGTAGCAATGGCTTTCTTATACAAGAGCCCAAAGATAAAACCATAAAGTAAATTATCAAAATTTGAGTATGTCATATTTAATATTTTTTAATAGCACAAAGAAAAAGAATATTTAGATGCTACATACTGGGGGAAGACCTTTGCATCACATAAGCAAAAACAGTTTGAGGATCAAGAATCTATAAAGAACTCCTACATATTTGGCCTAAAGTACTAAAAGATGGGCAATTATTGATGCACAATTCACAGAGGAAAAATTAGACTGGTCACTAAATGTATGAAACAACATTTAATCTTGATAAACAATGCTCAATCAGTGAAATACAAATTTAAGTAAAATATCACTTCACACCCAATAGCTTGGCAAAAATTTTAATCAGAAAACAGTAAGTTGGGAGAACAGCATCTCTCAAATACTGTAGCTTGGAGTGTGGTTGTTAGAACTATTTTGGAAAACAATTTATCAGTATCTGTTAACCCAGTAATTCTGTTAACCCAGTGATTCTACTTGTCAATCTATGCCCTAGAAATTCACATATGCCCAAGGAGATGTGTATGTAAATTTATTGCAGTATTTTAATGAATATTGGAAACAAGTATTCATAATATGGGTGATGATAAATTATGGTTTATCCTCAGAGTGGAATTCTATTCTATTGAACAATAGAATGAACAAAGTCAATATGGATACATCTGAAAACAATGTGAATGATAAAAGCAAGTCACAAAAGAATACATACATAAAATATATGTAAAATTTAAAAATCACTAAATAGCACAATATTATACTGTAAATCAATTATGGAAACATCACTGTACTGAAAGCATAAAATGGAACTTGTGGAAACAAACTAACTTCAGAATAGTGGTTACCTCTAGGGAAGGAGATACTGAAATAAGTTCAGGGTAAAAAGTGGGCTTTAATTGTATCTCTAAGTTTCGTTCTTTAAGAAAGGCTTAAAAAATATGGCAAAAACATAACATCTTTGTTGTTGTTGTTGTTGTTCTTACTCTTTTCCTGTGCATTCCTGCCTCCCTACCTTTCTCCCTGTGCAAATGATGCCTTTCTGGTCTCCCATGGTTGATTTTTCTAAGGAGTGCACCTCGCTGGTGTAGTTGTCTGGCTCATAGACTTGTCTATTGTTTGGCTGAGAGTTAAGTCACGGGAGTGAGTTCAGTTCCAAGCCAGAAGGGTGACTGAAGCCCATAGTCTTGAGGGTATCACCTGTCTATGCTTCCATAACCCTGGTCTTTTTTTATGTTCTTGAATTTTTGTTCCACATTTTTTCTCCCACTCTATCCAGGATCTTCAATTTTGGTCCCTTCCCGAGTGGCTGGCCTTGGTAGCTGGGCACCATCTAGTTCTTCTGGTCGCAGGGTCATATGGGACGAAGTTCTCACAGTCCATTAATCCTTTGGACTACTTGTTTCCATGCAGCTTTGATTTTCTTCATTTCTCTTTGTTCCAGATGAGGAGAAACCAATAGTTGCATCTTAGATGGGCACTCTCAAGCTTTTAAGACCCCAGTCGCTACACACCGAAGAAAGATATAAAACAATATTTTTGGATACTATGTGGTGCCAATTGGGCTTGATGTT
The DNA here is from genome assembly GCF_000298275.1 of Orycteropus afer afer. Classification (NCBI taxonomy): domain Eukaryota; kingdom Metazoa; phylum Chordata; class Mammalia; order Tubulidentata; family Orycteropodidae; genus Orycteropus; species Orycteropus afer. The sequence continues at coordinate 2,106,081 of NW_006921846.1, read as the reverse complement.
CCCTGCAACCCTAGTCCCCAGCCCAAAGACCCAGCAACTCAATCCCTCAAAGTGCTTAGTTGTGGATGAAAGGAAAAACCTAACATCTTTTTAAGTAGATGGTGGTTTCTTTGGGTCTGGATTATTAGAAAGAACATAAAATCTCTCACAATCCCTTCACCCAGAGTTTACCCTTGTTAATAGCATTAACTGTAATGTTTAATGTATTCCTCTCATCTCTCTCACTGCTTCTCCCCTGTGCTTTCACTCTCTTTTGTGTGGGTGTGTGTGTACACGGTAAATTGTGATCACAAATTTTTGCATATTAATTTCTTCATGTAACATCATATAGGAAGAATTTCAGCATTTGGCCATGCCATTAAATAATCTCCAACAGTATATTATTTGGTGGTTAGAAGGCTTCTTGTTGTTGGGTGCCTTCACTGCTTCATCCTGTGCTGTCCTCACAATTGTTGCTGTCTTTGACCCCATTGTTGCAGCTACTGGGCCAATACATCTCCTTGAACATTTTCCTCTTTTTTTGCTGACCCTCTACTTTTGTAAGCATGATGTCCTTCTCCAGTGAATGACCCCTCCTGATAATGTACCCAAATTACATGAGACAAAGTCTTGCCATCCTCACTTCTAAGGAGAATTCCAACTGTACTTCTTCAAAGACAGATCTGTTCATTCTTTTGGTGGTCCACGGCACATTCAATATTCATCTTAAACACCATAATTCAAATGCATCAATCCTTTGTTCTTCCTTATTCATTGTCTAGCTTTTTATGCTTATGAGATAATTGAAAATACCATGGCTTGGGTCTGGTGCCACCTTAGTCTTCAAATTGATATCTTTGCTCTTCAAAACTTTAAAGAGGTCTTTCGCAGCAGATTTGCCCAGTGCAATGCAATGTCTGATTTCTTGACTGTTGCTTCCATTAGTGTCAAAAGTGGACCCAAGTAAAATAAAATCCGTGATTACTTCAATCTTTTCTCCATTTATCATGATTTTGCTTCTTGATGCAGTCATGAGGATTTTTGTTTTCTTTATGTTGAGGTGTAATCCATACTGGAGGCTGTAGTCTTTGATATTCATCAGTAG
>NW_006921846.1:2097872-2104774 GCF_000298275.1 Orycteropus afer afer | reverse complement strand
TTGCTGTTGTTGTTATGTGCCCTCAAGTCGGACTCGACTCATAGTGAACCCTCCTTGGGTTTCCGAGACAGTATCACTATGAAAGTAGATTGCCCAACCTTCCTTCCGAGGAGTGGCTGATGGGTTTGAACTACCAATCTTCTGGTTAGCAGTCATGTGCCTTAGGTACTAGTCTTACCTGTCGGACAATATTATCAATTTTGTTCTTCCTTTCATGTATTTTATGAATTCTTCTGTTGAATTTTTTTTCTGAGTTTTCCAGTCCCTTTCCATAATCACACTGTTACAGAGAGTGTTTCCTTATACATTTTTACATAACCAAGTGTCCTCTCTTTATTTTCCTTTTTCAAAAATGTCTTGGCTATCTCATGTTTAAAAACTTCCAGATGAATGTTAAAATCACTGTCTCAAATTTCACAAATCCTGTTGGGATTTTGATCAGAATTTCAGTGAACTTAAATCTGAATTTTGGAAAACTTGGCATGTTTATAATATTTAGTCTTTCTGTCCAGGAACATGTCATTCCTCTACATTTATTTAAATGCTGTATCTCTCCCAGTAAAGTTTTGTAATTTTCTTTAGCCAGTTTCTTATTAAGATTATTTCTGTGCGTTTGGTGTATTATGTTGCTTTTGTAAATGGGTCTTTGTTTCCTATTATATTTTCTAACTAGTTATTACCAGTATATAGTCTGTTCATGTTCATGTAATTTTTTTAATCCAGACATATTTACTAAAGTCTCACATAAGTTCTAAGATTTATTATTAGTATAGATATTTTTCTGTGTAGATTTTTCTTATTGCATTCAATGGAATTTCTGTACTAGTTTTAAACAACTGTAAAGATGGAACATGTTTCTTTTGTTCCTGATTTTTATTATAATGTCTCTAGTGTGCCACTGGTAGGGATGATATTGGTTATTGTTTTCATCTGGATATTATCACATTAAGGAACTATTCTTTCTTTCCAAGCCTTTTTTAAAAATTAATGCTTATGGTTTGTTAATCAGAAATGGGTGCTGAAATTTAGCAAATACCTCTTTTGGACATTTATGGAGATCATTTCATAACTTATTTTTCTTTTAATATAATATATTATTTAATAAATTATATGATATATTAAGGGATTTTCTAATTTTAGGTCATCCTAACATTTTCAGAATAAATTACACTTGGTGATATTATCTTTAAAAATATTATTCATATTTTATTTGCTTAGTTTTAATTTTGTTTTTCATTTTTAGTGAACTAGACTGCAAACTCTATTTTTTCTCTATTTGACAAGATTTTCTATCAGCATTGTGTTAGCTTCAAAAAATGCATTATAAAGTCATCCCTCTTTAAATTAAAAAATGTTCTGAATTTTTCTATTACCAGGTAATTATATATACCTTGAAAATCTGGGGGGAAAACACATAAATAAAGTCATTCAGAGAAAGTGAATATAACTTCCCAATTGAATACAATCTTCAAGGAGGACTTCTGTCTCTTTTGTTCACTACTGTATCTCTGTTGTATATAACAGTGCCTATACAGGGTAGGCACTCAATAAATATTTATTGAATAAATGTAAATGAATGAATGAACCCCAAGGACTTTTTTTGTAGTTGTTTGGATTTTTTTTTCCAATCAATCCCCATTTTTGCTGTGTAAAGCTGCTCTACGGCAACACACACACACACAAACCCCTTCAAAGACCCTATAAAGAGTGATGGGGGAGGCAAGAGGAACAAAAAATGTCTCTAGTCAGGAATGATAACATGTATATTCTTTTTTTGTAAATGTCTATCAGACTTTATTGGACAACAAAAACACCTATGAATTTTAATCAAAATATAAATTTTGATTAAATATAGATATAGATTTCAGAAATATAGATTTCAGCCTAAATATAGACCTATTGAATGAGACTCTCCAGGAGTAGTATCTAAGTGTCTATATATTTTTTATTATTATTACTTTAATCTTTGTGTGTGTGTGTGTGTGTGTGCTCTTGGGGTGCAAATTTACAAAGCAGATTTGTTTTACATTCAACAGTTCAGGCACATTTTTATATTCTTTATTCCTCTTTCTTTAAAACAAAGAAAAGAAATATGGTCTAGTAATTTCAACTCATATATGATAGAGTTTAAATAACATGGCCTCAGCAAAATACTATGGAAATTTATATGTAGTAGTGTGTGGATTATGGTGTCATAGATCAATGATCTATGGTGTATTTCAAAAATACAACATACTGCTTTTGACCCTAGATAATAGGATGCTGCTATTCTGAATATATTCGGAAAAGTACAGAGCAACTAAAACATGAAATAAACCTACAATGCCCTCTGTTGATGAAATGTGTGATTAGAGGATATGTGACTAGAAAGTAACATTTCAACATGTAAATTTTGAGTTCATTTTTATTTCAGTTTAAATTAGTTTTTGTAAATGTTTTCCTAAATATTATTTTAGTTTTCTAGGATCAATGTTTAATTTTTTTTTATAGCAGCCAGTCCAAGTTTATGTAAACTATTGGAAAAAGATTTCAAAACATAAGTTGTTAATGTAGTTCCAGTTGCGTGGTCTTAAATGGTCATGATATAATCTCATCTAGTTCTAGAAGAAAAGCAATATGGAAGGCAGATCCTCTTTTGACACTTTCAATTAAGGCAAGGTGGAAGAGGTAGGTATTTTTAATGAAACAGATTGCTGTTCTCCTCCTCTGTTTCCCTAGTCTTCAAATAGCAGCAGATGTCCTCACAAGGATAAAGTTTATTTGTGGCTTATAGGAGTAAGGATGTGGTGTCCAGGGAATTAGCAAGGAAGGCTAAGACCTCCTTCTGAGTAGGTACACAGAGACTGAAAAACTCACCCAGAGACGTGCTCAGAGACATAAGACATTTATTATAGAGTAAGTAATGACTGGTGGTGTAGTGCCTAAGGCATTTGACTGCTAACCAGAAGGTTGGAGGCTCAAACCCACCAGCCACTCCTCAGAAGGAAGGCTGGGCCATCTACTTCCTACTTCTATAGAGATATTGTCTTGGAAACCCAAAGAGGGGTCGCTATGAGTCAGAATCAACTCAACGGCAGTGAGTTTTTATTTTATTTTATTTTATTTAAGTGATGGCAAAGTAAAAGCAAAGATATGAATGAGGAGGGAAGCTTACAAGTGTCTGCAGACTGCTAGCGGTGCAGTGGCAGCAGGCTGAGCCAAGTTCAAGTAACCACTGACCCCCTCCCACTTTCCAGGGATATTTATGCCTGGGTTCAAGCAGCTTGGGATGAGGGCTACGTGTCTGTCCCCAGACAGGATGGTGCCATGGCCAGGCTGAAATGGCCTCCAATAGAGTTTTGTGACCACCACCTGTGCGTTACTTTGATAAGATGCTGCCATCAGCAGTTTAATGAATTGTAGCTATTCTAAAGAAGGGCTCCACTGGCCTTGAGGTGGGGAAAACGTGGGGGGGGGGTAGCAAGTTTCTCTCTCTCTACCAAACAAGATGGAGTCCAGGAACCATTTTGGGAGGCTTTACAGAAGTGCTCCATACAGATGGGTTGGTATCCTGAGAGAAAAATCTAAATTACCTTCTATTGTTGTTGTTGTTGTTATGTGCCGTCGAGTCGGCCCCGACTCATAGCGACCCCTCCTTGGGTTTCCAAGGCAGTTATCACTACGGAAGTAGGATTGCCCAACCTTCCTTCCGAGGAGTGGCTGGTGGGTTTGAACCGCCAGCCGTCTGGTTAGCAGGCAAGTGTCTTAGCCACTATGCTACCAGAGCTCCTATATAGAAGTTGTTATAGCAACTGATAGATACTCCTTGATAATCTTCTTCCTTACTGGTATAAGCATGACTTTTGGGTAGTCATATTGGTCATTCAGAATAAATACTATATTTCTTAGCCTCCTTTGCTGCTAATGTAACTACCTTCGGGCCAATAAAATGAAAGTAGTAGTGTCATATGCAACTTCTGAAAAATGTCCTTAAGAGGGAGGAGTTGTGCCTTTTTTTTCACATTTCCACCAGCCTGAAAACTGAAAGCAGTTCAGCAACTGTCTTGGACCATGTTAGTGGAAGATACAGGTTCCAAAGTAACACGTATAACAAACCTAGTTCCCTGGTAGATTCATGACTCTCACCAACAGACTTGCCTACCTTCTAATCAACGATTTTATTAATTTAAGTTACTGTTATTTTTGGTCTCTGTTATACCAGAATATAACAGTTGTTGTTGCTAGCTGCTGTCAACTCAGGCCTTGACTCATGGTGACCCAGTGTCCAACACAATGAATTGATCTCCTTTCCTTTGCTATTCCCATGCTTAGTTGTAGTTCAAAATGTTGTGCTCCACAGGATTTTCAAGGGCTGATTTTCAGATGGAGATTTACAAGTCTTTCTTCCTAGTCTGTCTTAGTGTGGAAGCTCCACTGAAACCCTCCCACATCATAGCAACAGGCAAGCCTCCACGGACGGGCAAGTGTTGGCTGTGGGTGAGATGCACTGGCCGGAAATCAAATTCAGGTCTCCCACATGGAAGCCAAGAATTGTACACAGAACTACCACTGTTCCAAAATCTAACAGCTGAAACAGAAGGAATATTAGAGTAACAACTTCCTAGGAGATTAGACTGCGGTTCTCTCAAACACAGTCAGCATGTGAGTACCCAAGAAAACAATCAACAAAACTTCCAATGTATTTTGCGTATCTGTGTGAAATTGACAAATACAAAAGAGGAGAACAATGACATGATTACCACAATTTGTACAACTGTTGCTGCATTATTCAAATTAAGTTTGCATTGAATTTTTATTGAATGTGTTAAAGATGTACTATATAAATATTAGGATAAAGTTGTATTATTATTAAGTGAGAATTATAACTTAAATGATCATACGGAAGAACTTCTCCATTGTCATATTTTCTGGATATAAATCGCCTTACTGCTGTGGTTATATGGATTCATTTGTTAAAAGAGTTTCCTTGATTGCTCTGGTTGAGGATAAACCAAAAACCAAACTCACTGCCATTGAGTCGATTCTGACTCATAGTGACCCTCACTGGGTTTCCAAGGCTGCACATCTTTACAGAAGTAGACTGCTTCATCTTTCTTCCACTGAGTGGCTGGAGGGTCCGAACCACTGACCTTTTGGTTAGCAAGCAAATGTTTTAACCACTACACCACCAGAGCTCCCTCTGGTTGAGAACAGGGTATCCTGTATATACAAAGGATTGTTTTGAGAACACCAAAATTCTCATTTCACAGTCGTTCTTTCTCTACTTTTTCTTAAAAATCAAATAGGAATGGGTGCACTATTTCCAGACTCCAGGAACAACTACCCTCTGAACTGAAGATATATGACATGGTTATAGATGTGGTTAAATATGCAATAGCATACCCAAGAAAAATTCCTAAGGAATGGCAGAATCCCCACAGCACAACTAAAAAGGGCAAACGCTAAACTAGGTAAATGATATCTTACTATCATTTTTATCTCCTATTTCACAGCTAGAAAGATGATAAATTTTCTGTATCTGGACCTGATGAAAAACATACTGAAAGATTTAATGTATATGTAAAACACTGCCAAACCATCTCCATTTATTAACGTTCTTTATTCCATTCACACAGAAATAGAAAATCAAAACGATAAAATATCTGAATTGTGATTCAACTCTATTTGAGGATAAACATATGGAGGCAGTGGGATGAAAGGACCCAGAGTCAGGAGACCAGGTTCCTAGTTAACTAATTCTGTGACATTAAGCAAATCAATTAAATTACAAACAACAGTTGCTTCAGCTGTAAAATGGGAATTATATCTCCCCTACCTCCCACTCAGGGTTATTGGGAGGATTAAATAACATCATGTAAATGAAGATGCTTGAAATGCATAGAAATGATAAACAAATATAAGGGCATTAACTGGCTATCCAGATTAAAAGAAATCACAAAGTTTTTTTCATAACAAATTGATCATACAATAAAATATATTATCTACCTCCAACCACCATAAAAATCACTGTAAATGACCTAACTATAATGTAGAAAATTTGTACACTTAAACACCAGCCTTGGAAACATTCACCAAGTTGCCCAAAAGTATTTGATAATGAGAACCAAATGACTAAGCAATCTGGTATTTTCAGATCTAATATTGTATGAGGTATGTGTCAAGCCTTGGGCAAAGTTGTGGAGAGGTGATGAAATTTGTGCTTAATGTTCCCAGCCTCCTTTTACTTGACCCTGGTTGTACAGTGGTTAAAGTACTCGGCAGCTAACCGAAAGGTCGTCAGTTCGAACCCACTAGCCACTCTGCAGAAGAAAAATGTTACAGTCTGCTTTGGCAAAGATTTACAGTCCTAGAAATTCTTTGGGGGTGGTTCTACTCTGTCTTATAGAGTCACTACGAGTCACAGTCAGAATAGACGTGACTGCAGTGCAGTGTTTTTGAGGTGTTTTGGTTTTTTTTGGATGATGCATGAAATCTGCTTTCTCATTTTACTGCTGTCTCACTAGAAAATGCCCATCAGGCAATGTCATGTAGGCATAAACACCTATTAGAAAATTGTTCTCATGTACACCCTACTATAAATTAGAGCCACAGAGAAAAATATTTTGTTTTATTTCTAAATGCAGAGTAAATAAAGTTTTCACAACTTCCTCCCCAAGGAATTTCAGTTTGGGAGTAAGTAGTGTAATCTTTTCCAGTGAAAGAATGAAGTGACAAGCTATCTATGATAACTTGATTCTCGTAAGAAATCAAAATCAAAACATATTTTTCATCATCCGCCAACAGCTATCTAGTTTTTTTTTTTTTTCTTTTTTAACTGTGGTTTGGGTGAAAGTTCACAGAGCAAATTAGTTTTCCATCCAACAATCTATCCGTATTTGGTTTCATGACATTAGTTGCAATCC
>NW_006921846.1:2095049-2096932 GCF_000298275.1 Orycteropus afer afer | reverse complement strand
GGATGGCTTTCACAAACAGGAGTTTATTCTCTTCCAGTTTTGGAGGCTAGAAGTCCAAGTTCCAAGTGCCAGGCTCTAGGGCTGGGTGAAAGCCCCTCGACCTTAGCCATCAGCTCTGCCTCTTGCTCCTGGCCCACTGAAGCTGGAGGCTTTCTTCACCCAGGCAGCTGCTGGCTGCTGAGGCTGACAAACGCAAGGTCAACAGGTAAAAAGGCACAATCCCAATATTACCAAATTACACGGCAGGCCACTGATTCAAGTCCATTAAGAGTTCCAAGATCGGCAGACAATATAGCAAGGTGCTGAATAACAAGTCGGCTACACACAGGATTCAAGCATGCCAAAAGCTACAGACCTTTCTTAAAGCTGTTTCTTATATGCTGTAAGCAGCCCACATCCCTAAAGTAGCTACTCAACTGCTCCCAGTAGATTCCACCATGGAGCTGATTACCAATCTCACCATGGGGAATAACTACATCCAGCTGCCCAGCCACTCCACCAGACCCAGCCAACTTGACACATAACCTTAACTACAATACCATTTCAAATAAATATGACTGCCTCTTGGTCTATGTACACAGAGACCATGAACACAATTAAGTGTTCTAGAATTCCCATTATTCAATAAGTTAAACTGTATATAGAACAACTCAGTATCATGACTGGAGAAAGACTCATTAACAACCTGCAATACACAGATGGCACAAATTTGCTTGCTGAAAGTGAAGCAGATCATATGGTTGTCTGATTCAAAACTGGTCCATTTCAGTTCACTAATGCCTTGAATATTGATCTTTATGCATTCCATTTCATTTCTGACAACTTCCAATTTTCCTAGATTCATACTTAATACATTCCATGTTCTGATTATTAGTGGATGTTTGCAGCTGTTTCTTCTCATTTTGAGTCTTGCCACATTAGCAAATGGAGATCCCAGAAGCTCTACTTTATCCATATCATTAAGGTTGGCTCTACTCTGATGAGGCAGCTCTTTCCCAGTCATATCGCGAGTGCCTTCCGACCAGGGGGGCTCATCTTCTGGCACTGTATCGGAAAATGATTCAGGGCTGTCCATAAAGTTGTCCAGCAATATATCAGACAGTGTTTCACTGCTATTCATAAGGTTTTCACCTGCCAATTCTTTGAGAAGTGGATGGCCTCTTCTTCCTTCTTCTGAATCTGTCTCAGTCTGGAAGCTTCTCTGAAACCTGTCCACCATGGGCAACCCTGATGGTGTTTGAAACACCAATGGCACAGCTTCCAGCCAGCCTCACAGCAACACACAAGACACCACAGTACAACAAACTGACAGACAAGTTCATCTCCCTAAGCTTCCTGCCTGAGGGCTCTCCCTCTTACCTGTTCCAGCTGTTGGCTCTGGCTGCCGCTTCCTGCCTGGGGTCTCTCAAACTAAGTGCCCATCAAAGAATGAATGAATAAATAAGCTATGGGACATACATACAATAGAATACTATGCAACATTAAAGAATAATGAAGAATCCACAAAACACTTCATAATGTGGAACTTGGATGACATTATGCTGAGTGAAGTAAGTCAATCATAAAAGGACAAATATTGTGTAAGTCCATTATTATAAAAACCCAAAGGAAGGTTTACACAATGAAAGAAATATTCGTTGCTGCTTGCCATTGGGAAGGAATTATTAAATATGTAAGAGACACATATTAATATGCATGAAGGGAAAAGCAGTATACTTAGTGGGTGACTAGCACAATATCACTAATGAAAAGGTAGAGAGGTACACAAGAGTTATAGAAAACAATGGTAAACACTATTACATATACAATCCTGCATTATGAACAATAACACACATTAATCTGCAAGTGGATATATAGGTGGACAGGCTGGATGACCAGGTATG
>NW_006921846.1:2088954-2090434 GCF_000298275.1 Orycteropus afer afer | reverse complement strand
AAAGTGAATTTGCTCTGTAAACTTTCACCCAAATCACAATACAATAAGGGCATGCAAATCATAATGTAGTAATCAGTTGCTCCTGGCATCTGGAGAGCCCTTTTTTGAAGATCATGAATTGCCTTAAGAAGGCAACTGCTTGTTCCAAAGGTCTTGAGCTTTCTGCTTCCATTGTCTTCTTCTGGCTAGTCTATAGAGAATTTAAAAGATACAGTAGTCAAAAATATAGTTTTTCTGTATTTAAAAGACACAGTTTTAAAATTTTTATCTGGAAACATACCTAGGGATAATTCTCTTGGAATTTATTGCTGAACTATTTTTATCAGTATCTGATAAAATCCTTTCCAAAAAGGTGCAAGTGCAGGCTTTCTCCAATGATGTTTAAAGATCGTGTATAGGTTGGTTAGATGTCTGGGAAGGGAAAGCATATTGCACCAGTTGGTGGTAAAAATGAACCAGTAAATACATTTAATATGTTAACCAGAGTTATCAGAATGGAAGAGACTAGAATCCTCTCCTGAGGAATAATATGCAATTAACTTATAAAGATAGCTAACAATTACCCTGGGAGTAAGAATGTATTTTTTAAACGAAGACATTGATAAACCTCCAGGAACTGTTTATTTATATCATTATGTGTACTGTCATTTTCTCTGATTGACAATGGTATTGAAAGCTGGAAACAAACTAAATTTGTATATAGTTATTATACCAGTGTCTGTTCTTGATCATGAGTATAATTTTTGTAAACTAAAATGTATGCAATCATTGAAACATTTTACATTAATATGTTTTACTAAAACATATAATCTATGAAGAATGAACTTCTATTTTAATTTGTTATTTATTATTTTGGAAAAGAAAAGAGCTCTCACAATAGTTTTAATTACAAGTTGTAACATATATTTTTTAAAAATTAAATTATTCCCATTATCCTTTTGGAAAAAATGAAAGAACAAATCTAATGGCCATTCCAAGAAATTCAAAGAAACACAGCTATAAAAAATAGCCTAACAGTTGTATTATTCTGAATTTGGGAACTAAATATGAGCAAAGAAAACTTAAGTAGACACATTAGAGTGGATGGGTTATGAACACACATCTTAATAGTCTAAAAGCAGGAAATGTTTACAGCTAAAATTCTGAAATCCTAGTGTTCTGGTTATCTAGTGCCACTCTGACAAGAAATATAGCACAAATGGGATGGCCTTATTAAACAGGAGTTTATTCTTACAATTTGGAGGCTTTAAGTCTGCTAACCAGAAGGCTGGCAGTTCAAACCCACCAGCCACTCCTCGGAAGGAAGATGGGCCAATCTACTTCCATAGTGATAGTGCCTCGGAAACCCAAGGAGGGGTTGCTATGAGTCAGGTCTAACTCGACGGCACATAACAACAACAACAAGTCCTAGTTCAAAGTGCCAGGCTCTCGGGGCTAGATGAAAGCCCCTCAACCTTGGGGTCCAGCTCTGCCTCCTGCT
>NW_006921846.1:2085609-2087624 GCF_000298275.1 Orycteropus afer afer | reverse complement strand
GCCTCGGAAACCCAAGGAGGGGTCGCTATGCAGTCAGGATCTACTCCACAGCAATGAGTTTGGTTTTTTTTTCTTCAGAACTGTGAGAGGATAAATTTATGTTGTTTTAAGCCACTCATTTTGAGGTAATTTGTTACAGAAGCCTTAGGAGACTGATACAGTGACAATATTTTGTGTACCTTTCTTCCTTAGAAATTATCCAGATAGCTAAATAATTTTACTAATTACCTCAATTTAATATTAATATATAGATTTCAAGTTAACTAAGGATCTGGAAATTATGATTTAAGTCAGCATATTAAGTTCTCATGATTTGTAGCATTATAAAAATTCACAAGATTAAATAAACCCTTTAAAATATATCCATTATTGCAAATGCATTTAGTTAAACACAATTTTATATTTTACTAATTTAAAACTACTTGAGGAAACAGTAATGATGATTTACTTCACCCATAAACCAATGCAGGAAATTTAAATATTTTAAATCTTGACTCATTACACTCAAGTCTTGTGCTAACTAGAACATTGTATCTTTATTTAAAAAAAAAATAGTGGTAAAACCACAGAGAAGACATAAAAGTTTTATTAAACTAAAATTAAACCACTGTGATTTGTCCAAACTGTCATCTACTTATTGGAATATTACATGAACTCTTTTCTATACAATTATAAATCTCTTGACTCTTTAAATCATCCCCAAAACTCAGAATGTCTTGCTTTTCTGCTTATTTTGTTACTTAGGTACCTAGGCCACTGTTTGATGTCACAGTTAAAATTTTTCATATGAGTTGCAGTGTTAGTAAGGAAAAAAAATCTGAGAACCAATATATTTGAAGCAACAAAACACAAACAATTCAATTTCATTTTTTCTCTTTGATATTATTGGTGTTTGGCATTACGAGCAGTCCCTGGCTTGCAAAGTCCAATTTACTGACAACTCCTACTTGCCCTTTAATGTTACATAAATTTGCCCTCATTTTGAAAGGATTGTACCAATCCCCACTCACAACAAATGCTTCATTACAATCTCTTTCACTTGCTGCACGTGCAGCTTTTATATCACTGAAAGGACTTTAAGCCTTTTCTTGTACTAAAACCCAACACACTACCATCCAGTCGATTCTTGCTCATAGTGACCCTACAGGACAGAGTTAGAACTGCCCCATAGCATTTCCAAGGTGGTAAATCCTTACAGAAGCAGACTGACTGCCTCATTTTCCTTCCACAGAGAAGCTGTGGGTTTGAACCGCTGACCTTTTGGTTAGCAGCCCAATGCCTTAACCACAGTGCCACCAGAGCTCATTTTTCTTGTACTAAAGTACCCGCTTGTCTTAAAAACCCACTTTGGGTTTCCAAGGTGGGAAATCTTTACGGAAATACATTGCCCCATCTTCCTTCCGCAGAGTGGCTGTTGGGTTTGAACCGTCAACCTTCTGGTTAGCAGCCAAATGCCTTAGGCACTGCACCACCAGAGCTATCTTTGTTACCCTCATTAAGTCTAATCCAAATACACCGCTCCATTCTTTAGGTGGGAAATATTGAGTATTTGACTCTCACATGTCAGAGAGTTGGAGGTGGAGGGTGGGGTGGAGGAGAGGGAATGCGGGCATTCATCTGAAGGCTAAAAGCCGTGGACTCAAGTCCTGCTTTTGCTCCTAGTTTCAAGTGAGCTTAATTCCTGAATCTGCTCCCACATTTGTGAAAATAGACATAGCATTAAAAATACCTGTAGCACAAAGTTGTGAAGATTATATTGGAGAACGTCCTGGGAAGTAATTTTTTTAAGTGTAAAGTGCCACAAATGTAAATATTCCAACGCGACTAGAGTTGGAGTAAATCCTAAAGCAGCAATCAGGCAGAGGAGGTACAGTTTCTATCAAAGACTTTCAATTTGGGGGTGCCTTCTATTTACAATGCATTTATATCTTGTTTTCATTTAAAAAAAAAAAACCCACCAGCCACTCCTCGGAAGGAAGGTTGGGCAATCCTACTTCCGTAGTGATACTGCCTCG
>NW_006921846.1:2082525-2085359 GCF_000298275.1 Orycteropus afer afer | reverse complement strand
CCTCGGAAACCCAAGGAGGGGTCGCTATGAGTAGGGGCCGACTCCCCAGCACATAACAGCAACAGCAAGTGAATAGTGGAGTGGTTGCAGTAAAGACAAACACCTCTTTCTCCTCTAACGACAACACAAACAACCAGGTAGGTGTTTACTAAGTGCGCCTTGGTTTTCCTGCAGGCAGTTAGGATTTACGTCATCCTATTGTGGCGTAGCGCCTGCATCCCGTGCTTGCCCAGTATGAGGTCACAGGCCCTCTCCACTATAAAAGGGTGGTGCCGCTGCAGCGTATACCAGTTGCACCAGTCCGGGACATCTATCACCCTGGCCCACGGCTTCCCAAGGCCGGGTGGCTAGCCGCACCGCCCCCCTCCCTGCTTTCCAGCTGCCAGCTCAGACTCCAGTTCCTGAGAAGAGCTAAGAAGCTGGAGAAGTATCATGGGTATCTTTTTGTTCCTACTGAGCAGCATTTTTTTCGCCATACTATTTGTCTTCTGGAGAAAACGATGTCAGGTAAAGACGTGTGGAAGATGGATACACATTGGAAGCTGAATGAATGCGTGGATCCGTTGTGTGTAAGAGTAGCAAGTTAGTCAAATAGTAAGAGTCAAGGAGAGGTCCCCTCCTTCTTCTCCAGAAACAGCCTCAGACTAATTAGTACTCTTTACCCACAGAGTTCCTTCATATTCACCAGGAATTTGACAATTGTGGTCTGTTGTAAAAAGCCCCAAGTCATTAAATGATGTGGTTAGCTATTCACCCACCTGAAGAGAGCAGAAGTGCCTGCACCCCACCACCACCACCACCACCACCACCCCCCACTTCCTATTTTAAGAATGTGGGCCTTCTCTGACTCTTGCTGTTTGGCTGTCTCTCGTCTCCCCCCTCTTTTCTCTTTGCCTCCCCCCTTGTTTTATTTTCTTTTCAATCATTTCTATGAGAGATATCTGGGCATTAACAGATATTTCAGGTCAAAATGTGGGTTTTCTGGTGCTAGTTAAAGTTTCAAGTGAAGTACTGTTATACAGGTTTCAAAGACAAGGCCTAAATATAGGCCTACCGGAGTGCCCAAGAAATGCAAGCAAATGCTATGAGGCTTTAATGCCAAAAGGTGCCTTTCATGTATTTTTTTTTTTCATAGTCTGTATTTGGGAAGAGCTTATTTCAAAGTCAATGTAGTCATCCAACAAATTTTTTAATGCCTTCACTAACCATGTTATCATTTGCTAGTGTTTGGAAATTGCTAAATTCAAATGATTGATATATATATATATATTTCCTTCTCTTACAGAGAAAAACTGGTGAAATGTCATCAAATTCAACTTGTCTTGTGCTAACAAAACCATCCTCTTCTGAGTCAAGTATGAGCCATACTGATAAGAATCTTTCCATCAACAACCTCTCTCAGGATATCCTAAATAATTTCCCACACTCTGTAGCCATGCAGAAGCGAATACTGGTGAACCTCAGGATTGTGGAATACAAGCTGGCTGAACTGGAACATTTCTTAGTTATCAGGGGTTTAAATGGTGCAGTAGTTAACCAGCCATCCACTGAAAAGCTCACATAATGTAATGACAGTGGAGGCAGTCATTAAAGTCACTTTGAGTGTATTCACTTGATTATGTGTGTTTGTATCCAATGAATTATTGTCTCAAGGGGAAGGAGATGCCAAGTCAAATACAAAATCCAGGCATTTCTTGATTTCCTCCCTCACATTTAATTTAAAGAATTGATTACATATTGTTAATAAATATTTTAATGGGGAATGACTGGAAGTACAATAGAGTAACAGTTCAGTTTTAAAAAAGAAAAAGCTAGAGTAAAAAGAATCAAAGTGGCTTTAGTTTCACTCAAGTATGAAAAACACTTTTCTCAAATGTCTCCAAGCTTGCATCGAAGTGGGATTGGATGGAACTGTCTTCCATCAAGAAGAACACTGTTTGTTACCACCGCTGCATCTGTGGAATGGTAAGAGCTCTCACTAAGCACCCTACAGTGTGCATTACACACTTTTAAGGATAGTCACAGAAACCCTTAACTGCTCCTTGTGATCAGGTTCTGAAGAGGATTTCTCCCCCATCAACTCCGTGTCACCCCTCGCCCCCACGCCCCCACTACACACACAATTAGAACTTCGTCCATTAAAAATGTACCTAAATCTTCTATGGCCCTAGAGGATGGCCTCGGGCCTAAGGCAGTCGCCTGCCAAGTGCAGGGCTGGTGGTTCAAACCTACCAGCCATTCCCCGACACGTAGACCGGGCTGTCTTTCTCCACTCGGCCCTCCTTGGAAACTCAAAGAGGGCTCACAGGATCCCATCCAATCGGTTGAGAGGTCTGATTTTTTAGAAGCTCTGGTAGCATAGTGCCTTAAGGAACTTAGCTGCTAACCAGAAGGCTGGCGGTTCAAACCCACCAGCCACTGCTCGGAAGGCGGGTTGGGCAATCTACTTCTGTAGCGATACTGCCTCAGAAACCCAAGGAGGGATCGCAATGAGTCGGGGCCGACTCGACGGCAAACAACAACAACAACAACAACATAGAAAACTGTACATGTTTTTCTATTAGGTGAAAAAATCCACAACCCAAATAATACCAAAATGCAGTGGTAGAATGCATTTTATGCACTGAGTACTAAAATGATCTTAAGAAAAATGACTTCTAAACTCTAGTCAGTCAACTATATCATCATATTTTATAAAATCCAGTATAAGTAATTAAAACTCTCTCGGTGTTTGCTAACAGCATTTAGCCTACCCTCAAATACAAGTTAACTTCTTCATGACATCTAGCATCAACAGCACATATATATATATACATATATATATATATACATAA
>NW_006921846.1:2073511-2082425 GCF_000298275.1 Orycteropus afer afer | reverse complement strand
TAATATTTTAATCTTCAACCAAAAAGAAGAGGAAAGGGAATTTAAAATATGTAAGAAAGCAAGGTTTAAAGTCATTCCTTTTATTGCTACTCATTTGCCAAACATAAAAAGCCAGCAGTAGTGTATGTGGTTCTTAAATTTTCTTGGGTCAGAAATCCCTTTGATACTCTGATGAATACTATGGACTCTCTCTAGAAAAATAAACGTATGCATACACACAGAAAATAATTTCAGTATCATATATGTTCCTTGAAGTCCAGGTTAAGAACTTAAGAATTGCTGACAAGTTCCTTACATATTTAGGTAGTGTTCATAATCCTAGGCTGGGACATTTATGCCAACTGTCAATGATATATAATCAGTGCATAAACCTATTAGTGATGTAATCTTCATTCTCATTGGTAAGGAAACTGGGACACAGGACTTTCTGACTTGGCTTATGGCATTCTTGACAAATAATCCCTATAAGTATATAAATAAGATATCATCTATGAGTAGTAACTTATTTAAATAAGACAAAAATCACTCTACTTGCCCTATTAATGATAATTACAATACTGTAATGTTAGACTTGATTAAATCCATTTCCTCATTAGCATTTTGGTTCATAGTCTTTTGGAATGATACCTAGATTTTAGAGAGCATAATGAACTTCCCAGAATTTTGTAAAATACAATAGAAAGTAGGTGAGTCACAATTTTCTTCCAAATATAACCTGAAAGGGGAAGACATTATATGGAGAAAGAAGTATTCAAAGCTTCTGGATTCTGTTTTCTGGATTTATCATTTACTGACTTAATTTTTCCGCCTTATTTCACTCTTTGTAAATAAAGAATATAACCACTAAGGTCACATAGAAAAAGTAATCGGTAATAAAAGCATAAACTTTTAAAATACGTGTATCAAAAGTATTAATCTACACTCTTTGTATTCTGTGTACAGTTCTTTTTTCAAGTGTATGGGATTTCTCATTGTCAGGTCTTCAGTTTGTAACGCTTTTCTTTATCATGCACTGGTTTCTTTTTCCCCTAGCTTTGTGGAAAATAAATCAGTATATTAAAATATAAGCAAATAATATCTTCAAAGCTAGTGTAAGAGAAAGAATAAAACCACTTTCTAAACAACCAACTCAAAACAGCCTTTAATATATTAGAAAAACATTTAAGTAATACTTACAAACATGTTATTGTGAAACAGAAACAGCTGTGTGTATGTGTATATGATCCAGGTAGATCATCTCAAAGGAATTATAATAAACACATTGCTAAACATGAATAGATTCACATTTTTATATTATACTCTGGCTTAAATGGGGAAAAAAAGTCTACCATATTATTATGAACACAATATATACATTTTTCTATTCAGCATACAAATAAATAATTGTTCTGTTCAAAAAAAATCACATTACACAACCACGTATTTTAAAAATATATCTCATTCTGGTTTTCTACTGCCACTAACAGTAGGTATTTCATGGTCAGTTTCTTTCGTAGGATCTACCATCCCTTTATATCTCTCCCCACGATGTTGTTCCAGGTACGGACCCCAATTAGACGCTGGTCTGCAGCAACTTGCAATGCGCTGAAAAGCAAAAACAAAAATGCTTGTCTTATAATTTAAGTGCTACACTCTGTAAATAATCAAAGTATGATTTTATTTTAAATCTTTATCTTAACCAAAATGAAATAGGAAGTCTAGAAAAGTGATCATCTAAATTAATAATGCACAATCTACTAAGAAACAAATAACAGTTGGCCCTGTTTCCAGTTTCCACATCTGCAGATTCAACCAACCAATATCGAGGGACGACTATATAATCAAATTTTAACTGTTAATAGAATTGTATTCAAAATATCTGAGTATGTTAATAGAATTGTATTCAAAATATCTGAGTATGTTAATAGAACTGTATTCAAAATATCTGAGTATGTTAATAGAACTGTATTCAAAATATCTGAGTATGTTAATAGAATTGTATTCAAAATATCTGAGTATGCAAAGGATATCAAAAGAAGGTATGTGAGCTCAGAGCAACAGCTTCACTCTGGCCTAAGGATGAGTTAAGTGAGAATCTAAACCAGTGTGTACCTGGGAATGTTTTCAAGAACAAAAGAAAAGGAGCTTCAGGGTCAAAGCATTGACTCAGGTACAGTCTTGGATGGGCTTGAGAACTTATTTAAAATCCAACACTCCCAAGGCTACCTTGATAATACCCTAATGTAATGTCATAAGTAACTTCATTCCCCTGGGCCTCCATGGAATACATATGACCAAAGTCCAGACTGGGTTCAAGGTAATTTATCAGACATTTTCCAGTCTAAACACACTATTGACCAGTTGCTGTCAAGTTGATTCTGACTCATGGTGACAGAGGAGTACTGTGCTCCATGGGGATTTCTTTTTAATGCCACAAGTGTTATTATTTTTATTTTTCATTTTCTATCATTCAAAAACATTTATTAGGCATCTAGTATTTGCCAGCAACTATGGAAGATGTGCTATTTTGATGCCAGTCATTTTGAAGCAACCTATAATAAATATATAAATCTCACATTTTAAAATTTAACAGGTAGTCTATACAACAGATAACCCCTTTATTGTATATTGCCTTCCCCAGCTCTGGTAGCACAGTGACTGCTAAGCAGAAGGTTGATGACTGCTAACCAGAAGGTTGATGGTTCAAAGCCACCAGCCACTCTGCAGAAGCAAGACTGGGCAATCAACTTCTGTAAGGATTTACTGCCTTGAAAACTTAATGGGGATCACTGTGAGTTAGAATTGACTCAATGGCAGTGAGTTTGGTTTGTTTTTTTTAGTGGCTAATGGCATTTTTTCATGTTGTTAGCCGCCTGAATGTCTTCTTTGGTGAAGTATCTCTTCATAGCCTTTGCCTATTTTTAATTGTATTGTTTGTCTTTTGTTGTTGAGGTGTTGATATTTTCTATAAATTTTAGAGAGTAGCCCCTTGTCTGATATGTCATTGCCAATTTTTTTTCCCAGTCTGTGGGTTATCTTTCTACTCTTTTGGTGAAATCTTTTGATGCACATAAGTGTCTAATTTTTAGGAAACCCAGTCATCTATTTTGTCTTCTGGAGTTTGTGCATTTTTAGTTACATTTGATAGTGTATTGAAGTTTCTCCCTATTTTTTCTTTGATGGTCTTTGTAGTTTTAGGTTTTGCATTTAGGTCTTTGATCCATCTTGAGTTCATTTTTGTATATGGTGTGAAATATAGGTCCGTTTCATTTGTCTGAAAATGGATATCCAGTTTTGCACCATTTGTTAAAGAGACTATCTCTTCCCCATTTAATGAGTTTCAGCATTTTGTCCCAGATCAGCTGTCCATAGGTGGATGGATTTAATTCTAGGGTCTATACGTCTCATTGAACCAGTACCAGACTGTTTTGACTACTATAGCTGTGTAGTAGGTTTTGAGATCAGGAAGTGTAAGGCCTCCTACTTTGTTCTTCCTTTTTAGTAGTACTTTACTTACCCAGGGTCCCTTTCCTATCCATATAAAGTTGATGATTAGTTTTTCCATCTCTAAAGAACGATGATGGGATCCAGATTAGATTGCACTATATCTGTAGATTGCTTAGGTAGTACTGACATTTTCACAATGTTAAATCTTCCTATCCGTGAGCATGGCTTATTCTTCCAATTTATGTAGGTCTCTTGATTTCTTATACTAGTGTTTTGCAGTTTTCTATACCCAGAATCTATACCCATTGTCTTTTGTAACTCTGGTTACATTTATTCCTAAGAATTGCATCTTTTGGGTGGTTATTGTAAAGGGTATGCAAGGATGGTTCAACATTAGACAAACAATCATGATCGTATCCATAGATGCAAAAAGGGCATTTGACAAAAGCCAACACCCATTCCTGATAAAAATGCTGAATAAAATAAGAATAGAAGGAAAATTCCTCAACATAATTCAGAGCATATATACAAAACGAGCAGCCAACAACAGTCTCAATGCAAAGAGGCTGAAAGCATTCCCCTTACGAATGGATACTAGACAAGAATGCCTTTTATCACTACTCCTATTCAGTACTGTTTTGGAAGTCCTAGCCAGAACAATAATGCAAGAAAGGGAAATAAATGGCATCCAAATTGGCAAAGAAGTTAAACTATCTCTATCTGCAGATGATATAATCTTACAGTAGGAAAATCCCACAGACTCAGCAGGAAAATAACTGGAACAAATTGAGAGATTCAGCAAAGTGGGAGGGCACAAAATCAACATACAAGTATCAGTCGGGTTCCTTTACACTAATGAAGAGAACTCCATAGGGTTTTCAATGGCTGGTTTTTCAGAAATAGATTACAGGCTTTTCTCCCATAGTGCCTCTGAGTGGACTCATACCGCCAGCCTTTCTTTCTTTCTTTCTTTTTTTTTTAATTAGGATTTGGGTGAAAGTTTACAGAGCACTTGGTTTTCCATTCAAGAATCTATACCCATTGTCTTTTGTGAGATTTGCTGCAATCCCCACACTGTAACAGCATTCTTCCCACCTCCTCTCTATGCCCACCCTTTCCTTTGATCCTTCCTTCTCATCCCCTCCCCCTCCTTCCTAGCTCTGTCCCTGGGCAAATGCTGTCCTCTTGCTCTCATATGCTTCATTGTTCTAATGCATGCATACCCTCCTGATACTACTGTTCACCTTATAGGTCTATCTGTTGTTTGGCTTCCAGCAACCTTGCATTTTTTACATCAAGCAAGTCAAGCATTTCCACCCAGGGGCTCCAAACACACTATAAGGACTGTATTATAACCAGATGAGGTTTTAAAAGTGAGGGTGACAGACATAAAACTCAAAGGTCATTTGTCTTGTTTCCTCTTCATGGACAAGTTAGTGCAAGTATAGATATCATAGCTATTATGTGCTAAGCACTGTGCTGAGACCTGAAGATATAGCAACAAGCAAGACCACACTCCTTTCTCAAGAAGCTCATAGTCTAGTATAGTCTAGACATAAGACATATAAATATATGTAATACACTGTTGTTTACATAGTAACAGATGGTGGTATCAGGTATAGAAATAGTTTAGAGGTGAGTGTGATGAATTTTCTGTCACGGTCATAATCTCACTACTACCATATAAGTAGAGTAATCATTTTGATCATAATTATTTTACATAACATTAAAATAATTAACTTTTAATTTAATTTGAATGTACTTACTTGAAAGATGTTTCCTTTAGCCTGAATTATTTTTATGGTAGCCATAATTGGAATCCAAATAATGCAGAAAATAATCATACACCAGCCTATAGCAATGCCCCAGTCAGGGTATTTGATGGTACCATAAGTAGGTCTGTGAAATGTCACCACGGACCAGAAAAAAATTCCCTGTAAAAGTAAAATGTGAAAAAACAAAGCTAAATATTAGACTGCATTGCATTAATAATTACAATTTTGATTCCATTCATTAGAAACAATTTATCAAAAATTAAAATGAAAATGCATTCAAACAGGTAAGATAATCATGTAACAGGAAGATAACAATACTGAAGGAACAAACTAAATAATTTGTATTTTGGTTATGAATAAATACTTCTAAAATTAGTTCCTCTATGTATTTATAAAAGGTACAAATATTTGTCCAACATATATTTCAACAAAATACATGACCATGTAATATGTCAGATTGAGTAAAATAATATCTGAAAATTTCTATTATTGGGTTTTCATTTATTTTAGCATGGTTCTACGCTACTCCACACACTAGCCAGTATTATCAATTAACTCAATAATTCTGCTTCTCTCCTTGCTTAGCAATTGTTTCTTTTGTTTCCCCTTTACCCCACCCCTGGAACACGTATTTATACATGCAATTGGTGCATATGTATCAGAACATTCTCCACTTCCAGCCTCGTATTGAGAAAATAAGCTCAGTATATATTTGGTTTCCTGGAGAAATTTGAGACGTAAAGAGTTTAAGTCTAAGTTGAAAAAATAATTTTTTAAAAACTACTGGACAAGGCATTAAAACTAATTATTTAGAAATCGTTGAAGTAAAAGACAACAAACAAAAAACAAAAATCACCTAGTGATGTCTCTGAATTCAGGTGACTGTGTTTTACTACAATCACTGAGAAAACAATAGAACATAAAATTTTTATAAAATAGATGCCCAAATTTAATTTCAGAATTAAATGAATTCCATTAATTTAATTTAATTACAGTACTTTAAATTTATTTCACAGTAATTGTACATAACTACAAGAAAATGGGGAACTCTGGTGGTGTAGTGCCTAAGGCATCTGACTACTAACCAGAAAGCTGGCAGTTCAAACCCACCAGCCACTCCTGGAAAGGAAGCTTGGGGCAATCTACTTCCGTAGTGATACCGCCTCAGAAACCCAAGGAGGGGTCACTATGAGTCGGGTCTGACTCGATGGCACATAACAACAACAACAACACAAGAAAATGAATGGAGGAGAGTGGAGTCTAAATACATGATCTGATACAAAAATAAATCATCTTTTTGCATTTTAATGCAAATCCAGGTGCCAAACCTTATGGAATCAATGAAAATATGCTGGGAAAGTATAGTTGTTTCTCCCAAGTTGATAAGGGGCTTATTACAGAGACTTGTCAAGTGAGGAAAATGAAGTATTTAGTGATACTTTCAAAACTAAATCTATCATCGTAATTTATCAAGACCGTGGAGCATCCAAATGTTACTTCAGCACATCCAGTACTTGACTGCCCACAACTTGAAACTTCCATGTGGGGGGGGGGACAACTTTACACTCTTTAAAACAAATATGATAATATGGCCCTTTCTAGAGAAATTTTTGAACCATGAAGGCAAGAAAAACCAAAGCACATCCTCTCTGAAGTTTTGCTACTTCCACCACCCCCACCATTATTTCTAGCCTTGTGATTTTCCCTCCCATAAAGTATTTATGTTGGCACTCAGCCATCTACTAACCTGAACTGTTTATTTAAAAATTACGTATCTGTATGTCATGTCTTTCCAGTAGGGAGATAGCTTGTGCTACATACACATTGTACACATCAGCTTCTAAATAATACCAACTTTTGAATTTATTAACATAAACTATTTCCTCTGTTGACACACGTGTTTCTTTTAGAGATTTCAGATACTAAATACCTCCCATAAAGAGAAAAAAATATTCATTAATATGAGTGTTGAGTATTATTTCTCGGCAATCAGTATGTTTAGAATATGAACTCCTTGAAGGCAGGATCTGGTTCTTACATATCTTTGTATGTTCTGTATTTAGCAGAGAGCCTAGGCACATTGTAAATGGCTTACTATAATGTGTAGACAATGAGCAAATGAAGCATTTATTTTTATTTATCCTATTAATAATTTTTATCTCTATAGGACTTTTAAGAGCCTCTTTATTTTCTCAAATGGTAAACGTTTAACCCTTTCATGACCCAGGTGTTTTCTGCTTTGGATTGTTTGTTGATAACATTAATGGAAGGCATGCTGAATCAAGGAGAATGTTTGAATTTTTGTTAGGAAAAACAGGTTAAGATACATATTATGTGGGATGCACATGTCCCTGTGGATTCACAGGCAATAAGATTAGTTGGACTCATATGTCCCTCTGGACTCTGCACCTTCTAGATCCCTTGACAGTGCACACAATGTAGGGTGCCTGAAAATGCAGTATTTGTGGGAACATGGAATCATCACAAGAAAGGCAACTTCCAAATAATGAATTAAAAAAAAAAAAAAAAAACCACTGCCATCGAGTCTGTTCCAACTCAGAGCGACCCCCATTGAGTTTCCCAGGCTTTAAATCTTTATGGAAGTAGATTGCCTCACTTTCCTCCCACACAGCAGCTGGTATGTTTGAACTACTGACCTTCTGGTTGACAGCCACGTGCCTTACCCACTATGCCACCTAACCCACCACTGCCACCGAGTCATATCCGACTCATAACAACCCCTCCTTGGGTTTCAGAGGTGATATCTACTACAGATGTAGATTGCTCAACCTTCCTTCCAAAGAGTGGCTGGTGGTTTGAACCACCAGCCTTCTTGTTAGCAGTCAAATGCCTTAGGCACTACGCTATGAGAGCTCCTACTGTGCCACCAGAGATCCTTAAATAATGTACAGGAAAATGAAAATATAGTTCTAAGAGCTATCTCCCAGTAAAAAAGCCACAAGAGACAAAAGTTTTGCAAAATTACTATTCCAGGAAAATATTTACCTATGACAAACTGATAAAGGACCTATCTCCAAAAGCTATAGAAAACTTCAACACCTCAACACCAAAAAGAACAAATAACCCAACTCACAAATGGGCAAAAGACTTGAACAGACACTTCACCAAAGAAGATATACAGGCAGGCAATAAACACATGAGAAATTGCTCATGAACATTAATCACTAGAAAGATGCCAATCAAAACAACAATGAGATATCATCTCACCCCAGCAATAATAGCAAAGTTCAACAGATCAGATAGTAACAAATGCTGGCAAGGTTGCAGAGAGATTCGAACTCTTGTTCACTGCTGGTGGGATTATAAAATGGTACGACCATTGTGGCAAATGGTATGGGATCTCCTTAAAAAACTGAAAATAGAAGTACCATTTGACCTAGCAATTCCATTACTAGAAATATATCCTAAAGACATGAAAGACAGGACACGGACAGACATATGTACACCTATGTTCATCACAGCAAAATTCACTATAGCAAAGAGATGGAAACAACCTAATTGCCCATCAATGGATGAGTGGATAACCAAATTACGGTACATGCATAAATGGAATGCTTTGTTACATTAAAGAACAATGAGGGATACATGAATCATCTCACAATGTGGATGAACCTGGAGGACATTATGCTGAGTGAAATAAGTCAACTGCAGAAACACAAGTACTGTATGAGCCCATTACTGTAAAAAGACAG
>NW_006921846.1:2058434-2070571 GCF_000298275.1 Orycteropus afer afer | reverse complement strand
AAGGCTGGAGGTTCAAACCCACCAGCCACTCCTCGGAAGGAAGATGGGGCAATCTACTTCCGTAGTGATACTGCCTCGGAAACCCAAGGAGGGATTGCTATGAGTCGGGTCCGACTCGATGGCACATAACAACAACAACAACAACAACAAAACTCGGAAAACCTTGATCCAAGCCAGACTTGGACGCACAGCTCCACATCCTCTTGGACCTCAGTTTCCTCATTTAGTTTATAAAGTATCTTCCAAGTACTATGGGGTCTATGAGAAAACTCTGTAGTATACCTGAGTCACACAGACAAGACCAAGGAGAAACAAAACCAAGCAGCAACCCAAAGTGATGGGAACCCTCATTTTCTTCATCAGTTTTGGAAATAAATCTTGAATTGTCGTTGTAATCGTTTCTTCAGAGGGGGAAAAAAAAGCCATGTTACATGTCAACCCATTTGACAATAAGGTTCATCACAATTCAATTTCTGTTCATCAAATTTACAAGTTTATTTTGAAATCCATTCTGAACCCTGCTCCTTATTTTTAAAAATTCATAGGATCTTTCTCATCAGCCGTCACCACTTGTTTCTGTGAAAATCAAATGCAACTTTATTTGTTTTGTTAAGTCTGTTATATATATAAGATTTTTCATTGGTAGCAACTGTAAAATAACAAGCCCCTGTGGGCTGAAGTAGTTTAAAAGAAAGTTAAAGGTAAGGAAGAATTCTGATTGGACTTTTACATAGGGTGAATATCTGAATAAATGGTATGAAGACAGATAGGCATTCTATCTTTAAGAAACAAATGTGTTCATGAAACAAGGAACTGGCTAAGAGTAGAAGGATGTATAAGAGAAGAAATTAGGAGATATATTTGATATTTTAGAGAGCTTTGAAAGTCATTCAGAGAAGTCTGTACTTTACCATATAAACAGAGAAAACTATTAAAATGTTTTAGTTAGAGAGTTATATGATGAAAATTTTTTCAGATTTTCTAGGTTTATATTCTAGGAAAAACTCCTTATGTGTACATACAGCCATATTCAAACATAGTCGTTGCAGTAGTGTGTGTAATAAAAACAAATTGGAAATAATCCAAATGCCCATTATTATGATAGCAGATTGCAAATGTACTAGATTCAATTACATACATATAGGTGTATCAACACTGATATGTAATTTATATTAAAAAAACTGTCAGAATAATGTGTATGCTGTATTTCACATTTGTGTGAAATTTTAAAAATATATGTTATTTACAGATCCATATGGAATGTATACAAACATGGACAGAATAACATACACAATCCTTGGTGATGGTTGCCTCTAGGAAGGAAGAAATGTTCATTACGTTAGGAAAAGAAACATGGGTACTTGAAATTTCATCTGTAACAGTTTATTTCTCTAAAATTTCTGAAGCAAATATAAAATATTATTTATTTCTTTGGAGTGTCAAGTACATGAGTACTTTGTATTTTTCTGTATTTAAAATTTAAGTTAAAAATCTTTCAGAAAGATTTTGAGAGTAACAGCTAGAGGGGCAGGCAGTGGGGGTAAGAACAGGATGTTTTCAAGTAAGAGGATAAGAGGAAACATAAGTAAAATATTGGATTAATATCTTAACACCAAGAGTATTACTTACCAATAGAAGCAAACTGAGAGTCAAGACCCAAAGTCAAAAGCATGAAGAAAAATAATACGGACCAAAAAGGTCCACCTGGGAGTTGGGCTAGAGCTTCTGGATAGGCAACGAATGCCAAATCAAAACCTAAGAAAAATATGTGGTAATTCATTTAAATCACTTGCCAAGAAAATTTTGCACATATAGAAATCTCAAAAGAAGATACTAGGAGAATTTCATTTCCCTTTAGCCACCTAATCCAAGAGGTACATTTTTCACCATTTCACTTTTTAAAATATTTGATTTGGTGGTTCTACAATGTGATAATGTGCACATGTGACATGAATTAAGCTAATGAGGCAAACTTTGTACCTTTCTTACATAAGACATCTTAACTATTTTAATGGTGTTGGTTAACTGTTTTCATCTTTTTAGGATTAATGAAGGATAACAACTGTCTTAAACTCCAGAAACCTAAATCGGGTTACCTTATCTTCATCTGAAAATTCTAGAAGTATTTTACCTATGAACGAATGTTTTGGTCTTCAACTTTCTTTCCAAAGGTTTACCAGAATCACTATATGCAGTGCTATCTTAACCAGTATATGGATACCTGCCAAATTGTATGTCAAGAAACTATAAATTGAATCTTGTTTTCTATTTGATAAATGCTACTTTCAGCCTTCTGTTAGCAGTCAAATGCTTTAGGCACTATGACACCAGGGCTCCCATACTTTCACAGATGCTCTGTCTTCTTTTCAGTTCTCTTCTGTGATCCTTAGATTTAAATATTTTAAAAGTTCCTCTAACCTCCCAGAGAACTAGTCTAGGATTTAGGAGAATTAGCTTCTAGTATAGACTCTATCATTTCCTAAATATTTGACCTTCTGCAAGGCATATAACATTTTTGTGCATCAAATCACTCCTCTGTAAATCAGCTAGACACTAGACGATCTCCGGGAAACTGCTAGGTCTGACATTGTATTAACATCCTTCAGTCTCTCCATTAAATGATACTAACTGTAAATAAAAGATTAGTAAGGAATTTCTACTTAAAAGAACCAGAATTCTTTTCTGAAGAATCCTTAGCCAGATAATTCGCTATGTCTATCTATTATCTTTAAAGGAGCTCTGGTGGAGTAGTGGATAAGGCATTTGGCTGCTAACCAGAAGGTCAGTGGTTCAAACCCACCAGCCACTCCTCAGAAGGAAAATAGGGCAATCTACTTCTGTGAATATTTACAGCCTTGGAAACCCAAGGTGGGTCGCTGTGAGTCTGAACTGACTCGATAGCAGTGAATTGAATCTAATGCTTTTAAAATTAGGAAGTTCATCAGTCAGATTCCTTTAAAGTGAGATGGCTCTGTACACTCAAAGACGCATGAATTTTGATCAATATGATATTGATGTGTGTTAAAAATTAAGATCTAAGACTATAGCTGTACTGTAATTATAATTGTGAATATATATATTTATGTATACACACATACACATACGTACATATGCATATATATTAATACGAACATATTAATGTCAAGTGCTTAGCATGATGCCTGATACTTATCATAGTATAATGAGTGGTTCATATAAAGGACTAAACAAAATCTGGGAAGAAGTCATGTCTTTTTCAGAAATTCTTCCCTAATACAGTTTTGTTTTCCCAGATCCTATAAGAATTATTAAATTATTTAAACAACCAAATTATATAAGATGGAAAGACAAAGAAAAGACATACCCTAAATCCTGAGTAGCTTAAGTAAATTTCTATACATTATATTAGAATTTCTGAAGTGAGCTGCAATGAATTAGCCCAAGTTGATAAAATACAGTGTTACATACCTTCTTTTACAACTTGAGAGACTTCCTTTCCAGATATATGAGCCATGTGTCCCAGTATAGAAAAAATAGCAAATCCAGCAAACACACTGGTGAGGCAGTTTGTCAAACAAATTACAATAGCATCAGAGAAGCAGTTGTTATTGAACTTATTGTAAGATGATAGAGCAACTAAGCCACCCCAAGCCACAGAAAGAGAGTAAAATATTTGAGTGGCAGCATCTTTCCAAACCTATAAGAGAAAATAATTTAACAGTTAAAAGTATACACTCTGAATTTTTCCTTTGCATTAAATATTGCATAAATACAAATTATGACTATATTAGAAATCATAATGAAATGAACACTCAAATACCCACTCCCCAATTCAAGACCACTCTTTTGAAGCCTCCATGTGCCCCTTCCTGATCATATCACCTTCCCACCCTCTAGTAGTAACTGCTAGCTTGACCTTTATCATGTCCTAGTTTTTCTTTATATTTTAAATATAAAGAACATAAATATGTGAACCTAAACAGTATAGCATTTAGCTTTGCATGTTTTAAAACTTACAGAAATGGTATCTTAGTGCATATAAATTTATCCAACTTGTCTTTTTTCATTCAATATTATGTATCAGATTTATCCATTGTCACATAGAACCATATGAAATTTCCATTTTTGTAAGTAAAAAATGAGAGAATGTAGGTAAATTCATATGGCACAATTAAATACATGTCATTTATCCTTTTTTTCACTGTTGTACCATCCCACTCTGTGTAACACAATTCAGCTTTTCTTCTGTTAATGGACAATCAAGTTGTTCGCAATATTTTGCTATTCCAATGTATCCGTGAACATCCATGTGCGTGTCTCCTCATCTCTAGGTGTGGAGCTGTGGTATTGTAGAGTATGTGCATCTTCTTATTTTACTAAATATTGCTAAGTTGTTTTACCACTTTGCTGTCCTACCAGCTGAGTCTGAGAGTTCCCGTTACTCCACATCCTTGCCAAAAGTTGGTCAGAATTTTTAATGTGGTTTAATCTTGTAGCTGTGGAATGAGTTTTAATTTTGATTGCTCTAATTATTTATAAGATTTAGCATTTTTTCATGTTCCCCCCCCCCTTGTGAAATCCCTGGTCATATCTTCTGCCAATTTTTCTTTTAGGTTATTTGTCTTTCTCTAACTGATTTCTAGAAATTCTTTCTAGAATTTGGATACCAATCCTTTTGTCTATTATATATACTGAAGCTTTTTTCTCCCAATTTGTGGCTTATTTTTTTACTTCCTTTGATGAACAGAGTTTTGGTTTTGTTTGTTTTTGTTTTATGTTGTAGTATTCATCTTTGATTTTATGTATTATCCTTGTTCTCTCTTACTTAAAATCTTTAGCCCAAGGTCATAAAAATACTATCCTGTATTTCCTTCTAAAAGATTTAGTTTTATATTTATAGTGTTTGGTTTTAATTCACCTGATATTGATAATGTGCATATTTAGATGTGAGAATCCCATTTCATTTTTTTTCTAAATGGAATATCAATTACCAAGGACCATTTATTGAATAGACCATCTTTTTCCCATTGGTCTCCACTATAACCTCTGCCACATATCAAGTCCCTTATGTTTATGAATCTTTCTCTAGGATTACTATCTTGTTCTACTGGTTTATATATCCATATCTATGCTAATACCATTTTAATTACTATGGCATTATAATATTGTTTTGTTCCTGGCAGAAAAAGTCCTCCTTACTTCTTCAAAAATGCCTTGGCTTTTTGGCCTTTTCCTCTTCCATAAACATTTTAGAATTACTTTTCAAGCTCCACAGAAAATTGTGTTGGGAAAGGGATTGGAAATTTATTGGCTCTACCTATCAATTTAGGGACAATAAAAGAATGTTAACTCGTACCAAGACTAGTACTAGAGTGTTTTTGAAGAACAATGATAGGCACTACTTAGATCATCTAGTTCCCTCATACCATGTTTTAGTTAGGGTCTTTCAGGTAGCTGACTTCATCTCTTTAAGAAACCCTCCACACTATTCATCTAAACCTTCCCCTTTAATATTCTCCCATTTACAGTTTACCTCTCCTGTGTCTTTCCTAAAGGACAATAATTAATCTCAGGAACTAATCCACATTAATCCATTACCAACTGCATAAATCTAATTATGCAGATGTCAAATAACAGGGCTGGCATATATTTGGGCAAATGTGTTCTTTCAGTCCATTTTCAAATAGGACCAAATGGTTAGTTATTAAAATTCCACCTCTGAAAACATAAAATTTATATCCAGTGCCTCTTACTCTCTTGGACTAAAATTTATTTTAACCTTTCAGCTTGTTCTGTCATTTATAAAATGAAGATACTAATGCCATGAGGTTGATATGAGAATTAAATAAAATAACATATGCAAGCACTTAGCTAGTTGGTCAATGGTAGTTACTACTACTATAATTATTATAGAAAACAATCACCAATTGATAGTTTCTTATATGAAAGCTGAAAATAATATTTCCCCTTGAAAAGTATATAATCTATTGCCAATTTCAATATAAACTAAGTTGTCAGGGAGTAAAACAAATGCTATTAGATCTCCAGATTAGAACTTGATGTTGTCATCACACTATAATTGCTTTACAGGAATTTATAGGAAGCCAATATGAAGCAAGTTGGATGGATGGATGGATGGATGCATGGACAGACAGACAGAAAGACAGACAGATAGATAGATCAAGTTTATTTCACTCAAATATAACAAAGTCATGTTAGAAAAGCAAGGCCTTCCTATTTATTGGGCAGCTGTCTGTATTGAGAGGGGAATAATATGCTTTGTTGGTCTGTGAACATCTTTTACTAGGTACATTCTGTATGCGTATGTGAAGTAGGGAGAGCTGAAAGTGGGCATGGCTGTCCTGTTGTGTAAAAGTATTTCTGAGTACTCTATTGCATACCATGATGTGCACCTAGACTGCAAATAAAAATGAAGGGAAATGACAAGCATAAATAATATATATAATTTCTATAGTCACCAATCTTGTAGGTATATACAAGATTATTAGTGTAGGGATTAAGAAATCTTAATTCAAGTTGCACTAATTTGTTATGTAAACTTGATTACATTTGATTTTTCCTAGCTCTGTTTCTTCACTGTAAAATGAAGGAGTTTGTAAAATAATCTCTGAAGTCCCCCCTAGCTATAAACTTATGAGTCTCTACTTTCCAAGAGATTTCCATAGAGTTCAGATTTTCAAGGGAAAAAAATTATATAGATATATATGATCTCATGATTAGCATATGGATTGTGAGGAATAAGAAAATGTTATCATTGCTAGAAAAATGAAGGAGGAAAGAGGAACCAGATGCTGTGTGTGTTGCAGAAAGAGGAGTGGATAAACATGTATATATCACAAGAGCTTTCATCAATTTAGCTCTGATTAAAATAATTTTAGAAAAAGATAATAGAGACATAGAAACACAAACCAATATAAACTTTTCAGGCTAGTTTCAAGGAAGTATAAAGCCCAAGTGAACTGAGGCTTGTAAAAGCTACTTATAAAACCCAAAGTCAAACCTACTGCTGTCTAGTCAATTCTGAACTCATAGTGACCCTATAGGACAGAGTAGAACTGGCCAATATGGTTTCCAAAGCTATATATCTTTAGGGAAGCAGACTGATACATCTTTCTCCTGCAGAGCAGATGGTGGATTGAACCATCAACCTTTTGGTTAGCAGCCCAGTGCTTCATCACTGCACCACCAGGGCTCCTTAAAAGCCACTTAGTGGGTTAGGCTTTTAGCAACAACTAAAAGGGCTTTTCAACTGTGCTCAAAGTTATGATGTTTTAAAAAGAGATGGGTCCACTTCTTAGGGAAAAGTTGCAACTATAA
Source organism: Orycteropus afer afer (assembly GCF_000298275.1). Classification (NCBI taxonomy): domain Eukaryota; kingdom Metazoa; phylum Chordata; class Mammalia; order Tubulidentata; family Orycteropodidae; genus Orycteropus; species Orycteropus afer. The sequence goes on along the minus strand of NW_006921846.1, from coordinate 2,063,254 downwards.
TAGTAACAGTGTAACAGCAATAACTGAATTAACTGTATTTTCGTTCATATTTCTATAACAAAAAAGAAGCCCAAACTCACTGCTAGTGAGTTGATTCTGACTCATAGAAACCTCCTATTGGGTTTCCAAGGCTATAAATCTTGGGTTGCTTCATATTCTGTAGAGCAGCTGGGTGGGTTTGAACCACTAACTGTCTGGTTAGCAGCCAAATGACTTACGCACTACACCACCAGAGCTCTTTAATTGTATAGTAGCTTATAATTTTCAAAGTATATTAATATATTTTATCTCAATAACTTAACAGAGAGAAGGTGTTGAATCACATCCTCCATTTTGTTTGTTTCTTATTCACCTCCAAAAATGGTCTTTGAGTTGGGAAGAGATTAACCAGCAAGGCCAAAAGAATGAGGCCCAAGATAAATGAAGAAATAAATTATGACAGCCTTTGGACACATCAAATGATCTCAATCTCCAAGTCTCAAATAATAAAATCTCAGTGTTTTAAAATACTTCAGAGTTATTATGGTTAATCATTGAGTGAAAATTATTAGGAATAAGAAAGGTGACAAAAGACAAGAGATTGACATCTCAATTTTCAAAAAGTATAAAATTATAAACTGATAAACTTGACATTGCTTACCAGAAATTTTCTACAACAAATAATAATATACCCAGCTTGTAAGTATTCAGAAAAGAAAACAGCAATAATTGGATATTAACACCAGTTCCACAAACAATACTATAAACTCAAAACAAAAAACTCAATGCCATCGAGGTGGGTTCGACTCATAGCAATCCCTCTTAGGGTTTCCGAGGTGGTATCTCTACAGAAGTAGATTACTCAATCTTCCTTCTGAGGAATGGCTGGTGGGTTTGAACTGCCAGCCTCCTGGTTAGCAGTTAAATGCCTTAGGCACTATGCCACCAGAGCTCCCCTTATCTCCCACAGAGGGAGGTTAAATACAAAAGATGGACATGCAGAATGAATATTAAATATAATCAAACTTAACCTTGAGAGTTCCTTATAGCACGCCCATAGAATGAGTATGTACGGTTTGGAGTTTTAAACCCAGTACAGTAAAACAATACCAGAGCAGACTAAAACTAATCTGTATTTTGAATAGCACTACTTGGATGGTAGATGATATTAACAGTGTTTTTTGATTTCAGTATGAAGACAATTAGGGGGTTTTAGCTGACCAGAAACTCAATATAAGCCAAGAAAATGATGTGACTACTAAAAAAATAAAATCATTTTTAAGCTATACCAATAGTGTATACTTATTGTTAATGCTCTCTGCAGTCAAAATTGTAAAAGATTTTATGTACTCATGATAGACATAACCATCATCTGGTGATGGAATAAAGTTAAAAGTGGGTGACCCAGTTCATTTTCATGGAACATGTTTCTAGTACAAGTAATAGTTTTGTTTATGGAATTCTTAAGCCATGCCAAATTTTTGTTTTAATTTCATAATCCATTAGGCAAAATTTTATCTTACTTTTGAGATAGTAACTTTTTTAAAGAGAGTTACAAATGTGTATCAGACCATTAAACTTTCAACTAATCTTTAAAGCTACTATTAGTTCTATCAAGTAAACCCACACCAACATAGTAATCAGTTTGGAAGTATTTATTTATGGAATGAATATTCATCATCATATTAATAATCCCAAAATACTTTTGGTCAAATTGAATCTGTTACATGAATAAAATGAGTTTTCAAATCTATAGCTAAAACTGATTCTCTCACTTCCAATAACAAAGCATTAGTGTCATGTTAAAGAGCTAAATGAGACGTTGTTGACCTAACCAGAAAAACAAACTCACTGCCATAAAGTCCATTCCGACTCATAGCAAACTATATTGGGTTTCCAGGACTATAAATCTTTACAAAAGTAGATTGCACCATCTTTCTTCCAAGGAGTGGCTAGTGGGTTTGAACTGCTGACCTAGTTAGCAGCCAAGTGCTTTATTCATTACACCACCAGAGCTCCCTGAGAAAAAAAACAAATTCACTGCCGTGGAGTTGAACCTGACTCATAGAGACCCCTCCTTAGGTTTTCAAGGCAGTATCACTACAGGAGTAGATTGCCCAATCTCTTTCCAAGGAGTGGCTGGTGGGTTTGAACCACCAGCCTTCTTATGGTTAGCAGTCAAGTGCCTTAGGCACTATGCGGCCAGAGCTCCTAGAGTGTCATGTTAAAGAGCTAAATTAGACATCGTTGTTGACAGAAACACTAATAAAATTAATTGCTTATTTTTTGCAAACTACTACATACTACTATGGCATTCTTATATGCAACCAAAGATTTTTGGTATTTTTTTAAAGATTTTCCTCCTCAGATAATATTAATCCAAATTAAGTTTCTTACCTCAGCTTCTTTAAGTTTTGTAAAATTTGACTGTGATCCAATGTAGTATGAAATGCCTTTTGATGCACCCTCCAGAGTTGCCCCTCGTATTAACAGGATGAGTAGAACAACATAGGGAAAAAGAGCTGTAAAATAGACCACCTACCAAGAAAGCAACCAAAAATTATAGGTTATTTTTTAATTATAGGTTATTTTTAAAACAATGTATATCATTGTATAGAAATAAAGTTATTAGCCAGTTGAGACTGGTGAATTAATAGTAATGGATATCTAATCAACTAGTAATAAATCTGATGACATCAATACCAAAGTTTGCATAATTCTCTTTCTGTTCTCACCACTTTCAAATGATCCATTGTCAGAAATATCCTTATGAAGTAATATTCCCCAGGTTCATATTGGAAATAAACAATATATCAGCAGTGATAATATGGAATCTAGATGAGTGCTTTCCTAAATATATCTGAGGGGCAGCTCTGGTGGCGTAGTCCTTAAGGCATTTGAGTGCTAACCAGAAGGCTGGCAGTTCAAACCCACCAGCCACTCCTTGGAAGGAAGACTGAGCAATTTATTGCTGTAGAGATAGTGCCTCGGAAACCCAAGGAGGGGTAGCTATGAGTTGGAATCGACTCGACAGCAGTGAGGTTTTCTGGTTTTTGTTTTTTGTTTTTTTAATGTCTGAGGGGACTGAATCTCTCCTCTCCAAAAGTTGTGCATTTAGATAGAAAGATAAATTATTTTAAACCCTGCAATGGTTAATACAGATTCAGTCCCCAAGAAGAAAAACAATTACCCATTATATGCCCAAAATAAGGAGCTCTGGGGTAGTGGTTAAAGCACAGCTAACCAAAAGGTTGGCAGTTCAAACCCACCAGCCACTCTGCAGCAGAATGATGAAGTAGTCTGCTTCCCTAAAGCTTTAAACACACCGCCCTGGAGTTGATTCCAACTCACAGAGACCTTCTTTGGGTTCCGAGGTGGTAAATCTTTATGGTAGTCTTCCTTCTGCAGAGTGGCTAGTGGATTTGAACCCCCAGCCTTCTGGTTAGCAGTCAAATGTCTTAGGCACTGTTGCACAAGTGCTCCTTCCCTGAGCCTTACAGCTTTTAAAACCTTGTGGAGCAGTTTTTGGCGTAGCGCCTAAGGCAACTGACTGCTAACCAGAAGGTTGGCGGTTCAAACCCATCAGCCACCCCACGGAAGGAAGACTGGGCAATCTACTTCTGTAAAGATTTGCAGCCTCGGAAGCCCAAAGGGGGTCACTATGAGTCAGGATTGACTTGATGGCAGTGAGTTTAGTATTTTATTTTCTTTTGTTTTTAATGCCCAAATTCCATAAAATCTCTTTAAAGTAACTACTGGGCACTTGTTACTAGTAGCCTTAAAGCTATTGTTGAGTGACAGTGCAGCATCCAAGCAGTCTGCTTGTGTCCTAGATAACACATGGTCCCAGACCAGCCAACTGCCCTTGAGGCTGATTTTTCATGGATGTAGATGGTTTCTTTGATTCACAGATGTCCTGTGTTTGATAATATACCCACAGAAATTATTTTTTTTCTAATTTTTATTTATTTCGTTGTTATTGCTGAGAATATGCACAGCAAACAGACACCAATTCAACAGTTTTTACATGAACAATTTAATGATGCTGATAACAGTCTTACCCTCCTTTTCTGAGTTGTTCCACCCCCATTAACATAAACTCACTGCCCCTCCCAAGGCTCCTATCTAATCTGTCTGAGTTGCTGTTGTCAATTTGATCCCATGTAGATAGTTCTTAAAAGAGCACAATGCTCAGGACAGACATTATTCACTAGTTAAGCCAAACCATTGTTTGTCCATAAACTGACCTCAGGGGTACCTTCAGTCAAAGAAGGGAAGATGATCTCAGGGTGGTAGCCCCAGGGGCCCACCAGCTTCCAGATTTCCAAGGAAATGATTCAAACAAGTCATCCAGCAACCAATAAAAATGATTTGCCTAGATAAATGGTTTTTAATTGATTATTTCAATAGTAGTAATGTCAAAAAGGAACAAATGGTTTCCAAAAAAATATTTTGGAAAGTTTCCACTAGGTTTGTGATGTTCACAATATTTTCTTGATCTAATAGCATGTCTCATTACAACTCATGATAAACCGAATGTGCCACAGAACGTACTCATTCAGTCACTCAGTTACTCACTGCCATCAGTTGTGACTCACAGCAGCTCCCATTGAGTTTCCAAGGCTATAAATGTTTATGGAAGCAGACTGCCTCATTTTCTTCCGCAGAACAGCTGTTGGGTTTGAACCACTGACCTTTTGGCTAGCAGCAAAATGCCTTAACTGCCATACCACCGGACCTCCTTTGTTGTTGTTGTTATTTGCCGTGGAGTTGGCCCCGACTCATAGCGACCCCTCCTTGGGTTTCCGAGGCAGTATCACTACGGAAGTAGGATTGCCCAA
>NW_006921846.1:2040916-2057559 GCF_000298275.1 Orycteropus afer afer | reverse complement strand
AGGAAGGTTGGGCAATCCTACTTCCATAGTGATACTGCCTCGGAAACCCAAGGAGGGGTCGCTATGAGTCAGGTCTGACTCGATGGCACATAACAACAACAACAAGGCTGTCTACTCAGAATTAATGGAAAGGTTTTCACACAGTTGCATGTTCCCATTATGGTGCATATGATAGTGCTTAGCCTTGAAATACAATGAAATTAAAAAGTAGCTACATTATTATCTAATGGGTTTTCCAAATTACCTTGCCAGAAGACTTGATCCCTTTAAATAGTGCTGCTCCAACTATGAGCCAAGCCAGAAGAAGACAAAGTGCTAAATACCACACAACTACTCCAGTCTCATCCATTCCACTTGACCGTTGTAGCGCCACTTTACTGAAAAAAACGTAAGTCCTTTTATGAGTACAAAATCACTTGTCTTAAAAAAAATGCCTTGAATACTATAATATCTTTCACCCAGGAGGACTCTTTATGAATTTTACATCTTATTCATATATCAATTAATAATCCTATTAGCCTTTTATTGATACTACTTTATGAAGAAGCAATAACTTTAGGATTAACTACAGCAATTCAAAATTCCAAACCCAGAACAAAAGATTCCTACAACCATGATTTTTTTCTAATCTTAAAAAGTCCCTTTATATAAAGAAACTGACCTTACATCAGATTATTTCATTTTACTCATTATAGTATTTTTTTCTCAAGTTAAAGGACAAAAATTTAAAATATATTAAATATTTTGCATATTCACCACATTTTCAAATATCAAATACAAAAGTTTCATTATTTATAAATAAACTTTTTCAGAGGCTTTCAGTAAAATTCCAACATTCCACCATTCTCACTAGGGACATGCATGAGTCTAGGATCTTGATTCTGAACTTGATATTTGGGAACATTGCAAGATCTAAATTTCAGAAGTGTCAACAAAGGGAATTAACACGTATGTCATGGATTGACTATCAGTGAATCACAACACAGACCCTTAGGATTTTGGAGCAAAGCCCTGTAATCCTCTGTGGATAACTGCTCTCCTCCTGAGAAACAACTTTTGGCTTCTTCCCGGGCCTTAAGAGACTGAATGCTTAACCATAGGCTGCAAAGTCACCATGCAGCCTGAGCTGCCCAATGTGAACTGAGTGTTGTCTGACCCACAGAGTCATAAAGTCAGATGTGCATAGCAGCACTCCACCATTAAATAGAAGTGGTATATATGAGATCAGGCCCAAGCAAGACCTGAAGGCACAAGTAAGTTGTGTAAGGAAGTGGCCCAAATGCCACTGTCACATTACCTTTCCCCTCCCAGTCTGCATCTATGGCCTCATGGGGAGTACTTTATGATCAGTTGACTAAGAAAGAGAAAACTCAGCCTAGTTCAAACATAGTTCTGCATGATATGCAGCCACCGCTAGAAAGTGGACAGCAGCAGCACTGCAGACCCTTTCTGGAACCACAGCTTTCTGAGTTTCAAAGGGTAGGGCTATGGCCTCTTACATTTCAAAGAATCAGATCTTTACCAGTTCAGTCCAGGAATGGGGACTGCTGTTTATGAGTGCCAGGGGGATGGGGCCAAAGAACAGGGTCTGCCAGGATGCTGCCTAAAGCTGAAGGGACATGGCTGCCATACCCAAGGGGCCAAAGAACAGGGTCTGCCGGGGCCCAAGGGAGTGGGGCCACCACTCAGTTGGACTAGGAAAATGGACTCACCCCAAGGCAGAGCTGAAGACCAGGGCCAATGGTCTTCTATCCAGAATCCAGACAGCATGGCCAACACCCAGAGTCTGGAGGTCAGGGCCACTGCCTAGATGGTCTCAGAGAACACATGACTATTTTCAAGTCTTGAGAGCTGATGTAAATTGTTCTTCTGGGCTTTTTACTTGTTTGGTTCCTGTTATACCTTCTTTCCCTCCAGTTTCTCCCATTTGTAATAGAAATGTCTACCTTGTGTTTCTTCCACTTTGGAAGCAGATTAACTTCTATTCTAGATTCACAGATGAAGAGGAATTTTGGTCTCAGGATAGAAATTGGCCTTGTAGTTGATTTATGACTTTTGGGATGATATGATGGGGTGAAAGTATTTTGCATGTGGCAAAGACATGAATTTGGGGGTGCCAAAGAGCAGAATGTCATGGATTGAATTGTGTCCTCCAAAAATGTGTCAATTTTTCTGGGCCATGATTCTTAATGGTATGACAATTATATAATGATGTAATTTGTCAGTTATGTCATAATATGATCATCCCTGTGATGTGATCTAATGTGACCAGCCAATTAGTTGTCAGGGGATTAGGGTAGGATGCAACACCTTTAATGAGATAACAACCATAATCTGAGATTTGGCCTGCATAGCCTTTTATCTTACAAGAGATAAAAGGAGAGAGAAGGAAGCAGACAAGGTAGGATCTGAGAACCACTAAGAAAGAAGAGCCAGGAACAGAGAATGTTCTTTGGCAGGGTCACTGCTTCCCCCTAAACCCAGAGGAAGATTGATGCCAGGACACAGAGATTGCTAAGGGATGTCAGGCCCACAGATGTTGAAAGGAGACAAGGACCTTCCCCCAGAGACAACAAGGAGAGAAAGTCTGCCTAGAGCTCTCCCCTGAATTTGGATATGGAGCCACATAAACTGTGTGGGAATAAATGTCTATTTGCTAAAACCATCCACTTGAGGTATTTCGCATATAGCAGCAATAGATAACTAAGACAATGTGAATGTGGAAGAGCTACTTTTAGCAGCAGAGTGAGGAAAGTTGAATAAGGGTAAAAAGTAGGTACAAGGAGTCGTCAAGAGTCAGAATCAATTCCATAGCAACTAACAACAACATAGGGTAAGGTGAGCAAAGACGTATCATTTTAAATTCATAAAATCAAATATAAGCCAAAATATTCATTCTTACCATATAAGGAGCTCTGGTGGTGTAGTGCCTAAGGCTTCTGACTGCTAACCAGAAAGCTGACTGCTAACCAGAAAGCTGACGGTTCAAACCCACCAGCCTCCTCTGAAGGAAGGTTGGGCAACCTACTTCCGTAGTGATACTGCCTCGCCTCGGAAACCCAAGGAGGGATAGCTATGAGTCACTCCAGGGCAAATAACACCAACCACCATATAATGGCATTTGTGGCAACTCAGATAACAGGAAATTGCAGCTTTAAATAACAATTTTGCCCCAAATACTAATCACCTAACTCATTTACCATTGGAACATGTTTGTTACAGTCTACAATTTGAACATTTTTCTTCAAAGTAGTGTCCTTACAGATAGTAATTACTAAATCATTATTGACAGTCTTGTGTCCACTAATTAACTTATTTATAAATGACAAATTGCTGACTATGAGCTAATTTTGTGTGGAACCCTGGTAATATAATGATTAACCGTTCAGCTGCCAACTGAAAGGTCAGTGGTTCAAATCTACCAGTGACTCCACGGGGAAAAAAGATCTGACAATCTACTCCTGTAAAGAGTATAGCCTACAAAACCTTATGTGACCATTCTCTGTCACATGTGGTCACTATGAGTCGGAATCAACTCAACAGCACCCAACAGCTACAACTACTCACTAACTCACCCAGGATGGGGAAGCATTTGAGTTAAGTGAAGTGTAATCTACACAGATCCTCCTTTTTTCCTATTTAAGAAAGGGGATAATCAATATGTTGTTGCTGTTTATAAAAACATGTTAATAGCATCTGCTTAAGAAGTAGATTATCTGGTGTACTTACTTCCAATACTGTTCGCTGGGAAGCTGCCCTGGCTCATAAACTTGACTGCCATTGATGCAGGTAAAATTGTTGGTGTCTACCCAGCTTTTATTCATTTGGATGATCTCACCCGGTTTTACGGTCACATTACAGCGAGTTACTAAAAATGATTTTTAAAAATACCACAAATACAGACATATATTTAGTTTTGGAAGAGAACTTTCCTGGAAAAAAATTTTAATGGTCTAATATTTAAATTACTATCTAAATTCTTCCTTGGTGTAAATCTTACAGATAGAATAAGCCATGTACATTTAACATCTTAAATCTTCTCCACTACTAAACTGGAAGTGACTATGAATATACCTGCCCTTTTAAACTGTGGTTATGTTTATGGAAATAACAGCTATAGCGTAACAATTGTTTTAGTTGGGATTTAGTACTCCAAGGATCTTATAGCATATGAATTTATGTAATCTATTTGGTGAAGTGACATATTTAAATTCCTAAGATGTGGTAAATCATTATAAATTTATTCTCTAATATGAACAGTTAATCCCAGTGGTAATAGTTTATAATACTGATGCTACATTACCTCCAAAGAAAGATTAGCACCATATGACACAAACAACAATACACTGTCTCCTGAGATAAGCCACTACTGTTATTGGTAGCATCTTTCTTTCTTTACCACTTCCTCATTTTCTTCTTTCTCTCCTGCCCATGCCTTGGGCCTACAGTTAAGTATTTCTAGGCATGCCTTAAAAGGAGCTCTGGTGGTGCAGTGCCTAAGGCATTTGACTGCTAGCCAGAAGATTGGCAGTTCAAACCCACCTGCTAATCTGCAATCTACTTCCATAAAGATTTACCACCACGTAAACCAATGGGGGTCACTGTGAGTAGGAGTCAACTCAATGCCAGTGAGTTTTTTTGTTTGTTTTTTGAGGCATGCCTTAGCCTTGCTTATTATTATTCTGCTTTCCCCAATAACTTGTGGCCCAAAATTGGTTAGAAAAGTTAACTTTAAGCTTATTTTAAAAATATAAAAGGAGGATGCCAATTTTACAATATTTTAAAAACAAGTCTTTTTACCTATAGGTGATCTGCTACAGTTTTCATCTGACCAAGAAGAACAATTTGCCCATGGTAATCGGTTTTGAAAAGAAGCAAACATGTAGTAAAGACTATAGGCAATTATGACATTATAATAAATGGTCACAAAAATGGATATCAAGACCATTGTAATTCCAACACCTGGAAAAGAAAACAATTCAAATTAAAAAGCAAACTCATTTTCCTTTGCTAATTCATAAAAAAATTGCATCTCCAATTCCACAAAATCTTTGCAAAAGGCCATTTCAAATAATTGTTTGGGGGGAGGCTGTCCTGTCTGAGGAGATTTCTTCCCAAATTTAAAACTTATGTTTATGACTGCCTTTTTGAGACAGTGTTTCAGTTGATTACAAAAAGATCTTAAGGCCAAGGACAGAAGACCAAGATTCACATAAAGAAAAACCCCATGCCCATTACTGTTTTGCATTCTGTCTACAACTTCTTGTCAGAATGGGCACAATTAATGGAAAATCAGTTTAGAGCTCATATCCTATTACATAATGACCAATACTTATATCTTCCTATGTAAACCAGTATTTTCACGGGTAGAAAGTGAGGTGTCTGGATCAATGTTTTGAAAAGATAGTGTACAATATTTTTAAAAGTAGATGCAAAAAAAGAGAAAAGACTCTATAACTCAGTAATAATCTGATTTGGAAGTTTCAATATTTCTTTAACTCAGTAGTTTCAAGATGCAGTTTAAAGTACTGAATATAACTTCTGTGGTTGAGATTATCTTTTGAGGTAGCATCTCCAATATTCCAGCACAATGTTCTGTACACCTCATTATGAATTTATTTTTGATGCCACGCTTACGTTTTTATAAATGGTTTTCAGCAGCTAGTACGTACTGAAATGATACCTAATCTTTAGACAGAAAGGCAGTTTGATTTTTAATCACAATCAAGGCATTATTATTTTTTTAAAACTTCACCAGTCCCTTATTCTAAGAGCATTTAAAAATAATAATAATAATAATAATAATGACCTTCCCTTCAACTTTTCTGAGTCAGGCATTGTGAAAGATCTGCAAAAACGGTAAGACAAAGACTGCATATGAAGTAGGAAAAAAGCCAGAACCACAGAGTTAATGCACAACAGGATTGTGTGCCAAGGGGATTTGAAAGGATGAAGTAGGAAAATAATGGCACCCTTACAACCCTCTCTAAGGTCCTCCATAACCACCGTACAAGACACAGCTGCAGCCCTAGATAACCAGAACTAAAAATAAAAGTTTGATTTAAAAAATCTACAGTGGCAAATTATACAGGAAAACAACAACAATGCGTGCTTCTTTGCTTAACATGTCAAAATTTTTAATGCTTTTTCCTTCCACATCGTTAAGACAGCACGAATAAACCAATGAGTAGACGAAGGCGAAAACCCTTTAGTACCAACCTTGAAACAACGGAAGAATCCTCCAAACTGAAACTGGACCTAAGCTGGCAAACTGTCCCAGCGAACACTCTAAGAAGAACAAAGGTAAACCAGCCAATGCTAGCATAATAGTATAAGGTATCAAGAAAGCACCTAGAAAAGAAAAAGAGCCACAATTACATCTCAAAATCCTGATAGCATTTTGACAACCAGCAGACTAATTATAAAGCATCCAGAGATAGTAGACTCAGAGTACTGGGTTTGGGTCCCAAATTTAGTAATTTTCTGTGACAAAATAGCTGATTCTCTAAACCTTGGATTCCTCATCTACAAAAGGAGGATGCAAATGAGGTTGATGTGAAGTAATCAAGAGAAGGCTTTGAATTCAGATGGAACAAAATTAAAATTCTGCCTCCACCATTTACCAGTCCCATGACCTTAACTTCTGATGGAAGAACAATACTAACTCATCAGTTCACGATGAGGTTTTAATTACATAGCCTGTGTGAAACACTTAGCAAAATAGTTAGCACATAGTATCTATATCCCTCTTTTGTCTTCAAAACAATTCAAAACGAAATGGTCTACTTCTAAGACAGAGGGCAAAAATGCAAAACTTGGTTCACAGTGGAAGTTACTATCTTTAAGTTTGTCTTGGCAAAAGATTTGATAAGAAAATGTGGGGTTCAGTGGGTAAAAATGGACTTTGGGTTTCTATAAATTCCACTTATCCATGTTGCATTTTTTCCTCATGTGTACTCAGCTACTAATCTACAGGTTGGTACTTCAAACCCAAGACCTGGCTTTTGTAAAGATTAAAAGAACAAAACAAAACCTACTGCCATAGAGACAACTCTGAATCACAGTGACCACATGTGACAGAGTAGAACTGCCCTCACAAAGTTTCCAAAGCTGTAATCTTTATGGAAACGGACTGCCATATTTTCTCCTGTGGAACAACTGGGTGGTTTCAAACCATTGACCTTTCGTTTAGCAGTTGAGCACCATACTACTGCACAAACAGGGCTCCATTTTGTAAAGATTACAGCCGAATAAATTCTATAGGGCAGTTCTACTTTGTCATGTGGGGTCACCATGAGTCAAAATCAACTGGCTGGCTCCCAACAGCAATATTTGATGGTTATGTTACATCATACGTAGGAATTACATTTTTTTCTAATCCTCAAAGTATATTCCACTGAAAATAATGAGACAATACAGTATTTGTTACATACTCATAGTTAAGTGGCTCTACTTTAATGCTAACCCTGCAAGTCACTGGGTGACAGGGACAAATATGTCTGTATAGATGATGCAATGTACATACATACCATCGTTACTATGACTAATAGAGGCTTAAGTCCTTCCAATGACAAATATGAAGAAAAAGAAATACAAAATATAGTTGTTTAAATATAACAATAAGCAAACTTTTACCAGCCCAGTATGGACAGGTATTTAAAAAAAAAAATTGAATAGTCCCTTCATTGTTATATATGCCTTTCATCTATTATATTATTTTATTATTAATAATAACCATAACTGATCAATAGCTGATATAATATAGTAGATACAAATTGTTAATACTGTTGATCTAAACCCTAAGATAGTATGAAACTTGTGTTTCATAAACTGTTAAAAAAAAAATCTACAGACAAATATGTTTCCAGATTTTAGCAAAAGTTTCTCAAGCCTGGCCATATTTTCTAACCTTATCTATATGTATTTGAAGGGAATCTGGTGGTACAGTGTTGAAGGCATTTGACTGTTAACCACAAGGGTGGTGGTTCAAACCCATCAGGCGCTCTGCACAAGGAAGAGGAGGCAATCTATTTCCGTTAAGATTTACTGCCTTGGAAACGCAATGGGGATTACTATGAGTTTGAATCAACTCAATGGCAGTGGGTTTAGGTTTTTTTTTGTTTGTTTTTGTATATATATATTTGACAAATTTAAATTTCATGTTTCTTTCCTACCCTTGGACAAAAAAGAAAGATGCAATTGAGGAAGCCTAAAACATCCATTAACCAGATGATGTGATTGTTAAAAATTCAGAGTCAATTTGTTATATTAATTTTTAGAGGAAATGATGAAAGAGACATCCTCATACACCAAATCATACTATTTTGCTTAGGATCTGTTTTAAAATCTTCTATTAAAACTAAGTTAACAGCATTCCTGAGACTTTATGGTGAATACAAGGTGTACTTATAATGTAAAGTCCCAGGGAACTTTTACACTAAATATGAGCACACTGGGCCATAAGAAATACACACCAAAAAGATTGTGACTCTTGATTAATTTTCTAGCCAAACATATACTAAACCAATGATTGAACAACCCAGGCCCCAGATAAGGGAATTTGTGCCACCGATACTTAAATTGTTTGATAAACAGAGCTTCTTTTTTAAACCTATGAAGTTCAGTGTGAATGAATGCTTGAATACAACCAATAGGAATATAAGTTTAAAATATCACCACAACAAAATCCTATCATACCAAGAAAAATAATTATAGTGGCACAGTTTCACTGGTACACAGTTATGAAATACAAAGACATGTCACCTCTACACTTCTAATAGAACATGTAATTATAAGTAAATAAAATATGGTGTAAGTGAAAAGTTGTTTCGACATTACTAGAAAATTTTGCAATTCATTTTGTTTCCCTTTGTCTGTGACATTGGAATTATTTTTTTCTCCTTGTTATAATTGAGTCTATCTTAATGAGGTACTATGTATAAATAGCATTGTCTTGCAGGAATAAAACACCTAGTTTTGAACTAAACTATTGCATTTTAGAAGACTCCTCTACATGGTCAATCTAGTTTGAAATCCATGTGACTGAATAATGCATAGTAAAATACAAAACCTTTAATTACTTTTTAATCAACTCCTTTCCACACTTAAATTTTCAAATATAATTTCTTATTCTACTTAAACAAACAATTTAGTTGAGAGTTTCTTTAAAAAAAAACTAGATTTTGGGGGGCTGGGGATTTAGCTGTAAATTAAGAAAGCACAATTTGAGCATGAACAGATTAATGTAGGGACATGTATAAATTAAGAATAGTAAGTCATAGTTAAAGCTTACATGGGATTTCAAACTAGAAACACAAAACACAAAACTTTATCAAGTTTATATCTGAGGATTCTATGAAGCCAAACAGATTCTTAACTTGAGCTAGTAGCTTAATTTAATAATATATATAACATGCTTGCTTTTTTTTTCCAGCAGTGACCTCCTCCTCATCTTACCATCCTCTTAATAACCCAAACCATCACATATCTTTCCTCAGCTCTTAAAATACCCTCAGAGGCTATACCAGTTAGAAGTTGAGTTAGGGAAAAGAATACCTCCACCATTGTTGTAGGTCAGATATGGGAATCTCCACACATTTCCCAATCCCACTGCATATCCAATCATAGATAGAAGATAATCCGATTTTTTGGACCAGTTACCACGGTCCTGATTCTCATCATTTTCATCAACATGGAAATTCTGAGATGAAATCGTCACTTTCTGGGGAGGGGAAAACACCAAGAACTGTCTTTAGACCATTACATATTGCAAAGAATCCTAATTTAACAAGTCCATAGAGTAACAGGATAGAGAGAAAGAAGAAAGGAGAGGACAGGAGAGGGGATATGAAAGGAAGGAAGAGAAAAGAGCAAGGAAGGGAAGACAGGAGAGGAGAAAAGAAGCAAAGAGAAAAAAAGCGGAGTCATTCCAGAGTTTGATTACTGCTGATGGTTGCTTTGGCTTTACTTTGAAATGACACAAGTTTATACGTGATTACTTTTTCCTACTCTTTTAGCTAAGATCATTCAAATTTTAGTAAACAGGTTACATATTTCATCCAGCCATGAGGGGGACATGAAGGACAAAGCAACTTTCAAATACAAAATTCTTTAAGATTAATTAGGTAAAATCAACGCCACTGAAAAATTAGATTTCAAAGGCTTTTCTTCCTATATGGTTTTTCATTTGGGTGTTTGGAATTAAGGAAAGTTTCATTTACCTCCTGACCCTTAAACAAAATCAGTGCTTTTCTGAAAGCAAAATAATAATATGCAGAGCCAAATGAATTCTCCTGTCCCACCAGGTGGAGCATCTCTCTCTCTGCTTGAGGCGGGCAAGTTCTCTCCCAAACCTGTTAGCAGCTGTGAGGTATAGAATGTTACTTATGTCTAATGAGGACACCTTTCCATCTCCCTCCGGCATAGCCTTTAAGCTAGACATAGTCTGCAGAGGGACCCAGAAAAGAATTTTGGGGACCCACCTAGGCAGAGGATAAACCAAAAAACAAACTCACTGCCATGGAGTAGATTCCTACTCATACCGACCCCCATAGGGTTTCCAAGGCTGTAAATCTTTAAGGAAGCAGACTGCCTCATCTTTCTTCTGCAGAGCGGCTGAGGGGTGCGAATTGCAGACTTTTTCGTTAGCAGCCAAATACCTTAACCACTGCACTACCAGAGCTTCTAGGCAGAGGATAAAGTGCCCCTAAATCCTCTAACCACGGAATTAGAGGTCGTCTCTTTCCCCTCTACTCTCTGAGGACAACTCAGACACACTTCAAGGCAGGTCAGCAGAGATGTAGAGAACGAAGAACAGCTACAGGAGCAAAAACTGAGAATTGTTTCCCTTGAGTTTTCCCTCTCCAGGCCCTCCACACCTCCCGCAGGTCCCAAACCCCTACCTCCTTCCCCCTGCACTTGAGGAAGCTCGGCCACTTCAAGCTGTTCATGGTTCACTCACTCCTTCGGCTCGGTCCTCTTAAGTCTGCAGTCTGGCGGAGCTTGAAGGGTGGCAGGTGCACACTCCCTTGTTCCGACCTGCCAGAATGATCCACCTTGCCCAGGGGTGGGACCATTTATGGAAGGATCTCTCCCCTCCCCCTCACAGGCTCTCTGTAGTGTCAATTACCGGAAGGGGCCAAAGTGAGGCTTTGGTTTTTCCCCAGGTAAACCCGCATGTAGCAATCCCCTGCCCTGGCCCGGGGGAAAGGGCTGGGCTGCTAAAGAGCGGAGCAGCTTGAGTCTAGAAGACTGACAACCTTTGACTCAGAACCTTACAGATGCCTTTGCAATCTCACCTTTCCCGGGTTCCCTACTTCCTCCTAAACAGCCTTTCAGTCTGCTCTCTGTCCTGGGGCCAGGTGCTGCTCTCCGCTGGTGGTGGAGGCGGGGGCAGTCTAGGGGACCCGTCCTGTTTCCCACCACTCACCAGAACAGACCATATATTCATTCACACCTTCAGCTGTGGCTGCCTTAAGGCCCTGAAATTTCCAGAAGTCTCACCCCTCACTAGGAAGCACTCAAGTCCCTGGAGCAAATGCTGCTCCCTGAGGCAAAGCCTCTGAATTGGGCACCTTGAAAAGTAGCCAGCTGAGGTAAAATTATCCATCTGGCTCTGCCTGAAAAGAGCAACTTTGAGCCTATGTCTCAGGCTCCTCTCTCAGCCTTTGGGACAACGTTACCTTTTACAGGGCTTGCTTTGTGCAGTATTTCAAAGAACCCAAACAAAAACAAACTATTGAGCAGGTTCACGGGAAATTCTAACCCTAACAAAGGGTTCTACTCTGTAAGAAAAATGAGGCCTAGAAATTAAACTATGAGGAAGTACCCCAGCTTGGCCAGAGAGGAAATAATTAGTATAATGTTATTTACCAATACAGCACCTTTTATTCAAAAACTCAGATTTCACCTCAGACTACCCAGACAAGAGAAGGTGAGGGCAGTTCGATGAACCACAGGACAAATCAACGCCCACAGAGGAACCAGCAAAAAGTCAAATTCTGCACCATTTGTGCAGCTTCTTTGTTCTCCACTGACAGACAAGAATTTTCCATTTGCAGTAGAAATATGCCCTGGGGAATCTGGGCAGGAAAGGCAAAGGAAAATCCAGGAGGAAAATGGGAAGGCAGAAAGGTGAAAGTTCAATACGTTTCATTTAACTCTGCCTTGGACACAGCGTAGGTTGATACGTATGTGTGAGCAGGATGTGTGCCTTTTAGCATGATATACTATTGACCTGCCTTAGACATAGAAAAGAGGGCTTTATAACTCTCTTTACAAAAGGATAAGCTGAAAAGTAAAACCCTATTGCATTTACCAAACTATTCAAGTCACATGAAAATGAAAGGGACGCACCATGGGGCACTGCAAACAGGTAGCAAGTAGGGATAGAAAGAGACTAGGAATCCTAGGAATAGAAAAATTAAGTGGAAACAATCAGCAGTTTTCCCTGCCTATTGTAGAGAAGCTTTTCCTTTGAGAGTTTAGGGCATCTGGGACATAAAATTTCAAACCAAAGGTATTTTAGAGAATGCACTATACTATTTTGTGTTTTTGTTTGGTTTTGGCGTGTTATTTCCATTGTCATATATATCTTCTCATGACCTGGCCCTGACCACCTTTGTAGTGGCGTTTCTTGTCATTCCCTGTCTCAAATTCTTAAGCTTGTGTGTCCTTCCCAGTACATGTACATACATGCTGTTTCTCACCCCTGTGCCTCTGCTCACGTTATGTCTTCTCCTGGGAATTCCCTCCTTCCTCTTCAATTGGTTAACTGCTACTCATCCTTTAGGTCTCTGCTTATCTGTCACCTCCTCCAGGTCTTTTAACAATGGTTTCTCTTCTATTACCTCAGATGGGATTTAGCTGCCTCTCCTCTGTACTCCTATCTACTCTGCTCTCTTTCATTCTTTTTGCGTTATATAAAATCATTTGCTTATAGTCCTATAGTCTGTGAGTCCTCTGAGGGCAGAGAGACTGTCTTAATCTTTCCTGTATTTCCAGCACCTAGCACAGAACTGGACACAGAGCAGGTGCTCAGTGAATATATATTAGAAACTATGACTTGGACAGGTCATTTAGTGATATTCTCTTTTCCCCACAGTTCATTCCATGTGGCATTTACAATTCTTTGCAGTAGTGCTGGTGGGAATGTAAATTGGAGAACCACTTTGAAAAACTGTTTGGTGGCATCAACTAAAGCTGGACCTATTAAATTCTGTGATCCAGAAATTCTACTCTAATCTATACCTAACAGAAATGTGTACAGAAGATATGTTATAAGACAGTTCATAGGGGCACTATTCAAATCAGATGCAATCTAGAAACTGCCCAAACTCCATCAGTACAATGGATGATTTCAGTATATTTGTTCATTGGAATACTATTCACAGTGATAATAGGTGAATTACAGCTATATTCAACAGCATAGCTGGATCTCCAAAACATCATGTTAAGTGAAAAGAAGTCAGACCCAAAAGTGTATGTACCATAAGATTCCATTTAGAAAAAGGTTTAAAACTGGCAAAACAATGGGATGTTCTTTCTCTTTCTTTCTTTCTTTTTAAATATTTTTATTGCACTTTAGGTGAAACTTTACAGAGCAAGTTATTTTCCCATTTTATAGTTTGTACGTAAGGTGTTCCAAGATATTGGTTGCATTTCCCACAATGTGTCAACACTGTCCCCATTTCAAGCCTGGGTTCCCTGTTTCCTTTCATCCAAATTTTCTACCCCTTCCTACCTTCTCATCTTTGCTTTTGGGCAAATGCTGTCCTTTTGACCTCGTATAGTAGATTGTTCTAAGGAACACATTCCTCTCAGGTGTTATTGTTTATTTCATGGGACTGTCTACAGTTTGGCTGAAAGGTGGTCTCTGGAAATCGCTTCAGTTCCAGGTCAGAACGGTGTCTTAGAGGCAGTCTCAGGGGTATAATGGTGGTCTTCTTGTTAACTTCTTAAATAAAAACAAGCATAGTAAAACTAATTTTTATGGAATTTAACTGAAATCCAACTATTAGAGTTCTTTGAGAAGGTGAAATCAATTGAGGAATAATGATATCAATACAATCTGTGTTCAGGTGCAGGTGTTTTCAATACACAATTCTAATTAATGAACACTGAATTGAGGACACCATGGTAGTGTAGTGCCTACAGCACTTGACTACTAACCCACCAACCACTCCTCGGAAGGAAGGTTGGGCAATCTACTTCCGTAGAGATACGGCCTCAGAAACCCAACTCTTTGGGTCGCTATGAGTCGGGTCCAACTTGACGGCACATAACAACAACAACAACATTAGTATATATTATACAGAACTAGAAAAGGGAAGGCTATGAGCAAAACCACTCATGGGTATAAAGTATAGCATTTATTTTCCTTGCTTGACTGAAGTCCTTTAACGTAAAAGTGGTGTGCAGGAGAATGTCTAATATGTGAGTAATACAATTCTTTCCTCTTCATCAAGCACAGCAATGGATGCTCAAGCTTCTTTTAGCTAAAACTGACATCTGGAGAGTTATCTGAGGCTTTTATCTATGCACTTTCTCTTATCACTGAATGTCGTAGAAACTGGTTTGTCTGTGTTTTATTACTGTCAAATAATATTGTCAACAATAACATTACTGTCTCTAACAATAACAATAATGGCTACCACCACAATAATATCAGCTACCATTTTATTGAGCAACTATCATATGTGTATTATTTTCACTTCTCATAACAACTCTACTAGCTAAATAATAACAACAACAAAATACCCACTGCCATAGAGTTGATTCCTACTCACAGCAATCCTGTAGGATAGAGTAGAACTGCCCCATAGGGTTTCCAAGGCTGTAGATCTTTATTGAAGTAGACTGCCTCATCTTTCTCCCACAGAGCAGCTGGTGGGTTGGAACTACTGACCTTTTGGTTAGTGACCAAATGCTTTAACCACTGTACCACCAGAGCTCCTGATTCTACCAACTAGGTACTATTATTATCCCCATATTTATATATGAATAAACAAGCCTAGAGATGAGAAATGACTTGTCCAAAGCTATAAGACTTGGAAATGTGGGAGCTAGAATTCAAAATCAAGTTCTATTAACAGAATCTGAGCTTTTTCTAGTCATCATAATATGGGGCTATTGCTTTCCGTATCAGCCTTTCTTGATTATGCCGTAACTTCTATTCCTCCTTCCTTTATCCCTTATCATGCCTTACCTAGCCTTTCTCCCAAACTTTACCCAGCCTTTCTCCCAAACTTTATTTTTGCTTTCTTTCACTCCTTCCTCCTTCTAATCAATCCTCCCTTTTCAGTCAATCTCTCTTAAAACACAAACAAACAGTAATTAGTATTCATCAACAGTCTGGACAGATAATACCTTAAGCCCTGCCAACTACTGTATCTCACTGCTATAAGCTCAAGATCCCTCCCTGGAGCCCACTGAGAGAAGAGGGGTGAGTCACCTTACAAGCCAACTGGATCCGTTTCATGAGCTTTCCTACCCACAATCAGAGATTAGTTTATGAAACCAGCACCAGGACCTTGGCCAATACCCCCCCCCTTTTTTTTTTTTTTTGAGGGAAGGGCTATAAAGAAGTGGAGCTCAGCTCCATAAATCAGTCTTCTTATATCAACGGGGTACAGCAAACAGTTACTTGTGGTCAAGAGTTCAATTTTATCATGACCCTGTGTTACTGGGATATTGTTGTTCTCAGGCTTAGGAGTGGTGATACACCTGTCTTGTAATTACACAACACCAGCTAATGCCTCAGTGTGGGTTACAGCCTGACTCACTTGTTTGGCTTTTCTGTGTCTGGAGATGAAGGGAGCTATGTAGTTAAGAATTACTGTGAAATATTGTTGGAAAATGCAGGAAAAATTAAAATAAAGCTTCTTTCATAACATCTTTCCATTAAATCTTTTTAATGACTTGAGTTGCTCATTCCAATGAGGTATGCCAGGTGAATAGGTACAGGGCTTATTAATGCTATTTTCCTAAACAGTCAATAGGAAAATACTCACATTGCTGTTTCATAACACCTTAATACAAAGAAACCTGTGAAACCACACACACACACACAAAAAAAAAAACCAGCAACATTTCCTGGTATATGTATTAAATCCTATTACCTATTCTGACTTCCAAAAAACTTGGCAAGTGAAAACCTTATGAATAGCAGCAGATCATTGTCTGATATAGTGCCAAAAGATGAGCCACTCAGTTGGAAGGCACTCAAAATATGATTGCGGAAGATCTACCTTCTCAAAGTAAAGTCAACATTAATGATATGGATGGAGTAAAACTTTCAGTATCTTCATTTCTTGATGTGGTATGACTCTAAATGAGAAGACAGCCACAAACACCCATTAATAATCAGAACATGAAACATACAAAGTATGAATCTAGGAAAATCGGAAACCATCAAAAATTTGAATAAACACATAAAGATCAATATCCTAGGCATTAGTGAGTTCAAATGGACTGGTATTGGTTATTGTGAATTGAACAATCATATTGTCTACTATGCTGGGAATGACAAATTGAAGAAAATATTGTGTTAATCATAAAAAAAAAATCAAGATCTATCCTGAAGTACAACATTGTTAGTGATAGGATAATATCCACTCCCCTACAAGGAAGATCAGTTAATATGA
>NW_006921846.1:2039916-2040747 GCF_000298275.1 Orycteropus afer afer | reverse complement strand
ACTAGTGATTGGAATGTGAACGTGGGAAAGAGAAGGATTAGTAGCTGGAAAATATGGCATTGGTGATAGAAATGACACTGGGGATCATTATAGAGCTTTGCAAGACCAGCAACCTATTCATTGCAAATACCTTTTTTCAACAAGATAAATGGCAACTGTACACGTGGACCTCACTGGGTGGAATACATAGGAATTAAATCTACTACTTCTATGGAAAGAGACAATGGGCAAGTTCAATATCATCAGCCAGGGGCTGACTATGAAACAGAATATCAATTGCTCATATGCAAGTTCAACTTGAAACTAAAGAAAATTAAAACAAGTCCACAAGAGCCAAAATACAACCTTGAGTACATTCCATCTGAATTTAGAGACCATCTCAAGAACAGATTTTATGCACTGAACACTAATGACCTAAGACCACATCAGTTGTAGGATGACATCAAGGACATCATACATGAAGAAAGCAAAAAGTTTATTTTAAAACGCAAGAAAGAAAGAAAAAAACAAAATGAATGTAAGGAGAGACTCTGGATTGCTCTTCAAGGTAGAGTAGCCAAAGTAAATGGATGAAATGATGAAGTAAAAGAGCTAAACAAAATACTTCAAAGGACAAGTTGGGAAGACAAAGTATTATAATGAAATGTGCAAAGACCTAGAATTAGAAAACCAAAAGAAAGAACACGATTAGCATTTCTCTAGCTGAAAGAACTGAAGATAAAATTCAAGCCTCCAGTTGCAATATTGAAGGATTCTATGGGCAAAATATTGAACAATGTAGGAAGCATCAAAATAAGATGGAAGAAATACATACTGTCACTGCACCAAAAA
>NW_006921846.1:2037153-2037785 GCF_000298275.1 Orycteropus afer afer | reverse complement strand
AGTCACCTTGAGAACTAAGGGGTGCCTGACCCAAATCATGGTATTAAATTGCTCTGTATGCATGTGAAAGCTTGACAATGAATAAGGAAGACAGAAAAAGAATTGAAGCATTTGAATTATGGTGTTGAATAGGAATATTGACTATACAATGGACTGCTAGAAGAATGAACCAATTTGTCTTGGAAGAAGTACAACCAGAATGCTCCTTAGAAGTGAGGATGATGAGATTTTATCTTACGTACTTTGGACATGTTATCAGTAGGGACCATTCCCTGGAGAAGGACATCATACTTGGTCAGTGAAAAACAAGAAGATCCTCAAGGCTGCAACAATGGCCTCAAACATAGTGACAATTGTGAAGATGATGCAGGACTGGGAAGTGTTTTATTCTGTTGTATATAGGGTCTCTATGAGTCAGAACCGATTCAATGGCACTTAACGACAGCAAAAAAATTCTGACTAGTATGCCCCTTAGGAAATAGAAAGATATCTATACTGATATCTAGTTTCTTAAACTGTGGTGGGGACAAACATCAATTTTTTTTTTTTTTTTTTATGATCACTGTCTTCAACTCAGGTCTGTTGAGTCTCCATTTCTAGCCCTTAAAAACATCTCAGGCATTCTGACAAGG
>NW_006921846.1:2032468-2036493 GCF_000298275.1 Orycteropus afer afer | reverse complement strand
ATTGAGAGGAAGTGGGAGGGGAGCTGTTGCATTGTGGTAAATTGCAATCAATGTCATGAGACAAAGTGTATGTGAACTGCTGTATGGAAAGTGAATTTGCCCTGTAAATTTTCACCTAAATCACAATAAAAAAAGAAAGAAAGAAAGAAAAGAAATGTTATGGAGAAAAAAAAATCTCAGGCACATCTTATAGTTCTGACATAACTTTTAGGTATTAAAAATACCAACCTAGTGTTATCTAGTTGAAAACTTCAATTTGTTGCTAATTTAATGTTCATCTTCTCTCCTCCTTACAGTAACAGCCAGCCTCAGCCATGGAACTTGGAAAGGTAAGGGGATACAACCTGCTCATTCATTCCTGTCTTCTTTTTTTAGGGTCCCTTTCTCTTCTGGTCCCTGGGTGGCACAAATATTTTGCACTCAACTACTAACCTAATAGTTCGCAGTTTGAGCCCAGCCAACAGTACCACAGAAGACCTGGTAATCTGCTTCCATAAAGATTACAGCCAAGAAAACCCTATGGAACAATTCTGATATTCAACAGTGGGGGTCACCATGAGTCAGAATCACCTCAACAGCAACGGGTTTGGTTTTGGTTTCTCTGTTCTGGAGTGTTGGAGTTGTAATAAGCTACTGGCATAAACTGCTTACTGCTCCCATCAATTAACTGGCTATGAATGAGTGGTCATCAATGTCCTCTGAGTGGTCAATATCCAAATAATGGGTGTGTATGAGGTCTTCTGGAAGGGGCTCTGGTGATGTAGTGAGTAAGGCATTTGGCTGCTAACCAGAAGGTTGGTGGTTCAATCCCACCAGCTTCTCCAAAGGAGATAGATGAGGCAATCTACTTCCATTAAGACTTAGAGCCTTGGAAACCCAATGAGGGTCAATATGAGTCAGAATCAACTTGATGGCAGTGGGTGGAGATCTTATGGAGCCATATTAGAATGTGGTTTTCCTTGCACTGTTCTCTGACATGAGAGTTCTGCTGGAGTTCCAAGCTCTCCCAAGCTTCCCTCAGTTCCAAACTCTAGTGGTACATCTCAGAGCCTCTGGCTATTGGGGACATCTTCATCAACTGGCACTTCTCTTGGGTACCATACTGGCAAGATTGCTCAAGCGTGGCTACCTTTAGTGGCATCCATTCAACCAATGCGAAGCATGTATATACTTTCTATACCAAATAAGAAGTTCAGGCTGTTCCACTGACTATTTGCTCTCTTTACTCTGCCATTTCTGTTCTAATATTTTCTCTCCTACTCAAACAATCATATGGGACAGATAAGGTGGTTCACAAGATAAGCTGAAGTTAAAACAGAAAGTGACATGCCAGTGTCCCCTTTTTGGCAAGCAGTTATCTTGGAGTCTCTTCTTCCCTTACTTGACTTTAGAGTATACCTTCTCTCTCCCTTTAAGAATAGAGGGGAAAACCACATTCTTAAACTGCTCTCATATATAACTTCTCATATGGTCTTTCTAATGATACTATGAAATAAGTAGCACAGATATCTCTGTCCCCACTTTACCAAAGAAGGACCTAAAACTCAAGAGGTATAAGATTCTCCAAAGTACTGTGTTTCCAAAGATCCCCTATATGAATGCCAGAGCCAGCAATAAACTCCAGTCTCATGATTCCTAGGCCTGTGCTGTTTCCTAGACACTGCTGGAGCCCCAGTCTAACATTTTCTTCTAGGGTTCTGCCTTATACTTGCAACTACACTAACATAAAGACCTATGAGACTTCTGCAATGAAGTCTCCTTGTGTAGGGTTGGTCCAAATTATAGAGACTTCATTTAGAATCTGATTGTACTGTATTAAATCAAAAAAAAAAAAGAGAGAGAAATATCCACATCCATCGAGTCGATTCCAACTCATAGTATCCCCATAGGACAGAGAAGAACTGCCCCATTATGGTTTCCAAGGCTGTAAATCTTTACAGAAGCAGACTGCCTCATCTTTCTCCTGAAGAGGGGCTGAGGAGTACAAACTGCTGACCTTTTGGTTAACAGTTGAATGCTTTAACCACTATGCCAACAGAGCTCCTTGTATCGAAGCAAGGTTCTGATCAATGAAGGGTGGCAAGGCACAAATACTACACTAGATGTTATGGGGACATTGTCCACAAGGAGTTTGCAATCTTGCTCAAGACAGTTTTAGACAGTTAAATAAGACAATGATTAATCAAGTTCTAAACTGTAGGTATAGATTTAAGTGCTCAGACAATTGATATAGTGGAGAGAGCCTCACATGGTACTTGAGATAAGTCTTGACTGAAAGGATTAGGGTTTATGAGATAAGATAACTAATCAGTCATTAATGACCATAAAACAGCATGATTGAAGGTCAGCCTAGATCAAAAGTTTTGTGTCTGGAGGGCTAGAAGGAACTATTGGCCCATTGTAGTGGGATTACCAAAATAAAAGCTTCATGAAGGAGAGATCTTGTCCTGTTCAGCACTGTATCTCCAGTGTCTTCGGAGTCCTGGAGCATAGCAGGCTTATTACTTGCTGAGCTAAGCCTAAGAATAGAGATACTTGGATCTTCAGAGTTGATCAATAACAAAATCATTTGAGAATTCTCCAAGATGCCTTTAGCATTATTTCATGTATTTTGTATTCAGTCTTTAAGATATGCATTTATTCTATGTAAGGGTGTCTGGGGAAATTTGCTGCAAAAGACGTTTTTAAAGTGCTGAAGTGCAAAGCTATTTCTTTGAAGACTAAGCTGCACCTAACCAAAGCCATGGTATTTTCAATAGCCTCATAAGCATGTGAAAGCTGGACAATGAATAAGGAAGACCAAAGAAGAGTTGATGCCTTTCAGTTTTGGTGTTTGACAAGAATACTGAAAGTAGCATGGATTGCCAGAAGAACTAACAAATCTGTCCTGCAAGAAGTACATCCTGAGTACTCCTTGGAAGTGAGAATGGCCAGACTTCATCTCACCTACTTTGGTCATATTATCAGAAGGGGCCATTTCCTGGAGAAGGATATCATGCTTGGTAAAGTGGACAGTCAATGAGTAAGGAGAAGGCTCTCAATGAGATGGATTAACACAGTGGTTGCAGAGATGGGCTCAGATATATCAAAGATTGTGATTCTGGCACAGGACCGGGCAGTGTTTCATTCTGTTCTACATAGGGTCACTATGAGTTGGAGCTGACTCTGTGGCACCTAACAACAACAAGGATGTCTAAGGCATTTGACTACTAACCGGAAGGTTGGTGGTTCAAAACAACCAGCCACTCCGCAGAAGGAAGATGGGGCAATCTACTTCTGTAAAGACTTACCACCTTGGAAAACCAGTGAGAGTTGTTATGAGTTGGAATCCATTCGGTGGCAGTGGTTTGGGTTTTTAAGTGTACCTGAAAGTAGGTAAAGGCAATATTGCAGTCCCAACACATAAAATAAGGATGAGAAATGACCTAAGTGGCATTCATTTTTATTTGGTTTTTGTAGTGTCAGAAATTAGTTTTATTATAGTATTTGTGTTGTTTCTTGTGGTTTGAAAATAAGGATTTACAATGGTTGATGGGACTACAAATTGGTATACATTGAGAGTAATTGGGCAACATTAAAAATCTGAAGAATGTTCGTACCCTTTGACCTGGTACTTCTTAATTCTAGGAATCTACCCTGAGGAGACAACGATAAGGACAAAAATTTAGCTACAAGGCTGTTCATGTGGTATATTTACAATGTGGAAAAACTGGGAATACACTAAATATTTCAAAATTTCATGAATGGTTAAGTAAATTTTACATATTTTACCAAGATAATTGCTGTTGTAGAAGAATATTTTGTGGCACAGAAAAATGCAGACATATACACAAACACATTAGAAAAAGACTGGAAGAAATTATGCAAAAATATTAAGGGGAATTTTCTCTGGCTGGTGAAATTATTAAATAATTTATAGTATCAATCATTATGTTTGTTTTTCATCATCAGAGAAAAACTACATTTTATAAGTATATTTTAAAATCTACATTTGATCTTATTTTGTCATCCCTTCTGCAGAGACA
>NW_006921846.1:2031696-2032243 GCF_000298275.1 Orycteropus afer afer | reverse complement strand
CGCTATGAGTCGGGGCCGACTCGACGGCACACAACAACAACAACAACAACAACTGGCACTTATGGACTATAACTAGGTACCCTGAGGCAAAACTTGGAGTAATCCTACAAATTTCTCCTTTATCTTAATGTTCTTGCCTCAATAGGGATGTCCATGTGAATGAAAGCATTAAAAAGACTGAGAGAGATGGCTCAAGGACCCAAATGTGAAAACTAAAACCATAAAACTCCTAGAAGAAAATTTAAGGATGAATCTGTGAAACCTAATTTTTAGCAATGGGGTATATCAGATATAACAACAAAAGCACTAGCAGCAAAAGACAAAATAGATAAATGGGACCTTATAAAAATTAAATATTTTTGTGCATCAAAGCACTTAATCAAAAAAGAGGAAAGACAATCTACAGACAGGGAGAAAAATTTTGGGATCCATAAATCCACCAGTCACTCCTGGGAAGGAAGATGAGGCAATCTACTTCCGTAGTGATACTGCCTCGGAAACCCAAGGAGGGGTCGCTATGAGTCGGGTCCGACTTGACGGCACATAA
>NW_006921846.1:2029138-2031066 GCF_000298275.1 Orycteropus afer afer | reverse complement strand
GTTAAAAAATGCTTTAGATCCCATTTTTTGGTACCTAATAGCATATTTTGAGCATTTTCTCAGGTTAACATCTCTTAAAAGGGCTATATATCATCCTATCACATGGGTATAAAACAACTTATTTGACCTGTTCTGGTTGATTTAGTTTTTTTCAAGTTGTCATTGTTACAAAATGCTTAGATGAACATTGTTGTCTATAAATTGTTAATGATAATTTTCACAGGATATATTCCTAGAAGTGTAATTAGAGATCAAAATGAATCACTATTTCAAGGATTTAAAACATACTGCTGAATTATCATCCAAACCTGTGCCAATTCACAGGCCATCCATCTCCCTTCCTCCCTGACAAACTATATCAAAGTACCTTGGCAACTCTTGATACATGAGAACTATGAGCCATTATTTTCAGTAGAGTATGGGAACCTGGACCCAGTCCCAGCTATTCAAGAGTCTTAACTATTTATTTGCATTCTCCATTTATTGCTTATTATACTACATATAAGCAGAAAGATTCATTGATCTCTATGAATCTTCATGGAAAATGCCATTTTGATCTGGCCATGAATCCTAATTAATGGATTTGTCATCTGATGTCTCTTAGTTACATTTCTCTACAAATTCCACCTACATCTAAATCTCACCAGAATGTAAATAAATGTAAGCAAAATGTATCCCCTAATGTACTGTGTATTAAGTTTCAAAACTTCAGCCCATCCCTATGACATGGGAAAGGACTAACATTTCTTGAATGGTAACATGTGCCAAGGGCTTCTCATTTCCAAACCAAAAAACCAAACTCACTGCCATCAAGTCAGATCCAACTCATAGCAACCCCTCCTTGGGTTTCCGAGGCAGCTAAGTACATTGTTTTACTGATGAGAAAACAGAGGCTTAGAGATGCTAAAATAACCGTCCAAGTTCTCATGACTAGAAAATGGCAGAGTCAGAGGTGACACTCATATCTCTCTGACAGCACAGCTAGAGTTCTTCCCACTTCATCACATGAAATTCTGAAAGGTTAGGTTGAAACAGGGATACTACTTTTTAAATGATTTTTTCTCACTTTTTATTGTGATTTGAATAAAATTTATAGAGCAAATTGGTTTTGCATTAAACAATTGATACACATTTTGTTTTGTGATATTGATTGTAATCCTTGAAATGGAACAGCACTCTTTCCACTTCTTCTCTGTGTTTCCTGTTTCCATTCATCCTTTCCTAAAATCTTCTTGCCTTCTGAACTTGCTTTTTGGGCAAATGCTGTCTGTGTTGTCTCATATGGTTGATTATGCTAAGGGGTGTGTACCTCCCTGGTATTACTATTCATGTTTGTGCTGCAGTGAATTACTTAATATGTCTCTTCTAGCCATGGTCTTTGTGACTCCCACCAGATGATTGGTTGGGACTACACAAATGTGAGATGCTTCTGGTCCACCAAGGATATTGGACAGCTTACTAATAATGTAAATAAAGTGCATGCCACCCTTGTGGGGGGTTGTTGTTGTTGTTGTTAGGTGTCGTCAAGTTGGCTCTGACTCACACAGGCCCTATGTACAACAGAATGAAACACTGCCTCATCCTATGCCTTCCTCACAATCCTTGCTATACCTGAGCTCATTGTGGAAGCCACTGTGTCAATCCATCTCATTGAGGGACTTCCCCTTTCTCATTGACCCTCCACTTTATCAAGCATGAAATCCTTCTCCAGGGAATGGTCCCTTCTGACAACATGTCCAAAGTAGTGAGATGGAGTCTGGCCATTCTCACTTCCAAGGAGCATTCTGGCCACACTTCTCTCAGAATAGGTTTGTTCGTTCTTTTGGCAGTCCATGGTAGTTTCCGTATTTTTTGCCAACACCACAACTCAAAAGCATCAACTCTTCTTTGGTCTTCCTTATTCATTGTCCAGCTCTCACATGCATATG
>NW_006921846.1:2020515-2028768 GCF_000298275.1 Orycteropus afer afer | reverse complement strand
ATGTAATCCATACTGCAGATTGTACTCTTCAATTTTCATCAGTAAGTGCTTCAAGTCATCCTCACTTTCAGCAAGCAAAGTTGTGTCACCTGCATATTGCAGGTTGTTAATGAGCCTTCCTCCAATCCTGACACCACACTCTTCATATAGTCCAGCTTTTCAGGTAACTTGCTCAGCACACAGATTGCATAAGTATGGTGAAAGGGTACAACCCTGACTCACTCCCTTACTGATTTTAACCCACGTAGTATCCCCTTGTTCTGTTTGAACAATAGCCTCTTGGTTTATGTACAGGTTCTGCATGAGTACAATTAAATGTTCTGGAATTCCCATTCTTCTCAGTGTTATCCATGATTTTTTTATGATTCACACAATCTAATGCTTTTGCATAGTCAATAAAACACAAGTAAACATCTTTCTGGTATTATTTGCTTTCAGACAAGATCTATCTGACATCAGCAATGGTATCTCTCATTCCATGTCCACTTCTAAATCCAGCTTGCATTTCTGGAAGTTCCCTGTCGATATGCTGCTGCAACCATTTTTTAAATTATCCTTAGCAAGATTTTAGTTGTGTGTGATGTTAATGATATTGTTCAATAATTTCCACATTCTATGAGATCACTTCTTTTTTGGAATGGGTTCAAATATGAATCTCTTCCAGTCAGTTGGCCAGGTAGCTGACTTCCAAATTTCTTAGCATAGATAAGTGAGTGCCTTCAGCATGGCATCCATTTGTTGAAACATCTCAAGGTGTATTCCATCAATTCTTGTTCTTTGCCATTTCCTTCAGTGCAGCTTCAACTTCTTCCTCCAATACCATT
Organism: Orycteropus afer afer; assembly: GCF_000298275.1. Lineage (NCBI taxonomy): Eukaryota > Metazoa > Chordata > Mammalia > Tubulidentata > Orycteropodidae > Orycteropus > Orycteropus afer. The sequence goes on along the minus strand of NW_006921846.1, from coordinate 2,027,944 downwards.
GATTCTTGATCCTATGCCACCTCCTGAAATGGATGAACATCAACCAATTCTTTTTGGTAAAGTGACTCTTTCTTCCTTCCATCTTCTTTTGATGTTTCCTGCATAATTCAATATTTTGCCCATAGAATCTTTCAGTATTGCAACTCGAGGCTTGAATTTTATCTTAGTTCTTTTAGCTTGGGAAATGCCAAGTGTGTTCTTCCCTTTTGGCTTTCTAACTCTAGGTCTTTGTACATTTCATTATAATGATTGACTTTGTCTTCTCGAGCTGCTCTTTGAAATCTTCTGTTCAGCTCTTTTATCTTGTCCTTTCTTCCATTTGCTTTAGCCACTATCTGTTCAAGGGCAAGTTTCAGTCTCTTCTGACGTCCATTTTGGTGTTTTCTTCCTTTCCTATCTTTTCAATGACCTTTTGTTTTCTTCATGGATAATGTTCTTGATGTCATCCCACGATTCCTCTGGTTTTTGGTTATTGGTGTCAATGTATCAAATCTATTCTTTAGATGGTCTCTAAATTCAGGAGGCATATAATCAAGGTCATATTTTGGCTATTATGGACTTGTTTTAATTGTCTTCTGCTTCAACTTGAACTTACATATGATCAGTTGATAGTTTATTTCACAGTCAGCTCCTGGGTTTGTTTTGGCTGAAGATATTGTGTTTCTCCATCACCTATTGCCACAGATGTAGTCAACCTGATACCTGTGTACTCCATCTGGTGAAGTCCATGTATATAGCTGCCATTTGTGTTGTTGAAAAAAGGTATTTGTAATGAGTAAGTCGTTGGTATTGCAAAATTCTATCATGTGATCTCCAGCATTATTTCTATCACCAAGTCCATATTTTCCAACTACCAGTGATTCTTTGTTTCCAACCTTTGCATTCCAATCACCAGTGATAATCAACACATCTTGATTACATGTTTGATCAATTTCAGACTGCAGAAGTTGGTAAAAATCTTTGATTTCCTCATCTTTAGCTTTGGTGGTTAGAGCATAAATTTGAATAATAGCAGTATTAACTGGTCTTCATTGTGGGCATATGGATATTATCCTATCACTGACAGTGCTGTACTTCAGGATAGATCTTCAAATTTTTTTTGTGACAATGAATGCCATGCCATTCCTGTTCAATTTGTCATTCCCAGCATAGTAGACCATATGATCATCTGATTCAAAATGGCCAAAACCAGTCCACTTCAGCTCACTAATGTCTATGATCACTTCCCGGAAGGAAGATGGGGCAATCTACTTCCGTAGTGATACTGCCTTGGAAACCCAAGAAGGGGTCGCTATGAGTCGGGTCCGACTCGACGGCACATAACAACAACAACAACAAATGTCTAAGATATTGATCTTTATCCTTTCCATTTCATTTTTGACAACTTCCTTCCAATTTTCCTACATTCATACTTTGTACATTGCATATTCTGATTATTAATAGATATTTGTAGCTGTTTCTTCTCATTTTGAGTCGTGCCACATCAGCAAATGGAGGTCCCCAAAGCTTTACTCCATCTACATCATTAAGGTCGGCTCTACTCTGAAGACTGGCTCTTTCCCAGTCATATTTTGAGTGCCTTCCGACCTGAGAGGCTCATCTTCTGGCACTATATCAGATGATGTTTCAAGGATTATTCATAAAGTCTTCCAGTAATGTATCAAACAGAGTTTCACCACTATTCATAAGGTTTTCACTGGTCAATTCTTTGAGAACTGGATGGCCCCTTCCTTCTTCTGAGTTTGGCTTAGCCTGGAAGCTCCACTGAAACCTGTCCACCATGGGTAGACCGCTAGTATTTAAAATACCAGTGGCATAGCCTCCAGCCTCACAGGAACAAACAAGCCACCACAATATGACAAACTGACAGATGAGTGGTGGTTAAGGGGGTAGGACTGTTCAGTTAAGGTGTGTGGAACCCTAACATGGGCATTGGTAAATTTTATCATCTCATTAGGCTTAAAATGAGCCATCCCAGAAGTGGAAATGGGTATCTCGCCACCTTGATGAAAGAAGGGTCAGGAGTGGAGCATAGCCTCGGATCTGAGATCCCTGCACTGAGAGACAGCAGAGAGACAGAAGCAGCAGAAGCATCAGAACCCAGAGTCTGACATGAGACAGTGTGGCAGGTTTCTCAGCCCACAGAGTGAGAAAACTGAGTGTCTTCTGGACACCTATTAGCAGAGCTAAAAGAGCTTTGTAACGGTTGCCCAAGCAGGGCAGAGATGAAAGGGACACAGGGCCAAGAGGCTGAGGACAGAGAGGTGTGCCTGCAACATGGTTGAGAAGAGGCTGTCCTGATCAAAGAACTGTATCCCAAGTTGTTTTCTGATCCTGAATTGTAATCTGTTACTTCCAGAATAAAGCCCATGATCATGAGTATTGTCTGTGAGTTCGGTGTGGTCATTGCCATGAACTGTCAAAGCAGAGAAGTAGAGAGATCCACGAGAAGGACATTTGATGTCAGAATTGGAAGGAAGGTTGCAGGGTGGCAGTGTGTCGGACCTCTGCTTCATAGGAATCAATCTTGGGCTGCTGGTGTTGATGGTGATTCTCTCTCCCTTTTGTGAAGTTATAGGGAGTCAGACAACAACCATTTTTGCACCTTATAGGCCTGTCTAGCCAAAAGTTGAGTGGTACTTCCTTAAAAAGTTAGAAATGGAAATCCCATATGTTCCAGCAGTCCTACTATTAGGTATATATCCTAGAGAAATAAGAACTGGGACATGAATAGGTATATACACATCCACATTCATTGAAGCACTATTCACTGTAACAACAACAACAACAACAAAAAAAAAAAAAACAGAAACACTCCAAGAGATACTACTTCTTTTGACTAATAATTTGCCTTTTTCCATCCACTCCTCAGAAGGAAGATTGGGCAATCTACTTCCGTAGTAATACTGCCTCGGAAACCCAAGGAGAGGTAGCTACGAGTCAGGTCTGACTCTATGGCAAATAACAACAACAAGGTGCCACAATATGTTTGATTCAACCTCTAGTCAAAAATCTTCTCTCATGAACCATTATTAACCCAGGAATATTCTGAATATCAACTAATAAGTGATGGCAGAGCACGTTACAAGTCTATATACAATCACCTAATAACCTAACACACCTGTATAAAATCTATGGTGTTAAAGCTGCTATTGTAAGACAGGATGACTTATACTTAATGACTCCAATTTTACTGTTATTTACTAGTCTATATCTGTAGATATGCATTTGTTTAAACAACATTGGGAGAGAATATTTACCCACAGATACTCTCATGAAACTTTCTGACATTGAGAGTTCTAGATGAATGTGTGAGGGCAGAATTTGACTATCTTTATGTCACAGTAAGGCTGGTGGTTCACACCTACCAGTCACCCCTTGGAAGGAAAGTTGGGCAACCTACTTCTGTAGTGATACTGCCTCAGAAACCCAAGGAGGGGTCGCTATGAGTCAGATCCAACTCCACGATAATGGTTGAGTTTTTGTGTTTATGTCACAGTAAAAGCAAACCAAACCCATTTCTGTACAGCCAATTCTACTCATACTGACCCTATAGGACAAAGTAGAACTACCCCATAGGGTTTTCAAGGCTGTAATCTTTACAGAAGCTGACTCCCAGATCTTTCCATGAGTGAGCAAGCAGCTGGATTCAAAACCCCCCTCTGACCTTTCAGTTAGTTGAGCGCTTAAAGACTGTACCAACAGGGTTAATAGGAGGTTAGCACTAAATCTAATGCATGAATCAACTTCTTTCAGAGCATCTCCTTCTCTACCCTTCCATGTAATGAGTGGCTGGCTGCCTGTTGAATTGTTTGTTTCTTATTTCCTTTGAATGAGATATTAACCCCTTGCTTGAGAAGCCTATAAACTTTTGGGAAATAATCTTTAAAACAATTCTTTTTGTTCACTGGAGCCATCTCAAGAGTATTAAAGCTACTGGAATTTACAAGATAGAAGCCTAGTTACAGAACTAGTATTGTCTCAGATAAGCTCATGTAACATACCCTGTAAGGCAATTTGTGATTATCCCTCCAAGGCAGAATTTCTCAGCCTCCATACTGTTGACATATTGTGTCAGATGATTCCTTTTTCTTTTGTTCTTTCCTTGGGGAAGGGGGCTGAATTCATTTGCATTGTGGGATGTTCCACAGCATCCCTGGCCTGTAACCAATAGATGCCAGTAGTGCTCCCAAGATGTATCAATAAAAAATGTCTCAAATAAAAAATGGAACACTGAGTTCTGTTAAGGATGATGGAAACTTGGGGAAAAGAAAAGGGTGATGGTTGAACAGCATGATGAACATCATGTTACTGAACTATACACATAAAGACTGTTAAAATGGCAAATGTTTTGTTACATATATATTTACTATAAAAAATAAATAAGCAAACAAAAATGTCTCCAGATACTGCCAAATGTGTTTGGGGACAATAAAAAAAACTACTGCTAGAGACTTTGGACAAGTTTCTTAATCACCCAGTTCCACACTTTCCTCATCTATAAAACAGATTTGTTGTGAGGATTTAATGACAGAATAAAGTACCAGTTGGGGCAGGGGCAGTGGGAAGCACCCAAAAATTGTAGCTCCCTTCATGTAAACAATGAAGACAAACTCTTGGAAAATTGTTTGACTTGTTTTCTCACCCTTGATGTTTTGATTTTGGAAATACAAAAGCAAATAAAAGTGGTATTGAAACTGTTTTTATGAGCTAAACCATAGAATTTAATAACGTTCCTGAACAATCTTTCTAACAATCTCTTTGTCTAAATGGAATTGAATATTATTTTTTGCAAGGAAATAATTCCTGAACTTTGCGTCCATATATGGTTATCAAAAAATTGGATGGGACAAAGGTAGAACCCACTGAAAGTAGAACTCCCCAAAATTTATACTTCATTGTGCCCAAGCACCCGGAACTAGAGCTCCCCAGCCACTCTGAAACCACTACAACAATTATTCAAAGATTGTGAAGTAAGAGACAGTGCAGCAGAGGCTGGCTGGCCTCTGGCCAGTAAAATCATGTTAGACCTGTTTAGTTCATGTGTGATTGAATTAGCTTGCGACAAAACATAACAATCATGAGGCCAAAACTTTGACCTTTTCTGGATCACTGAGGGAAATCCACCAATTAAACTGAAAACATTGAAGTCAAAGCTAGTGTATCTTCCCTTTAAATCACAACAAACTTATTATCTAAGGCCCAACACGAAGTGGGCAGTATCTGAAGAGAAAAATAAAGAAGGAAATTGGTTTCAATGTACATAGAGATTTAGTGGTTGAAGTTTTGTTACAAATATCTCCTGTATTTTTCAGCCTATCCCATTTTGTTTTAGAAAGGCATTAGGTCTAAGATTCCTTGAGACAAAAGAAAAAACAAACCCATTGCCATCCAGTGGATTCCGACTCATAGCAGCCTCCATTGGATTTCTAAAGCTGTAAATCTTTACAGAAGTAGATTGCCTCATCTTCCTTCCACAGAGCAGCTGGTGGGTTTGAACCACCAACGGTCTGGTTAGCAGCCAACTACCCTTCCCACTACATCACCAGAGACTCTTAAGATTCCTTGAGAGTCACGAGAATAATCTGAAAAATCCTCAGCCTCCCTAAATCACCCTCGAGTTGCAGGATCAATATTATCTCAAGGCCCTAGGTGCTTCAAGAATGAAACATACTCAGGCATATGGCCTGAACATTTGCATCAGGTAGATACACTCTTTGGAGAGACCAATCATGGGAGAATGAAGAAAAGCAAAGATCCATGGAAACAATTAGTCCAAGGGACTGGTACACCATACGATCCTCAGCCTATACGACTATGAGACCAGAAGAACTAGATGGTGCCTGGCTACCACTGTCAACCACTTGAAGGGGGATCTATATAGGAGATCCTGGATAGAGTGGGAGAACAATGTGGAACAAAACTCAAAATCATTTGGGAAAAAAAAAAAAGGATCAGGTTTGCTGGTCTGATAGATCCTGGTGAAACCCCTAAGACTATGCCCCTTCAGGTCTGGAACTGAACCCACTCCTGTGGCTTCCAGCCAAACAAATGACAGGCATATGAGCTGAACATTTACATTAGGTGGATGCACTCCTTAGAGAGATCAATCATGGGAGAATAGAAGGACTATGTTTGCACAGGGAGACAGCTTGAGGAGGCAGGATTGCAGGGGAGGGAAGGACACAGGGAAGAGGTGGCTATGGGGAGGAAGTGGGAGGAGGACTGTTGCATTGTGGGAGATTGCAGTCAATGTCATGAGAGAAAATGTGTATGAACTGCTGTATGGGAAATGAATTTGCTCTATACACTTTCACCAAATCACAATTAAATTTAAAAGAATGAAACATGTTGTAGCAGCAGAAAGGAGATCTACCCAGAAAATCCTGCTGATTGACATAACTATTGCAACTAACAAGGATCTGAGATCATTTTCTAGAATTTGTCTGTTTCTTTCAACTTGTTCAATTTCAAGGCATAGTCTAAGTCTCTCTGGTTTACTTGAGGTTTGGACTAAACTTTCATAATGCTCGTGTGTTTCTTTCTACATTACCCTCACCCCCATAATATAAACAAGTAAATGAGTGTGGCAGTTCATTTAGTGTGTCAACTTGGCTGGGCATGGTTGAGTGGCTGGGCAGCTGGATGTAGTTAGGATTCTCCATGATGAGACTGGTAATCAACTCCATGGTGGAATCTACTGTGAGCAGCTGAGTAGCTGCCTTGGGGAATGTGATCTGCTTCCTGTATATAAACAGAAGCCTTAGGGAATGGTCTCTAGCTTATGGCACGCTTGGACCCTCCACGTAGCTGTGTCGTTGTTCAACTGCCTGCCATGCTCTGCCAATCCTGGGACTTACAATGGACTTGAATTAATGACCTGTCATATGGTTTGGTAACATCGGGACTGTGCCTTTTTACTTGTCAACCTTGGGCTTGGCAGCCTCAGCAGCCAGCAGCTGTCTGAGTGAAGAAAAGCCTCTAGCTTCAGTGGGCCTGGGGCTGGAGACAGAGCTGAAGCCCAAGGCTGAAGGGCTTTCACACACAGCCCTTAGAGTCTGGCACTTGGAACTCAGACTTAAAGCCTCCAAATTGTAATAATAAATTCCTGTTTGTTAAAGCCATCCCATTTGTGGTATATTCTTGTCAGAACGGCACTAGGTAACCAGAACAATCAGAAACATCAATATTCTCATCCACCAGAGATAACCAATGTAAAATTCTAATATATAAATCTTTTAAGACTTTTTATGTAGATAAGTTTTTTGTAACAACATCAAAAGGTTTCATGTATACTCTTCTCTTTTTTTCACATATATTTTTAGTTCTCTTGTTTATATAAGGGAGCTCTGGTGGCATAGTACCTAAGGCATTTGACTGCTAACCAGAAGGCTGGCGGTTCAAACCCACCAGCCACTCCCTGGAAGGA
>NW_006921846.1:2006980-2018745 GCF_000298275.1 Orycteropus afer afer | reverse complement strand
CAGATCTTGTTTCATTTTTCTGCAAATGGATCTCCAGTTTTGCCAGCACCATTTATTAAACAAACATTCTCTTCCCCACTTAATGGATTTGGGGCCACCATCCAATACTTTTATATGTTTTTTTTATTTCATGTAAATGGAATTATAGGATACATATTTTTTTTTTCTTTCTGGTTTCCTTTGTTCCATGTTACGAGATTCGCCAAATTGTTGCATGTACCAATAATCATTCTCCATATTACTCTCCATATATATACAAGTTGTTTATTCACTTTATACTTGGTGGGCATTAAAGTTTTTTCCTCTTCTTGGTTATTATGAGTACTGCTTCTAGCAACATTCTTTTACACATCTTCAGTGCATTTATGTTTACATTTGTCTTGGTTATATAACTAAGAATGGAATTGCTGGGGCCGACTCGACGGCACATAACAACAACAACAACAAGATACCACCCAGAAACCCAAGGAGGGGTCACTATGAGTTGGGTCCAACTTGATGGCAAATAACAACAGCAACAGGCTATCCTAGCCAATTGTCCAAAGTGGTTCTGTAAATATGCTCTCCAACAAGTAGTTTATGACAGTCCTGGTTGCTTTACATCCTCACCAATACTTGCTCTTATCTGTATTTTTCATTTTAGCATTTCAGCTGGATGTGTAGTTGTGTTTCATCGTGATTTCAATTTGCAATTCCCTGATGTGTAATGATGTTGAGCAGCTTTTCATATGTTCATTGGATAAATGGATGTCTTCTCTTGTGGAGTGCCGGGTCAAATGGTTTGCCACTGTGTCTATTAGGCTGTCTGTTGTTATTGATTTGTAGGGGTTCTTTACATGTTTTGGCTAAGCTGACTTTGTTGTTTATATGTATTGTTAACACCTTCTCCCAATCTGTCCTGCTTTTTCACTCCCTTAATGATTAACACAAGTTCTTAATTTTGACTTTAATATATGATTTTATAGCTTTAACTTACATTAATAGTGTTTTTGTGTCCTTTTAAAGAAACATTTGCCCCCAAATCAGTAAGATATTTTATGCTTTCTTCTAGACACTTTATTGTGTTATCTTTCACATTTAGATCTCTAGCCCATCAGGAACTGATTTGTATATTTCTTGTTGTTAGATGCTGTCAAGTCAGCTCCGACTCACAGCAACCCTGTGTATAACATAACCAAACACTGCTCGGTCCTGTGCCAGCCTCACAATCCTTGCTATACCTGAGCCTATTGTTGCGGCCACTGTGTCAATACATCTTGTTGAGGGCCTTCCCCTTCTTCATTGACCCTCCATTTTACCAAGCATGATAGCCTTCTCCAGGGAATGGTCCCTTCTGACAACATGACCAAAGTAGGTGAGGTGAAGTCTGGCTTGCTTCCATTCTTGCTTCCAAGGAGCATTCCACCTGCACTTCTTCCAGGCAGGTTTGTTAGATCTTTTGGCAATCCGTGGTAATTTCAGTATTCTTTGCCAACACCACAACTCAAAAGCATCATGTCTTCTTTGGTCTTCCTTATTCATTGTCCAGCTTTCACATGCATATGGTGCCATTGAAAATACCACGGCTTGGGTTAGGTACACCTTAGTCTTCAAAGAGACATTTTTGCTCTTCAGCACTCAAAGAGTTCTTTTGCAACAGATTTTCCCAGTGCAATATGTCATCTGATTTCTTGACTGCTGCTTCCATGATTTGTGAAATTCCCCCCCACCCCAGGTACTCAATGGATTACAAACCCAGCCCATGTAGTGACAGGATCATTTTTCCCTGTTGTACTACAGTGTCACCATTGTCGTAAATCACGATCATACGTGAGCCCATCAGTTTCTGAACTTTCTATTATGCCCCTATTGCTCTATTTATATAATTTTGTGGCATTATTCCACTTTAATTATTGTAACTTTATAGTAAGTCTTGGTATAAAACAGTGGATGTCCTCCAACCTAATTTTTCTTTTGTAATTGTCTTTACTATTCTCAGCACTTTGCATTTCCCTAAAAGAAGTTAGAATCAGCATGTCAATTTCCACACACAGAAGTCTGCTGGGTTTCTACTGAGGGAGAAAAAATTTATAGATCAATTTGTAGGGGGATTGATACCTTTAAAAATATTAATTCTTCCAAACCATGGGCATGGCATGTCCCTCTATTTATTTAGGTCTTTTTTAAACATCTCTGGATAATATTTTACAATTTTCTGTGTATTGATCTTGTGTATATTTCTCTTGATATTTCCTAAGTGTTTGATATTTTTATGGTATGTTAAACATTATCTTCTTACATTTTCATATTCTAAGGTTGTTGCTTGCGTAAGTAAATACAGTTTTGTATTTGGTCTACATAATGACTTCAATAATTCACTTATTAATTCCAATAACTTACATTTAGATTCTTCTCTTTTTCTATACATAAAATCGCTCATCTGTAAATAATGACAGCTTTATTTCTTGCTTTCCAATTCTTATATCACATTTTTTTTCCTGCCTCTGGAATCTCAGATACAGTGATGAATGGAAGAATTAATAGTGGGCATCTTTGTCTCATTCCCAACCTTAGTATAATACACACTTTTTGTCAAATTATAGCTTTTCCCCTTTATTTCTAATTTGCAAAAATTTCTTTTATTTTTATTTTTTCATCTTGAATGGCTATTGGATTTTAGAGTTGTCCTGAGTCGGAATAGATTGAATAGTAACTGGTATATATTAATTGACCCTATCAGACAGAATAGAATTACCCCATAATTTCCAAGGCTATAATCTTTAAGGGAACAGACTGTCACATCTTTATCCCACAGAGCTACTGGTGGTTTCAAACCACTGACCTTTCAGTTAGCAGCAAAACACTTAACCAATGTGACATCAGGGCTCTTTATGACATAGATAGATAGATAAAATATTAATTTATCCTTTATTCTGTTATTGATGAATTACTTTCATTGTCTTAAAAATTATTAAACCAACCTTGCATTTATTAAATAAACCTAACCTGTTTGGATTGTATTCTCCTTTTTAAACATATTATTGTGTATTATTTGATAATTATTTTGTTAGGATTTAAAATTATATATTTCGTGGAAAACATTATTATTTTTTTCAATATGCTGTAAAAATCTAATCAAGCCAATAAATATAATCTACATTATCATTTTAATAACTAAATTATTTTCCATAATATCAATGTAGCATAATTTAACTAAACACTCATTGTTAAATATATCAATTGTTTTCAAAATTCTGCTGTCATAAACGGCATTGTGCTGAACACCCTTGTAAATGTATATTTAATATGCACCTGTTTTTTAAGATACTAATTATCATTGCCTTCTTGGCTTCTTGGCTTCTGCAGGAGCTTTGTAAGTATCAATTGAACAAAATCAGAAATCCAGATTTCCTGGTTGCTTTTTATGGGTTTCCTAGATAGCAGAATCTCTGAATATACCCTCTTGAGCTTGTTATTATTGGTCCAGGCTGGAGATTGATTCCAATTTAAAGGCCAATAGGACCTGAGAAGTGAAAAATCTAAATTCTTTAGTACTGAAATGAAAAATAACTTGGGTAGATAGTTTAGGAAATGCTTGAATGTGGTCTCCGGAAAATTCAAATAAATTATGAGAACAGTAAATGTGACATCAGAAACACTGGATTCACATATCAGTTGCTGTTATTGTTGTTGTTATGTGCTGTAAAGTCGGACCCAACTCATAGCGACCCCTCCTTGGGTTTCGAAGGCAGTATGACTAGGGAAGTAGATTGCCCAGTTACCGGGTGTGAAATTTTAGGCCAATTAGTTCTTGATTATAATCCTGAGTTTCTTCACCAATAAAATGAGAATATGCTAATATTAGAGGATCTTTAGGAGGATAAAACTAGCAGCTCCTACTACTGCAGTACAGAGATACCATTTAGTAAATGATAGTTAGGAGCCCTGGTGGTGCAGTGGTTAAGCACTCGGCTGCTACCTGAAAGGTTGGCCACTGGGACCCACCAGCTTCTCTGTGGGAGAAAGATGGGGGCAGTCTGCTTCTGTAAAGATTACAGCCTTAGAACCCCCCTAGGGCAGTTCTACTCTGTCCTATAGGGTCTCAACGAGTAGAATTGACTTAAAGGCACACAACAACAAATGATAGTTCCTTTAGTTTCCAGTGTTAGGAATCTGTTCAAAGAGAGAGAGAGAATCTGGAAAGTATTTGCTAGTTTTCCAGTGAAGGAGTTCAGAAAAAAAAATTCTGTCTTCCTATGTTAGAGAAATTTTCTTTCTTTGATCCTTAATACAAGAAAACAAATAGAATATATCCTATAGTTGAAGACTGCCTGGGTGAAAAGGGTTCTATACTACTAAGGGGACAATTTCTTTTGAACAGTCATCAAAATGTCTATGTAAATATTGTGTCGGTGACTTTTTAACTTGTCATGCAAGGCTAAAAAGTTAAGGTGAAGTCCCAGTTTAGAGATGACTAATTAGGATCAGATTATGTCCATCTTGGTTATGAAATAATTGAGTCACACTCTCAGTCTACACCTTCTGATCTGAGGGTGGTGACATAGAATTAGCAGAAAGCACTTGGGATATGATGCATTCTGTAATTATTTAAACTTACCAGCACTGGTGCCAGCAATACTTTATCCTTAATGGCAGCCCTGTCTCTAGGGCAATATTCATTGTGCTCATCTGTTTGCACTTCCAATTCTGGTCCTACCTAGTTCTGTCCTCTGGAGCTACAAGAGTTAACATATGCCTTATTTACGTGACAGTCCTTCAACTCTTTAAAGTCAGCACCATTCTGTCAGTGGCCTTTTCAATGAGGATTAATACATAAATCCTGCTTACCAAAGAGTCAAGTTATAAAAGCACATGTGGAACCCCACTTTCAAAAAATCAATCATGCTATCCAGTCCTATAGGCTGAGATCCTTCATGCACCTATAAAACAACCCAAATCAACACTCCTATAAAATTAATGTGTTATTGTAGTTAGGTGCCATTGAGTCATTTTTTACCTCATAGTGACCCCATGTGACAGAGTGAAATTGCCCTATAGGGTTTCCTAAGCAGTAATCTTTACAGAAGCAGATCCCCAGATCTTTTCCCAAAGGAGTAGCTGAATGGGTTCAAACCACCAAACCTTAGATTAGCAGCCAAGCACTTAACCATTGCACCACCAGGGATCCTTATAAGTAGACAGTTAAAAACCTTGATGAAGTTGATCCTTTGCTAACATCTTTGTATATAACACCAACATTTGAATATCTGTATAATACTTAAATTTCTTAATGATTTGGGAAAAGGAAAGGTGAGATTATAAATTATTTCCCCCGGTTTTGTCTTAAATTTTTTCTACAAAATAAACAGTTCTAGGTTTGAGAATCACTGGTAGAGTAGCTTTGATGTTAGGAATTACTCTTCCAGAATTAAAAAATGTTAGACCTTTCAGACCTTTAAAATCATTCAACCCTCTCATTTTTCAGATGAGGAAACTGAGCCCCAGAGAAAGAAAATGATTTGTTTTAAGATTACTCAACTAGACAGAAGTGGACTGATTTTCCAATGCCAGTGGAGTGCTGTTTCCACATTTCTTGACTACTTTTGGTTTGAGGTGAAAAACAAGTTGTTGTGAGATCCATAAGAATCTGAGGGTTTTGTACTTTAGTAAAGGAACAAGATTGTCTGCCATGGCTTGAATAATCTGGCTTTTGATGATAGATAAATGGTGGACATGCTTCTTCAGTTACCTAACCTAGGAGGCCCTTGTATCAACCATAAAAGAAAAAAGAAAAAAACACCTCATTGCCATGGAGTCGATTCTGACTCATGGAAACTCCATGTGTTACAGAGTAGAACTGCTGCATAGTGTTTTCCTGGCTTCATGGTGTTGCCAGGTTTGTTCAATCTGCCAACCTCAGGTTAGTGGTCAAGCACAAACAATTTGTGCTACCCAGGCTCCTTGTATCAACCATCCTTGGGAGAAAAATGGCTTGGACTTCAAGATTCCTGGGTTAAGAACCAATGAGAAGCACCAAATTTGTGAACTCTCAAGTCACCAATTAAAGCTGGCTACCTGCACCTGCGGAAGGAAGGTTAGGCAATCTACTTCTGTAGAGATGTTGTTGTTGTTATGTGCCCTCCAGTTGGAATAGACTCATAGCGACCCCTCCTTGAAACCCAAGGCGGTGTCATTACGGAAGTAGATTGCCCCATCTTTCTTCTGAGGAGTGGCTGGTGGGTTTGAACTGCCAGCCTTCTGGTTAGCAGTCAAGTGCCTTAGGCAGTATGCTACCAGAGCTCCACCTCGGAAACCCAAGGAGGGGTCGTTATGAGTCAGATTGGACTTGACGGCAGTGAGTTTTGTTTACTCGCACCTGTTTCCCAATAAAAGAATGTCTAGCATAATAAAAATCATTGTTTCCCAAAGGACAAAAAATTTACAGATGTACTGGTTATTCTCTTCCTGCCCCACCTTCTGAAATCCATTCAACTCTTTTCTCTGCCTTGCTCTCTGTAGGGATGCATGAGCAGTGCTGTGTTCCTCTGGAAGCCCAGCTCCTGCCTAGTGTTCTCCAACCCCTTCCATAGCTCCCACTGGCCTACGGATTGTAACTGCTTCCAGTTGTTACCAGTCCCTGGGTATTTAATCTTTCATTCCTTCTTGGTTCCCTTAACTCTGCCCACATTTCTGTAAATAGTCTTTTCATTAAATTGTATTGAGAATCCAAGCTGAGTGCGTGTCCCATTTCCTGCTAGAACTGTCACTGCTACAAAAGTCTCTCCACAACTTACACCAAACCTCAAATTGTATTGAGATTCTATCCTGCATCTCATAGGAAGATGAAAACAAGCATACAGTGCCCCAAATAGAGAGGTGACCTCATGAGACTCATCTGGAAACCACCAGATACATCTATTTGCATATATTACCTTCCAGTACAGTACTGTTGTCAAAGAGTAAACATCAAATATTTGCTTTATATAAACCCATTGTCATTGAGTCAATTCCAATTCATAGAGAACCTGTAGGACAGAGTAGAACTGCTCATAGTGTTTCCAAGGCTATATACTACTTTAAGGAAGCAGAATGTCACACCCTTCTCCTGCAGAGAGGCTGGTGGGTTAGAACCATAGATCATTTGATTAACAGCTGAGCTCTTAAACCACTGTGCAACCAGGGGTACTTGATTTATATAAGTAGAAAATCTGTAAACAACCAAGAACACCAGTTATGCGCATTGTAACAACAGGCTTCCATTTTAATAAGGCCTGAATACAGTATAACAATTTCAATGTCCTATGAAGTTCATTAAAACCCACTGCTGTTGAGTCAATTCAGACTTGAAGAAACCCTGGTGGCACAATGGTTAAGTGCTATGCTGTTAACAGAAGTGTCAGAGGTTGGAACCCACCAGCCACTCCATGGGAGAAAGATGAGACAGTCTGCTTGCATAAAGATTCACAGCATTGGAAACCCTATAGGGCAGTTCTACCCTATCCTATAGGGTTGCTATGAGTCAGAATTGACTCGACAGCAATGTTTTTGTTTGTTTGTTTGATTTTTAATCAGGCTTATTAAAGTAGGATGCAGTTGTGTAGCCATTTCCATAAATAATCATCTTTTTTACAGAAGCTGGCAAAATAGTTCTTCATAAAAAATATCCTTGATATTCCCTAAAGATGGTCCAGACTTCTCAGGAACGTTGGAGTATCTCTACTGTGTTCGTAATATGATTAAGAGGCCTGAAGTTGGAACTCAATGATAATCAAGCACGAGGAGAATATAATTCACTTGCTCTGGACAATGTCCTTGTTGTTAGCTGTTGTCCAGTCATTTCTGACTAATGGCAACCCCATGTGTGAAGAGTAGTACTGCTCCATAGGGTTTTCAAGGCTGTGACCTTTCAGAAGCAGATTGCCAGGCCTTTCTTCAGAGGCACTTCTGGATGGGTTCAAACCACCAACCTGTCAGTTACTCGTCAAGTACGTAACTGTTCTGTACAGTAGGGACTTGATACTGCTTTTGCTACAGGAGCTAAAGCAATAACCACATACATATACAAAGACAAACCTTCCCACAGTTCCATCAGGGATTCTCTACATGCTTTTTCTCCACATTGAAGGAAGTTGAGGATTTTTTCTTTCTTTCTTTCTTTCTTTCCTTTTTTTTTAACCAGCAAGTACCTGCAAAAAGTCTTCATCATACAATCATGGAATTTCTGAGTCTTAGAGATTGTAGCAATCAGCCCCCTAGCCAATGTATTTTAGTACCCTCAAAATCATTCCTGACACCCTCAAACCAAAAACAAAACCTATTGCCATCAAGTCAAACCAATCCTGACACAAAAAAACCCACTGCTGTCGAATTGGATCTGACTCATACTGACACCTCCATGGGTTTCCAAGGCAGTATCACTAGGGAAGTAGATTGCCCAAACTTCCTTCCAAGGAGTGGCTGGTGGGTTTGAACTGCCAGCCTTCTGGTTAGCAGTCAAATGCCTTAGGCACTATGCTACCAGAGCTCCCATAAAAAATATGGAACACTTCATGAATTTGAGATAGGACAGAGTACAATTGGCCCATAGAGTTTCCAAGGCTATAAATCTTTACAAAAGCAGACCCACATCTTTCTCCTGTGGAGCAGCTGGTGGGTTGGAACTGCCAATCTTTCAGTTAGCAGGTGAGCACTTAACCACTTCCCCACCAGGGCTCCAGCCTGATACTCTCAACACCTTCTATGTAATTGTTCCAACTCTTCCTCATGAAATTTTGTCTTTCTTCTAAACCATTGTAATAAGCTCCTACTTTATCACTTTTGTGTATTAGAAGAATTTTTCAATGACTTTCCATTGCCCTCTAGATAAAGTTCAAATTCCTTTAAATGCATGCAAAATTCTTCATAATCTAGACTCCTCTACTCGCTTAAGACTCTTCCCTCACATTCCTGCCATTTCATGTATGGGGTCCAGCCACACACAGCTCTCACACTCTAGGCTTAGGGTCATACCGTGCTTTCTTCCTCACCTTCTCACCCCTAAAGACATTCCATTAATCTGACTAATACCTACCTTCAATTATCAGGTTAGATGCCATCTCTTCCAGGAAGCCTTCCCTAATACCACAAGCCTAAAGTGAGGTGACTCTATTATGTCTCATTTGTTAGGCTGTTGTTAGATGCTGTTGAGTCTATTCTGACTCATAGAGACACTGTGTACAACAGAATGAAACAATGCCCTGTCCTGCACCATCTTCACAATCCTTGCTATGCTTGAGCCCATTATTGTAGCCACTGTGTCAATCCATCTCATTGAGGGCCTTCCTCTTTTTTGCTGACCCTCCACTTTACCAAGTGTGATATCCTTATCCATGGAATGGTCCCTTCTGACCACATGACCAAAGTAGGTAAGACGAGGTCTGGCCATTCTCACTTCTAAGAAGCATTCCCACTGCACTTCGTCCAGGACAGATTTGTTCTTTCTTCTAGCAATCTATGGTTTATGTTTCATACAATCCTACAATTTCTATCTTCAGTACTTACCATAATCGAACGTAATTGTCCATTTGTTTGTCTGACTCTCTCACTAAACTAGAAGTTCATCAAGGGTAAGGAGTAAATATATATGAATTGGGTTATTACTAGATCCTGGCACTTAACACAGTGCTTGCAAAATGGAAATGTGCACAAAATGTTTATTGAATAAATGAGATACCATCTCATCTCAGATAAGTAAAGCAGGGGAAAGGGAGAGAGAAAGAAAGCAAGGGATGAAATTTCTATTAAGGTGGTTAGATGGCATTTGAGCAAGAGTTTAGAAAGCGTGGGGGAGAACAAGCCATGTAGGTATCTAGAGGGAAGAGTTTTCCAAGCAGAGGGAAGAGAAAATACAAAAGTCCTGAAGAAAACATGTGTCTGGAGTGCTCAAAGAACAGCATAGAGGCCAGAATGGCTGGGATAGAGTAGGGAAGGAAGAGAGTATGCAATTGCAGAAGTAATGAAGTTGGAAGTGGAGAGAAGCATGTAAGGCTTTATAGCCCATTTACTCTGAAAAATATAGGGATCTACTGGAAGATTGTGAGAAGTGACATGATTTGATTTAACATTTTTAAATGATCACTCTGGAATCTATGTGAAGAATAGACTGTATGAGGATAGACCAGCTAAAAGGCCAGTATTATAACTCAGCCAAGAAATGGCGAACCATGAAATTAGAGTGGAGGTAGTGAGAAGGGATTAGATTCTGGGTGTATTTTAAGGGAACAGTCATCATGATTTTCAATGGATTGGATGTGAATTGTTAGTGAGAAAAAGAGGTCACAATTTAATGGCTGGAAGAATGAAGTTGTCATTGGCTGAGATAGAAAAAAAAAAAAAAACTCTCAGAAAAGTAGAGCTGGGATGAGGGAGATCAAGAGTTCAGTTTCTGACATATCGATTTTGAGATGTATTAGCCATACAAGTGGAGGCACTGAGTAGGCCATTGCAAATTTAAGTTTGGAGTTCTGTGGAGATGTGTGGGAAGGAGATAGAATTTAGGATTTTTCAACATATATAAATGAGAGCTAAAGCTACGATCAGGAGCTCTGGTGATATAGTGCCTAAGGTATTTGACTGCTAACCAGAAGGCTGGCAGTTCAAACCCAGCAGCCACTCCTCAGAAGGAAGACTGGGCAATCTACTGCTTTAGAGATACCGCCTCAGAAACCCAAGGAGAGGTCGCTATGCATTGGATCTGACTCGATGGCACTGAGTTTGGTAATTTTTGGTTAAAGCTATGACTCTGGATTATATCACTAAGGAATGAAGACAAAGAGGATAAAAGATCTAAGAACTGAGCATGTGGACACCTCAATGTTGACAGCACAGGGTAAATGAGAGGAACTAGCAAGAAAAACATAGCAGGAGCAACCTGTGATATAGAAATAAAACCAGGAGTGGGTGGTATACTGTAAGTGTTGCAGATGGAATTATTTTTGCTAATCAACTGACCTTAAAATATGGAGATTATCTTGTATTATCCAGGTGAGCCCAATGTAATCATAATTGTCCTCAAATGAGGAAGAGGGAAGTAGAAGAAAAGGTTAGAGTGACACTATGTAAGAAAGGCTCAACCTGCCATTGCTGGGCATGCAGATGGAGGAAGGGGGCCATGAGCCAAGGAATATGGGTGGCCTCTAGAAGAAGGAAAAGGAAGGGAAACAGATTCTCCCCTAGAGCCTCCAGAAAGAAAAAAAAAATACAGCACTGCTGACACCTTTGTTTTAATCAATGAGAAATGTAGGATTTCTAACCCAAGGAACTGTAAGGTAAAATATGTGTGTTGTTTTAAGCCACTAATTTTGTGCTAATTTCAATAGCAGCGATAGGAAATTAATACTCTCAGTTGCCAAAGATTAACTAGTTTGTGTTAAGTGCAGATTTGAAACCCAGCATTATTCGATTTTTGTATCACCTGCACTGCTTCAGAAGGGCACAAGATGCTATGGGAGTTTAAGGGAACATGAGATCCCTTAAACTGGGGAATGTGGAAAGACTTCATAATAAAATTAGAATTTGAACTGGGTCTTTAAGGACAAGTAGGGCTTCAAAAGGTGAATGTACCAAAACAGACCAATGTCATAGCAACTCGTCTCTATTCACCTGGTGCAACAGAGGAAGAAGGAGAGTCAGGAATAGGAGGAGGATATGGAATGTGTGGCTAACTGTATCCATCAATAACTGCCTCCTTTGCCATGAGACCAGAAGAACGAGATGGTACCTGGCTACCATTACTAAATGTTTTGAGC
>NW_006921846.1:2001875-2006880 GCF_000298275.1 Orycteropus afer afer | reverse complement strand
AACCCCTGAAACTGTAGCCCTAAGATGATTTTTAAACCTTAAACTAAAAATATTCCCTGAAATCTTCTTAAAACCAAACAGTAGTTTGGCCTATCTAGTAAAGAATGTGTACGTTGAAAGAAAAAAGAAGTTTTATGGATTACAAAAGAACAGTGTCCAACTTTCTTGCTGTGGATACACGATGTGTAGAGATCAATTGCTAGAGGAGGATATGATATTTGGTGAAGTAGAGGGCCAGTGAGGGCAATACTGGTACAATAACTGCAAAGATGGACTCAGATATGCTGGCGACTGTAAGGTAGATGCAGGATCAGGCAGTGTTTTGTTATGTTGTACATGAAGATCCCATGAGTCGGAGTTGACAGAAGCTAACAACAACAGAGATGGGCTGCACAGCCTTGGTTCTTGGGCTGCTGCTGCCTCTCCCAGAGTCCCTCACCTCTTCTTCACTGTGAGATCAGATCCACTGACCCTGCTCATCCAGGTGCCATGAGATTACCAGCATCCTCATCTCTTACTCTTGGGACTCTGCTTTCCCTTGACTTCTGGTAGCCTGTCCTTAAGCCAAGGCTGTTGCAACTCTCATGTGATTTCCTTACCCCCAGAACCCTCCTCACTCTAGGGTCTACTGTGAAGGGCAGTCTGTCCAAGAATGAAAACAATTCCTCCCTCAAATAAGCTTCTAGGAGGCAGACCCAACAGCACAGTGTAAAGCATGGTCCTATATAGTAAGGGCTAAATCAATGGAACCAAATATTGTCATGATCGTTAAGACCCTTGTGCACAGGTCAGCTATAGACACACAACTGAGTGACCCAGAAGGGACAGCAGGAGACAGATGCAGAGGAAGCAAACACTAGGGTCCTAGGAAGTCATGGGTGATCCTTCCCCATTACTGTGAGTTTCACAGACAACTGTGGAGGTCTGGGATTCCCTTCACTTAAGATTAACATGAAGAGTGTGGCCCCCACCAAAAAAAAAAAAAAGCATGTCTACCTTGAGCATTGTGCTCTTTCAAGATATATCTATATGGAATCAAATGGACAACAGCCATTCAAAAGTTAAGATAGGAAACTTAAGAGGCAGTGAACTTATGTTAAAGGGGGAAGGAACAACTCAGTAAAAGAAGGTGAAAATCGTCGCACAACTCAAATAATATAATCAATGTCACTGGATTGTACATGTAGAAATAGTTGAATTGGTGTGTGTTTTGCTGTGTATCTTCTAAACAACAAAACAAAATAAAAACAGCCAATGTTCATCAATTAAGGAACGAATGAACATATTGTGGCACAGTCATACAATGGAGAAATAAATGAAGACCCAACTACTGCCACATACAACAATATAGATAAATCTCGGAGACAACTTATGGATGGAAAGAAACCAGATAAAATATAATACACATTATATGATTACAATTATGTAAAGTCCAGGAAGATGCAAAACTAATATACATTGTTAGAAATCCAAAAGTGGTTGCTGGGAGGCAGGGACAGAAGCTAATTGGAAAGAGGAATAAGAGAACTTTCCAGGGTCATGAAAATATTTTTATTTGGGGTGGTGGTTATATGAATGTATACAATTTTCAAAATGTATCAAACAGAACATTTAAAAGGTCTTCACTCCATTGTGTGCTGATTACACCTAAATTGAGAAAGAGTTGAGTATGGCCACAGAGCGTATCTGTCAAATAAGAAGCATGACCAAGGGCAGAAAAGGAAGAATGTGTGGGCCACATTCAGGAAGCAAAAATAGTTCAGTTGGCTTAAAGAAGTTCTCAATCTTAGCTGCGCATTAAAACTACCAGGGGCACTTTTTAAAATACAGATGTCAGTGCCAAGCCAGAAATTCTGATTTAGTTGGTCTGTGGTGAATCCCAAGCATCAGTATTTTAATAAGTTCACTCAAATGATACTTTGTGGGTGTGTGTGATGATGATGATGATGAGTCTTAAAGCCAAATTTGATTACCATGTGGAGCTTCAACCATATAACGGATGGTTGGGCAGAAGTTATGAACAACCTAGAACACTTGCTAAGGAGTTCTAGCTTATTTGGATGGGGATTGAGGTACATTGAAATTTTTTAAACAGGAGGGCAAAAATAATCAGAGTTGTATGTTAGGAAGATTCATCTCATACCTGCATCCTTTGGAGAGTGGACCTAGAGATGGAGAGGCAAATGGGGAGGCTGGTGAAATGGTCCAGGTGAGAGGTTATATGACCCAGAATTAACATGGTGGCCTTGAGAATGGAAGAAAGGACAGATGCGTTTGTTCAGACATGCATCTCACTGGATCAGGCTGAAGCTGGATCAGGCTGAGGAATTCATTTCTCTCTCTAAATAGATGAATAGATTCATTCATTCAGGTAATCAACATGTACTTATTGAGGACAAAATCTGTCAGGCTCTAGAAATAAAACCAAAAAAACAAATCCACTGCCATCAAGTCAGATCTGACTCATAGCAACCCTTCTTGGGTTTCTGAGGTGCTATCACTATGGAAGTAGATTGCCCAATCTTACTTCTGAGGAGTGGCTGGTGGGTTTGAACTGCCAGCTTTCTGGTTAGCAGTCAAGTGTCTTAGGCACTACGCTACCAGAGCTCCCTCTAGAAATAAAGGGGTGGAAAATATATGTCCCACTCCATCTAAGACATATTTTAATGGTAAGCACTAATATTTTAAATGACAGAAGTATTTTTTGCCTATACAGAGGAGAAAAAGAAAGAAGGGAGAGAAGGATGGTTTTGGAGCTAAGTAAAGTCCAAAAGAGGAAAGGTCCCTTCAAGGAAAGAAGGGGAGAAGTTTCTTTGTTTAGGTTTATTTTTACTTGCTTCTGTGTGTGGTGTCTGTGCTATATCTAGGTAGGAATGTCTGTACACAATGAAATACATAGAGCTAAGCCTCGAGAGAGATCTGGAATAGAGACAGGCATCCTAGAATCAATAAATTCAGTAACAATTGTGAAAGTGTAAAGATAGAAGAGAAAAGGAATTAAGACTAAACCCTTGAGAATACCCATCTCCAAAGTCTCCATTAAAAGCTCCAAATTCACTGCCATTGAGTCAATTTCAGCTCATAGTGACCCCCACTGGGTTTCAAAGACTTAAACCTTTACAGAAGCAAACTGCCTCATCTTTCTTCTGCAGAGTGGCTGGTGGGTTCAATCCACCTTTTGGTTAGCAGCCAAACACCTTAATCACTACATCACTGTTGCTGATCCAACTCATAACGACCCTTCCTTGGGTTTCCAAGGCAGTATCACTATGGAAGTAGATTGTCCAACCTTCCTTTCGAGGAGTGGCTGGTGGGTTTGAACCACTAGCCCTCTGGCTAGCAGTCAAGTGCCTTAGGTACTATGCTACCAGAGCTCCTACTCGAGCTCCTTTTTTAATGTCTTAATATATAATCAAATACAGAGCAATAACTAAGAGAGTGTGGAAGCCAAGGGAGGGGATTAACAGTGTAAAATGCTGCAGTGAGATTGATAAACCTACTGAATTCAAAACTGGGAAGTCATTGATAAAGATGCTTCATTAGAATGCAAGAAGATTGATAATAGATATGCCTCTTGAATTTGAAATTAAGAAATCTTTGACAAAGATGCTTCATTAGAATGAATGGATGAGAGTAGAATTAAGATTAGAAGGAATTGAGGAATGAACGGACTGTGAGAAAGTAGAAGAAACAAATGTTGAGCCAAAATTTTGGTTTCCTCATCTGTAAAATGGGAATAATAACACTACACATCACAGGACATGATTGTGAAGCTGAAATGAAACAATTTTTCTAAAGTACTTAGCACAGTGCCAGTAGCTATTATCAAGGAATTGTTGTTGTTACTGCTGTTATCACTTGGTGGTTACAATAAGAACATGAGTGGTAGCCTCAATAATATTGCCATATTAACATTTTTTTTTTTTACTATGGATAATAATTGATTGCTGTCATTGTTATTAGTTGCTGTGTAATCATTCCATCTATGGCAACCCCATGATGCAAAATAGAACTGTGCTCTGTAGGATTTTCAAGGATGTAACTTTTTGAAAGTCGATCGCCAGGCCTGTCTTCAGAGACATCTCTGGGTAGTTCTGAACCACCAACCTCAAGAAGGTGCTGATATAGAAGAAGATACTGAGAGAAAGTACAGAAGACACTAATATAGATGGAGATGCAAGAGAGAAAAGAAAGATCCTAGAGGAAGTAGGAGGGAATGAGAGTAAAGGAAGAGGCTTCAGAAAGAAAAGAGACTAACTTCTTTTCCCCCCTCAGTTGAGTGAAGAAAAGGAGAGAATGTTGAAAGATCTAAGGAAATATACGAATAGCAGAAATACAAAGAGCAACAGAGATGTAAAGGAAATTGTTGTTGGAATCAGGATAGGGCAATTGTTGTGGGGATTGTTTGCAGTGAAAAAGTTTGGCATAGACCTTGTAAGATAGGCAAGAGGGTAACAGTAAAATACCAGTTAGAAGACAGCCAAGTGGTATTTAGGACTTAGTTGAGATTTAGTGTGAATTTTTCTTAAGATAAATTAGCATGGTCTTTACTTCAACAATCTTGGAATCCTGGAGTGAGAACAGAGTTGGGAGTCAGCAAGAAGTATGGGATAAGGCCAAAAGGGTAAGTAATTATAGGGCATTAGTAAAGAATAGCATGGGCTCAAGGACAGCAAAGATTGTGAGGATGGCTCCGGACAGGGCAGTGTTTTATTCTGCTGTACACAGAGTTGTTATGGGTTGGAAATGACTCTACAGAACCTAACAACAACAGCAAAGCATAGATTCCCTTCAGGATTCAAGCTGAGGGGGGAGGTAAAGGAAGCACTTTAGGAAATAAGACTGAAGAAATACCTCTCTGCATACCTGTTGCCATTGAGTTGATTTCAATTCCTAGCGACTCTATAGGACAGAGTAGAACTGCCCATAGGGTTTCCAAGGCTGCAAATTTTATGGAGGCGACAGCCTCATCTTTCTCCTACAGAGTGGCTGGTGGGTTCAATCT
>NW_006921846.1:1999683-2001747 GCF_000298275.1 Orycteropus afer afer | reverse complement strand
AGATGAGAAGAAACGGAAATGGGAAGAAGATAGTGAGTTCTGATTCCAAAGCAGAAAACTTTTCTTCCGGTGATTTCTATGAAATTGGATTGCTAAAATTTCCCATTACCCTACTTTACCTTATGAAAAGAACTGACTTCAATCAATAATTAAAAAGTAAATAAATGTGGCGCCAGTTGCATTGATTTTCTTTCAGGTCATCAAATATGCTGTACTCCCTCCCACCCAAGGACCTTTGCATATGCTGTCCCTCCTGCCTTACTCAGTGCCACCCTGCATCATATAGTGAAAGCACATTCATCCTTCAATTCTCAGTTTAAATGTGACTTCCCCAAGGAAGTCTTCCTTGACCTCTCAGACACGGGTATTCTCTCATAGTACTATGAAGCTCTCTTTCCGAGACTTATTACAGTTGCAATTTTAAATCCATTTGTCTGGTTATCTGACTACTGTTTGGCATGAAGAAAGCATCCAACAGACATTTATTAAATTAATGAATGAATGAAGGTGGTCTTTGAAAATTATGACCAAAGGAATTCAATTCAATTGACTTTTTTTAACAATAGATATAAATTACTTTCTCCAATAATAAAAAGTGTACTGTTTGAATTACCACTCTGGAACTCCTTTTTTGATGTATGCTTTCAGAGCTTAGGGTGCATGCTTTTTCATTTTTTCACTCTTTTGAGAGTAGAATTAAGTTTTAGCAATAGCAAAAGTTATCACTTGCCTATTGTGCCTTACAGAAGCTCAAAGCATGGAAGGGTGGGTGACAAGCAGGGTAACATAGTTTGGGTCTCAAACTGAGCCATGTTCTTAAAACAATGAGAGTGATATTCTTCTATGATTTTACAATTCCCAAAATAGCTACATATATAAATAAACACTCCCAAGAGGATCCATATCATTAAAGTTGGCTCTACTCTGAGGATATGGATAGAGTAAGGCATGTCTCAAGATGAGAAGAAACAGCTGCAAAAATCCATAAATAATAGGAACATGGAATGTACAAAGTACAAATCTAGGAAAAGTGGAATTTTTCAAAAATGAAATGGAAAGCATAAAAATCAATATCCTAGGCATTAGTGAGTTGAAATGGACTGGCTGTGGCCATTTTGAGTCAGATAATCATACTGATTATATGGTTATGTTATAATCATACATAATCCCACTACACTGAGAATGAAAAATTAAAGAGGAATGGCATGGCATTCATTATCACAAAGAATGTATCAAGATTTATCCTGAAATACAATGCTGTCAGTAATAGGATAATATCCATACATGTACAAGGAAGACCAGTGAATACTATTATTCAAATTTACACATGAACCACCAAAGTGAAAGATAAGGAAATTGGAGACTTTTACCAAGTTTTGCAGTCTGAACTTTACCAAACATGCAATCAAGATGTGCTGATTATCACTGGTGATTGGAATGCAAAAGTTGGAAACAAAGAAGAAACACTGGTAGTTGGAAAATATGGCCATGGTGATAGAAATAACGCTGGAGATCACATGATAGAATTTTGCAAGACCAACGAATTATTCACTGCAAATACCCTCCTTTTTCAACAACACAAACGATGGCTGTACACGTGGACGTTGCCTGATGGAGCACACAGGAATAGAGTGACTACATCTGTGGCAAGAGACAATGGAGAAGCTCAATATGTTCAGCCAAAACCAGGCCAGGAGCTGATTGTGGCACAGACCATGAATTGCTCGTTTGCAAGTTCAAATTCAAGCTGAAGACGATAAAAACAACTCCACCAGAGCCAAAATATGGCCTTGATTATGTCCCTCCTGAATTCAGAGAACATCTAAAAGAATAGATTTGATGCATTGAATATCACTGACCGAAAATCAGAGGAATTGTGGGATGACATCAAGAACATCATTCACGAAGAAAGCAAAAGTACATCAAAATAATAGGAAAGGAAGAAAAGACCAAAAATGGATGTCAGAAGAAACTCTGAAACTTGGCCTTGAATGGAGAGTTGATAAAGCAAATACCAAAAATGAGAAGATAAAAGAGCTGAACAGAAGATTTCAAAGAGCAGCT
>NW_006921846.1:1996734-1997497 GCF_000298275.1 Orycteropus afer afer | reverse complement strand
CCATTTTAAATAGCCAATTTCTAATTTGCCCATCCCTGTCAAACCAGTACTCTTGAGGAGACAAGCATGGTCCTTCCTCTCTGGAGAATCTTCCGTTCTGCCTAGAAACTTCAGGCCTCTGGATCCATAAACAAGCACAGTCCAGGCAAGCACAAGCCATCAAATTGCAGCAACTTGACACCAGCTCAGTGTCAAACACCTTCCTCTTCACTGGTCGGGTTCTGGTCAGCTCAGCCCTAGCCATCCCAGCTAGGTCATGGGTACCGGGTGCCAAGTTTGGGAGTCACACTCTTCCCTTCACTTCAGACCAGCCAGCACCTTCTGTCACATCTTCAGTCCTCAGGAACTATTTCAATGCCTGTAGCCTCACAACTCCTTGCACTTCAGACCAGCCAGCCCTTTCTCTCATCCCTAACCTCCGTGGCCTAGGTCAAAGGGTACCAAACTCAGCCTGTTTATTCTTTGCTGCACTTCCCCCCATTTCCACTCAAGTGGACCTAGGTGGTCAGAAGCAAGTAACATACAAGCCTACTACTCACTGGCTTCCTTTAACATTCAGTCCTGGGAGGGGTTTCTCTCATGGACCATGACTTTCCTGTCTTGATGCACCCAAAACCAGTCTGCTTGCTCGAAATTCAAAGAGCCAAACGGTCATTATTTTTTTCCTCTTCAGGTTCTTTCTTTCTTTTTTTTTTTTTATTAGGATTTGGGTGAAGATTTAGAGTAAATTCACTTTTCATACAGCAGTTCACATATACTTTGT
>NW_006921846.1:1984051-1984713 GCF_000298275.1 Orycteropus afer afer | reverse complement strand
AAAAAACCAACTTCTAGTCTTTTTTTTTTTCTATTGTCTTTCTATTTTCTGTTTCATTCATTTCTGCTCGAATCTTTATTATTTTCTTTCTTGTGGTAACTGTAGACTTTTCTTGCTGTTCTTTTTCTAAATGTTGGAGATGTTGGTTTAAAATGTTGAGTTTGGCTCATTCTTTTTTAATGTGTGCATTTATTGCTATGAATTGGCCTCTGATCTCTGCTTTTGCTGTGTCCCAAAGATGTTGGTATGTTTTGTTTTCATTTTCGTTTGATTCAAGGAAAAATATCGTATTTCTTTAGTGTTACATCTAATATGTCTACTTGTTTCTTTTGGGCCTGGGAGCTAAATGAATGATGAATATCAGCATGTATACTAGTTTTATATATTTTGTTGATGTATTTGGAAAACTATGTTGTTTTTAGCTGCCATCAAGTGGTCCCTGATTCATGGTGACTCCATGTAACAGAGTAGAACTGTTCCATAGGGTTTTCTTGGTTGTAATCTTTACAGAAGCAGTTCCTTCTGTGGAGTCACTGGGCAGGTTCCAGCTGCTAACCTTTGGATTAGCAGTTCTTGAACAATTTCTCTTAGAAAGATCAGCACGAGGCTGGTCCCCATGAGGTGGAGGTCAAAGATGTCCCAAATGTCCAAACTACCATGCC
>NW_006921846.1:1979432-1983951 GCF_000298275.1 Orycteropus afer afer | reverse complement strand
TCTCACGTAGTAGTGGTGGAGACTGGCAGGCTGGTGAGTCCCGGGTCCGTGAGTAGATCTGACGGATCCTCCCAACTCTCGGGGTTTGATGAACTTCAATCAGCAGATCAGATGATGGCTGCTGTCCCAAATCCAGGGGTGAGATGAGGATAATCCAAGACACAAAGCCAAAGCAAGAGGAGAGGGAATCTTCCCAGGAGATTCTTAGGTATACCCTCAGGGAAGCTAAGGGTGGTGATTTGAATTACACCCTCCAGCAAGGCAGGACTCAAGATACATTCCACCTGTGTTTCCCCAACAGAATTAACCTAAATCCCATCACAGAGTCGATTGCCAATCATTACAGGGAATGACTACTACCAGCTGCCCAGCCAAGTTTATACCTGACCTTAACTACCACACCACCCCAAATAGGTATGGATAATGGGATTTACAAAACATCATAGAATGGAGGACAATGGCTAGAAGGGCCACTTCAAGCAATTCACTGCAAGCAGCCAATCCAAAATCACTTGTGCCACGCAAGCTGCTTGTGCAACTGTGTTAGTTTTGTCCTGTCAGTAGATTTTGATTCATAGTGGCTCTATAGGAAAGAGTAGAACTTTCCCATAGTGTTTCTAGGCTGCAATTGTTACAGGAGCAGTTTGCCAGGTCTTTTATTCCATTGAGCCTCTAGTAAGTTTGAAACGACAACCTTTTGGTTAGCAGCCCCATGTTTAAACATTGCACCAGTAGGGCTCCTATATTACCATCCCCACTTGCATTATTCTTGAACTCTTTGTCCTCCGAGCTACTCTAGCCTTGAGATGACAATAAGATCATAAAAACAGTCACAAATCATAGTTCTGCCACTGCCCTTCACACAACTTCTAGATAGTTCTGGGAATCTGCAGGGAATACTTCCCTTGTGTTTTGTAGCTATCCTATGGAATTCACCATTCCCTTTTCCCCAACTCTCCTTACCTACTGTAGTTAGTTCACCTGACCAAGTATCCTGTTATGACAAGAAGTGGCAGCTGTGCTGCTGATGATCCCCAAAGAGACCATTGATGTTGATGCCTGCTGGAGGCACCACTTCCAGTTCCCATGTCCTCCCATATCTGCATCAGGTCTGCTGGTGTTCACTTTGGAGGAGGATGATATCTGCAGCAAAGGCACTAGCTCCTAATGCTGCTGAAACCACTGACAGCCTTTAGTCTCTGACAGAGCCACTGGCATCACCACTGCAAATGCAGAGCACCCTCATCAACGTAAGATTGAAATGAAACAAGCCTTTTAGCTTTTACTCAATGTCATAGCAGGCCCCCAGGCAGGAGTCCAAGTGGGCTGGGCCAGAGGACAACCTGACTGATAGCACTATACTGTATTCAGAAATCCCCCTCCTCTCTAACTGTAGCCCACTATTCTTCCAACCAAGCAAGGGTTCCTGTGGAAAGTGGCTTAAAAGTTCTTGAGTTAGTTGGAGGGAGTAATGAAAAAATATACAAGATAGGGCTGGAAAGTTAGGCAGGGGCCATCTGATGCTTTGTAAACAATGGTAAGGTGGTTTATCATTGTCCTAGAATCAATGGAGAGTTACCAAAAGGTTTTAAGTAAGAAAAAGGCATGATCAAATTTGTGTTTTAGAAAGGTCAGTTGGGACAAGTGTGAAGAGTTGATTAGTAATGCCACACAATTGAAGGCCCAGAAATCAGGTGGGAGGGTATTGAAAGAGCCTTTGAGAAATGCTGAGAACTTAATGCAGGGAATATAATTTAATGGGGATGGAAAAGATGATCTCCAGATATATTTAGGAGGTAAAATATTCACAATATCTGTTTTTATTGTTTCTCATGTCATCTGTACCTTTCAACATTTGCTCTGAAACACCAACCCCCTCTCAAAACACACATATCTCACCCTTTTTCCAACTCTTAACGAAAACTCTTAGCCTATCAAAGTTCAGCTCTTCCAGAAAACCTTCCTTGATCCCCAATCTGGATGAAGTACCCATCTTCTGGACTCTATAGCCCTGTGGCATTTAACCTACTGTATTATGACTATCTGTTTACTTGTTGGTCCTTCTCACCAAACCGTGAGCTCTTGGAGATCATACACAGGTTTTCTTTTACAGATCACTTTACTCCCAATGCCTAGGCCAGTGCCTGGCACAAAACCACCAGTTATCATTGTGTCAACTCTGACTCATGGTGATCTCATGTGTGTCAGAGAAGAAAGGTGCTCCATAGAGTTATCAATGGCTGATTTTTCACTAGTAGATCACCAAGACTTTCTTCTGAGGCACCCCTGGGTGGACTTGAATGTCCAGCATTTTGGTTAGCACCTAAGTGCATTATCCATTTATACTACCCAGGGGCTCCACCTGGCACATTAGCAGGGCTCAATAAATGCTTGCTGTGTATTCTTCCCCACTCCAAGGCACATTTCAGGTGTGCCCCTTACATAAGTGCATTTTATTTTTGAATTAACTTTTGAGTTAATTCTATGTGGGAGGCACTATGCTATGCATGTTATAAGCATATTGTGTTCAAACTTCTCAACAACAATGAAATTGTTGTTGTTGTTTTTGTTTGCCATAGAGTCAGACCCGACTCATAGTGACCCGTCCTTGGGTTTCCGAGGCAGTATCACTGTGGAAGTAGATTGTCCAACCTTCCTTCCGAGGAGTGGCTGGTGGGTTTGAACAGCCAGCCTTCTGGTTAGCAGTCAAGTAGGTTCTATTATTAGGTGAATTTTACAGATTAATGAGCTGATGTGAAGAAAAGTGATGAAGTATTCTTGAAAAAAGTACAACTGAAATCTGATTAAGATTCTAGCTCAAACTATCAACTTATAGAAAAATACAGAGAACAGGACATGTTAAATTATACCATCAATATGGAATCAGCAAAACCCAAACTCTGAGAAACTCTAGAGGATAAACAAATAGGCTCCTTCAACAGATAAATTTCAAGGGGAAAAAAAGGAGAAATGAAAGGAGAATCAACAGATTAAGAGAGACATTAAAAATATATCAAACAATCACAATATGTAGCTCCTATTTGGAGCACAATTCAAAGAAACAAGCATATGATGTTCATGATATATTTGAGAATTTGAATACTTACTGGATATTTTATGATAATAATAAGTTATTGTTAATTTTTAAGTGTGTTAACTTTTTAAGTGTGATTATCGTGATTATATTTCTAAAAACCTCATTATCTTTTAGAAAATCATACTGAAATATTTAGAGATGGAATTAGATAATGTCTGGGGTTTGATTCAAAATTGTAAAGGAGGGGATAGTGGGTCGGAGTGTTGATGACACAAGATTAACCATGAGTTAATTGTTGAAGCTGGGTACCACATTTTCGTATGTGTTTGAATTCCTCCATGATAAAAACATTTTAAATAACAATATCTGAAGCAAACATAATAGAAAATTTAGCTCTTCATGAAATACATTTCAGTGTTTCTGTTTATAGCCATTTAACACCTTTAGATGCTTTTCTTTTATCCAGATTGACATTTATAGAGTTCAAATGCTAATCAATTACTTTCAGCTCTGGAGGTCTAAGAACTTGTCAACGAATTCAGAATTTCATCAAAAACTCCCCTCAAGCCTTGTGATCTTCCCACTATTCGTGTAAATTAAATTGTTTTAGCAAATTTTTAGTGAATTGTGCAGCTTTCTGGGAGTAAGTGGACAAAATAGTTTACCTAGGAGTTTCTACTGTTATACATTCAAGGAATCATTGAAGAGTCTGCTTTCACTAAGGGAGAATGCTAGTTAAGATATTGTTCCTGCTTCTCTGGAACCTTACAATATGGTAATGAAAACAAGAAATACACACAAATCGTGAGAGTACAGGCAGTTTATATGGAGAATGGATCAGATCAAAGAGGTGAGATGGTAGGCAGGGAGACTAGTTCAGGGAATACTGCAATAGGCCAGGTAAGATGTAATGTGCATCTAATCTAGGACAATGGAAGTTAGAACAGAAAAGAAAGATGTTCAGTATGGGGATATTTTCTTGAGCCATGGAATCAGTGGTGAATTTCCTGGAATCCCTGATCTATGCATGCTTTAAACTCCTTAGTCTCTGTTTCAACACAGGTCCTGTGTAGCCAATATCACAGCCAACTTCCCAAAGCTTGCTTCCCTTTCTGGAAACACAAAACAACCTAGGCTCAGCAGTGCAACAACTCTCAGGTCACATTGAAGATAGTCTGTTTCCTGTTTGAGTATAAAAGTGGCACCCCTGTGGGTCTGCAAAATCCCGTAGAGGGAATACTGTGATGGTCATCTCCCTGAGCCCTAGAATTCAGCAAATGGGCAAGGGACCTGTAACACTTGCGGGTTCTCATGGCCTTAGGTAACCATCAAAATAACACATACCACTTCCTTCTCCCCTAATCCCCTACAGTTCACTAGCTGCTAAAGTAACATGAAGTCATGCAAAGAAAAGTTGCACCACCCTAAGGCACTTGACTGCTAACCAGAAGGCTGGCGGTTCAAACCCACCAGCCACTCCTC
>NW_006921846.1:1977498-1979332 GCF_000298275.1 Orycteropus afer afer | reverse complement strand
TCTACTTCTGTAGTGATACTGCCTCGGAAACCCAAGGAGGGGTCACTATGAGTCGGGGCCGACTCGACGGCACATAACAACAACAACAAAAGCATGCCTGTTTCTCACCATTTCCAGGCCCTCTAACATAATCCCCTAAATGAAAGGCTTTTCTGCAAGCTCTTTACCTGTCTCACACTGTCATTTTTCAGGTCTCAGATAAGAAGTCACCACCTCAGAGGCCTTCTCTGATGACTCAA
Source organism: Orycteropus afer afer (assembly GCF_000298275.1). Classification (NCBI taxonomy): domain Eukaryota; kingdom Metazoa; phylum Chordata; class Mammalia; order Tubulidentata; family Orycteropodidae; genus Orycteropus; species Orycteropus afer. Next base: position 1,979,093 of record NW_006921846.1, on the reverse strand, counting down.
TCTAAACTTGTTGTTGTTGTTATGTGCTGTGGAGTCAGCCCTGACTCATAGCGACCCCTCCTTGGGTTTCCAAGGCAGTATCACTACGGAAGTAGGATTGCCCAACCTTCCTTCCGAGGAGTGCAATCTAAACTAGGTGTCCGTAATCACTCTACAAATACAGGCAAATCCTGGGTTACAAACTAGATCGGTTCCTAACTGTGTCTTTCGGTGGAATCTGTAAGTGAGTGGAAACATGCTGCCTTGGAGTCAACACTCAACTCACAGAATGGATTATCATAATCACTGGCTGATGTTAGGGAGTAGATTGTCAAGCGTTTCTTCCTAGTTCTTAGTCTGGAAGCTTCCCTGAAACCTGTTCAGCAACATTACAATTAGAAATCCACCACAGACAGACGGGTAGTGGCTATGCATTGCACTGTAGCTGTTGCTGTTAAGTCGATTACAATTCATAGCAACCCTATAGGGCAGAGTAGAGCTGCCCCATAGGGTTTTAAAGGCTGTGAATTGTTAGAGAAATAGATACGGGTTCAAACCATCAACCTTTTGTTTAACAGCCCAATGCTTTAACCATAGAACCACCAGAGCTCGTTCAGTCCATAAGGCATCACTAAATATTTGCTACTAACCATCATGAGATCAGTGATATGTTTACATTAAATCCTTGTCTTTCCAAGTGTATACTGATTTCTCAGCCCCATGGTCTTCTGAGTACTTAGGAAATAAACCTTTGGTTGGACTGTTTGTTGTATATCAGTGGTTCTTCTGAGCCAAAGGTATACAAAGGCACTTTGATTACTTCTACTAATAAGGAATAATAAAGATTATAGGTTTTTCTAAAACTTTCAATAGGCCCAGCATATACCCTAGCACAAAAGTAAATACATTGCAGAGGCTTTGGAAGTCAATAATTCAGTTCACACTTTCCATTTGCTTCACGTAGTCTGAAGCTTTGCCATCTGGCTTCTTTTTAATCCCCAATAAAACACCCTAGAGAAGGTTTTACACTTAATTATTTACTACTTGCATTTTTGATTAGGGAATTGTAGTTCATAAGTGAAAAAAACTGCAAGGAGGTGCAATTAACAGCTGATCACACCATCCCAAACCAGCCATGAGGGTCCTTCCATGTGTTTCAGGAGACAGGTCTCCACTGAGAATGAGCCCAGACAACACATGAATTTTTCTGGTAACTCAATTTATTTATTAAGAGGTAAGTACTTGCTGGTTTTGAGCACTCTTTCCTCCCAGGATATGCTGGTAAATTCCTGACAACAGGAAAATAGAGTCAGCCCATTGGTCACAAGCTCAACCTTCCAGCTTTAGTGTTTGGGGTATGAGTCTAAGATGAGATAAAGCTACAGTTTCACCAACCCCAGAAGGACTATGCAGAGATAATAAAGACAGGCATTCTGGGACCCAATGAGATCCATATTTGTACCCATTCCCCAAAAAAAGTGATCCAATGTTGTTGTTGTTAAGTGTCGTCGAGTCGTTTTGGACTCATAGCGACCCCATGCACAGCAGAACGAAACACTGCCCGATCCCGCGCCAGCCCCACAATCCATGCTATACTCGAGCCCATCATCACAGCC
>NW_006921846.1:1963080-1976008 GCF_000298275.1 Orycteropus afer afer | reverse complement strand
ACCTCAACACAAAGAAAACGAAAATCCTCACAACTGGACCAATAAGTAGCAGTGTGGGAAGTGGAGAAAAGATTGAAATTGTCAAAGATTTCCACAATCAACACCAATGGAAGAAGCAGTCAAGAAACCAAGTGTCTTATTGCACTGGGCAAATCTGCTGCACAGCACCTCTTTCACCTCTTTCCAGTGCTAAAGAGCAAAGATGTCTCTTTGAAAACTAAGGTGCACCTAACCCAAGCCATGGTATTTTCAATTGCCTCATATGGATATGAAAGCTGGACAATGAATAAGGAAGACTGAAGAAGAGTTGATGCTTTTGAGTTTTGGTGTTGGCAAAGAATATTAAAAGTACTGTAGACTGCCAGAAGAACTAAGAAATCTTTCCTGGAAGAAGTGCAGCCAGAATGTTCCTTGAAAGTGAAAATGACCAGACTTCGTCTGACCTACTTTGGTCAGAGGGACCATTCCCTGGAGAAAGATATCATGCTTGGTAAAGTGGAGGGTCAGCAAGAAGGGGGAAGACATCAACGAGATGGATTGACACAGTGGCTGCAATGATAGGCTCAGATATAGCAAGGATTATGAGGCTGGTGCAGGACCAGGTAGTGTTTCATTCTGTTGCACATAGAGTTGGTATGAGTGGGAGCCGACTCAACAGCACGTAACAACAACAATGAGATGATGTATTGAACTCTATTTTGAAAAGTATAAGATAGCTTACGAAGTAACAGGCATGCAAACTCTTCTAGAGAACTTTCAAGATTTTCTAGGTAGCACATACTCATGTTAGCTACACTATATTTCAACCCATAGATTATGTGATCATATGCAGACTGAGGTGTTTGGAATCCATTCTTATTACAGAACCACAGACAGTCAAAGACTAGCTCCTTGCTACTCAGATGTACTCTGTGGATCAGGAACATTAGCATTACCTTGGACCTTATTATATATGTGGAATCACAGGCCTCACCCTAGAATGACTACATTAAAGCACTCCTTAGCCCAATGGATGCCTCCAGAGACCATCTACTGCAGCACTTCTCAAACTTTAATGTGTACTTAAATTAATCACTTGGGTATCTTGTAAAAATGGAGATACTGATTCAGTAGGTCTAAGGTAGGGAGTAGCATCTCCCAGAAGAGCACCATTCAATATTCAGGAAGGTCTTTTATGTTTTCTGACACATTAGAGTAGGGACACCTTCACTTGGTGCCTCTGAGAAGTTCCTTTTATTCAGCTGAGTGCTGGGATGTACTTGAGAAAAAGAACCCCAGGTAACCTCCCAGTTAGCATTCCTTATGACCAAATTTAGACTGACAAATAGGCAGATGGTCTAATCTGGGGCACTTGTAAAATGTCCCAAGTAGCGTTGCAATGCTCATCGGTTTAGTTTCTTTATTCATAGTGTAACCAACAGGAGTGCCAGAGACCTGAGGGAATGAAAATCTGACATGGGTCCTTAGGCTGAGCAGAATGTAATTAGTTCAAGACCACTGGCTGAAGTTCAAACTCTTAATATCGTCACAATTTTTACCAAATCCCAAATTTGCTCTTTTCATTGTCTTTATCATGAAAACTCTTGGAAGAGTCCCCAAAATATCAAAGAATACTGGATATTAAGAAAACATATGTGATATGGATAAAATACGGACAGTATAAGCCATGTGAGAATGAACCTTCCAAAATTTAGAATTAAATTTTCTCCTCAGTCAGGCTGACCATAATGTCACACTGGGTAGATCACAATTCAGTATAAAAATGAGCCCTGGCTGTAATCCAAAGATCCCTGTAAACAGGAAGAGAAGCCTAATTATTTGGTCCATGCTGTATTAATGTTAGATAATGAAGGCTATCAATTTTCCCCAAATGTCTCCATATAAACTAAAGAGCCCTCAGCAAGCAATATCACTTCATGTGATAGAGAGCTTTTTACCATCAATCAGAGCAATGCAAATACACATCTAAAAAGCCAATATATGTAAATAGCTCAAGATTTTGCCATTTCCTGGATGAATTCATTCTCTGTTGTGCTGGCATTGCTGTTATATAAGGATCTCTGGTGGTGAAGCGGCTAAAGTATTGGGCTGTTAACAGAAAGTTCAGTGGTTCAAACCCACCAGCCCCCTATGGGAGAAATATGAGGCAATCTGCTTCCATAAAGATTACAGCCTTGGAAATCCTATGGGGGCAGTTCTGCTCTGTCCTACAGGGTTGCTATGAATGGGGATCAACTCAATGGCAGTGGGTGATAGTTACATACCTCAATGGAATGAGACGAACCAATGCCTCTAAATTAGCTGTTACAGAGCTCCAAGAGAAAAAGGCTACTTTCTTGAATGTTAGGTCATTACACTTCCTAAAAATTAAAGGTGTCTGTGGGCTTTTGAAAATTACGTTTTTTGCAAATAGCTTTGGGATTTGGGGGAGGTGATTAAAACTGTCTAAAAATTGATTGTGGTAATAGTTGCAAAATTCTGTGAATATATTAAAAGCCATTGAATAGTGAGTGAATCATGTGGTGTATGTGGTGTATGAATTATATATCAGTAAAACAGTTAGATGCAAAAAATGTTATGCAAATTCAACCATTCAGTACTGTGCCAAAATTCCAAAATTCTTAAGGAAAATAGTGGGGGTTTTTTTGGACAGCTCTCCCAGGTTCATTTCCAGATCCATCTCCATTTTCTCTGCATTTTATCACCTTATAAAATCCTCATGTGTTTAATTCTGTCATAGTGTTTGCTTCTCAATGGACATAAACTAATACAGACCATAAACATGGAGGATAAACATTCTGGTTACCTAGTGCCGCTCTGACAAGAAATATACTACAAATGGGATGGCCTTAACAAACAGAAGTTTATTCTTACAATTTGGAGGCTTTAAGTCCAAGTTCAAAGTGCCAGGCTCTAGGGGTTGAGTAAAAGTCCCTCAACCTTGGGGTCCAGCTCTGTCTCCTGCTCCCAGCCCACTGGAGCTAGAGGCATTTCTTTACTCAGCTGCTGGCTGCTGAGGCTGAGAAGCCCCAAGGTTGACAAGTAAAAAGGCACAGTCCCGATGTTACGAAACCACACGGCAGGCCATTAACTTCAGTCCATTGTAAGTCCCAAGGTCGGCAGAGCATAGCAGGTTGCTGAGCAACGACATGGCTACATGCAGGGTCCAAGTGTACCATAGGCTAGAGACCATTCTCAAAGCTTCTCCTTATATACAGGAAGCAGACCACATCCCAAAGGCAGCTGCTTGTGGTAGATCTCACCATGGAGCTGATTGCCAGTCTCATCATGGGGAATAACTACGACCAGCTGCCCAGCCACTCAACCAGGCCCAGCCAAGTTGACACACAAATATAACCACCACAATAAATTAGAATAATTTTTTTCCTTCACCTAAATGTGTCTACCCTGTAGTCAGTGGTTTACCTTCCCTTCCTTAACCACCCCTGGTAACCATCAAAGAATATTTCTTTTTCTGTAAAACCCTTTCTTGATTTTTTACAATAGCGGTCTCATACAATATTTGTCCTTTTGTGATTGACTAATTTCACTCAGCATACTGTCCTCTTGGTTCATCCACATTATGAGGGTTTTCTAGACTCATCGTTTTTCTTTAATGTTGCATAGTATTCTACTGTGTGTACATACCATAATTTGTTGGTCCATTCCTCTGTTGATAGGCACTTACGTTGTTTCCATCTTATTGCTATTGTGAATAGTGGTGCAATTAACATAGGTGTGTATGTATCAATTCATGTCACAGCTCTGAGATACGGCCTCGGAAACCCAAGGAGGGGTCGCTATGATTTGGATTCGACTTGATGGCAGTGAGGTTTTTTTCCAGCACAGCTCTTATTCCTCTAGGATATATACCTAGTAGTGGGATTGCTGAATCAAATGGTATTTCTATTTCCAGCTTTTTAAGGAAGTACCATACCATTTTCCACAGTGGTTATACCATTTTACAGTCCCACCAGCAGTGTATGAGGATTCCAGTCTCTCAACACCCTCACCAGCATTTGTTGTTTTCTGTCTCCTTGAACTTTGCTACTAGTGCTGGGGTGAGATGATATCTCATTGTTGTTTTGATTTACATCTCTCTAATTGGCCAATGATTATGAACATTTCTTCATGTGTTTGTTGGTCACCTAAATATCTTTTTTGGGCAAGTGTCAGTTCATGTTCTCTGACCATTTTTAATTGGATTATTCATCTTTTTGTGGTTGAGATGTTGAAGTTTTCTATCAATTTTAGAGTTTAGCCCCTCATCTGATATGTCATTGCCAATGTTTTTTCCCAATCTGTGGGTTCTCTTTTTACTCTTTTGGTGAAATCTTCTCATGTGTATAAGTGTCTAATTTTTAGTGTCCCAGTCATTTTTTTTTCCTTCTGGTATCTGTGCATTTCTATTTAATATATAAAATATTAGTGCATTTATGCCTGGAATTAGGGCCCCTAAGTTTGTCCCTATTTTTTTCTTTGATGATCTTTGTGGTTTTAGGTTTTACATTCAGTACTTTGATCCAACTTGAGTCTACTTTTGCATATGGTGTGAGATATGGGTGCTGTTTCATTTTCCTACAAATGTATATTCAGTTTTTCCAACACCATTTATTAAAGAGACTATCTCTCCCCCATGGGAGCTCTGGTAGCATAGGGCCTAAGGCACTTGACTGCTAACCAGAAGGCCGGTGGTTCAAACTCACCAGCCACTCCTTGGAAGAAAGGTTGGACAATCTACTTCCATAGTGATTCTGCCTCGGAAACCCAAGGAGGGGTCCCTATAAGTCAGGTCCGACTTGACGGCATGTAACCACCACCACAACATCTCTTCCCTGTTTAATGAATTTTGGTTCTTTGTCAAAGATTAGCTGTCCATAGGTGGATAGATATATTTCTGGGTCTCATTTCTGTTCCATTGGTCTATATGTCTGTCATTTTAACAGTACCAGGCTCTTTTAACTACTGTGGCTGTGCAGTAGGTTTCGAGATTGGGGAGTATGAGGCATCCTTCTTTGTTCTGCTTCTTTAATAGTGCTTTACTCATCTGAAATCTCTTTAATTTGCATATAAAGTTGGGGATTAGTTTTTCCATCTCTTTAAAGAAAGATAATGGAATCTGGAGCAGGATTGTATTTATATCTATAGATCATTTTGGGTAGTATTGACATTTTTACAATGTTACATCTTCCCATCCATGAGCATGGCATAGTCTTCCATTTATATAGGTCTTTTTTGGTTTCTTGTAATGGAGTTTTGTAGTTTTCTTTGTATGGATTAGATTTATTCCTGAGTACATCTTTTGGGTGGTGATTGTAAGTGGTATTGCTTTCCTGATTTCCTTTTCAGAGTTCTCTTCGTTAGTGTAAAGGAATCCAACTGATCTTTGTATTTTTAATTTTATACCCTTCCCCTTTGTTGAAACTGTCAATTAGTTGCAGTAATTTTCTTACTGGGTCTTTGGGATTTTCTACATATAAGATCATATCATCTGCAAATGGAGATAGTTTTGCTGCTTCTTTTCCAATTTGGAAGGAGCTCTGGTGGCTCTGTGGTTAAGGCATTGGGCTGCTAGCCAAAAGGTTGGCAGTTAAACCCACGGGATGCTCCATGAGAAAAAGATGAGTCAGTCTGCTTCCATAAAGACTTACTGCATTTGAAACACTATACCATTACTTATGAGTTGGAATCAAATCGATAACAGTGGGTGGGTTGCCAGTTTGGATGCTTTTTCCCTTTCTTATGTTATTGCTCTGGTAAGGACTTCCAATACAATATTGAATGTTGTTGTTGTTGCTATATGCCATCGAGTCAGACCTGACTCATAGCGACCCCTCCTTGGGTTTCTGAGGCAGTATCACTACGGAAGTAGATTGCCCAACCTTCCTTCCATGAAGAGGCTGGTGCCTTTGAACTGCCAGCCTTCTAGTTAGCAGTCAAGTGCCTTAGGCACTATGCTACCAGAGCTCCCACAATATTGAATAGGAGTGGTGATAAAGGGCTTCCTTATTGGGTACCCATTCATAAGAGGAATGCTTTCAGTCTCTCTCCATTGAGAATAATGTTGGTATTTGCTTTTGTGTATATGTACTTAAGTATGTTGAGGAATTTCCCTTCTATTCCTACTTTGTTCAGCATTTTTAACAAGATGTTGGATTTTGTCAAATGTCTTTTCTACATTGATTGATATGGTCATGTGGTTTTTTTTCCTTTGTTTAATTTATGTGATGAATTGCACTGATGGTTTTTCCAGTGTTGAACCATCCTTGCATACCTGGTATGAATCCCACTTTGTCATGATACATTATATTTTGTTATGTTGTCGGAGGATATTGTCTAGGATTGTGTTGAGAATTTTTGCATGTATGTTCATAAGGCATATTGGTCTATTCTTTTTCAGTAGTATCTCTGTTTGGCTTTTGTATTGGGGTTATGCTCACTTCATAAATGAGTTTGAGAGTATTCTCTCTTTTTCCGCATTTTCGAGTATGTTGAATAGAATTGGTGTCAGCTCTTCTCTGAATGTTGTGCAAAATTCTCCAGTGAAGTCATCTGGGCTGGGCCTTTTTTTGGTAGTATTTTTTTGTTAAAATGATCTTTTCAATGTTTTCTTTTGTTGTAGGATTGTTTGGATTTTCTACCTCAGTCTGTGTTAGTTTATGTAAGTAGTGTGCTTCTAGAAATCTATTTTTTCTAGGTCTTCAAATTTGTTGGAGTACAATTCTTCATAGTATCCTGATAGTATCTTCTTTATTTCAGTTGGTTCTGTTTTGACATCATCCACTTCATTTCCTATTCATGTTATTTGCATCTTCTCCTCCTTCCTTTGTTAAATTTGTCAGTGGTTTGTTGATATTATTCATCTTTTCCAAGAACAAACTTCTGGTCTTTTTGATTCTTTCTTTCCTTCTTCTTCTTTCTTTTTTTTTTTTTCCTGTTTCCTGTTTCATTTATTTCTGCTTGAATATTTATTGTTTCTTTTCTTCTGGTGACTTATTTTACTGCTCTTTTTCTAATTCTTGTAGCTGTTGGGTTAAGGTGTTGATTTGGGCTCTTCTTTTTTGAAGTATGCATTTATTGCTATAAATTGCCTTCTGGGCACTGCTCTTGCTGTAACCCAAAGATTTTGGTGTGTTGTGTTTTCATTCTCATTTGGTTCAAGAAATTTTTTATTTCTTTTATTACCCAGTTTTTAAGCAGGGCGCAATTTAGTTTCAAGGTGTTTGCTTTTTTTCCTTGATCTTTCTATTGTTGATTTCTAATTTTATAGCATTGTGATCTGAGAAAATGCTTTGCAGTATTTTGAAATTTATAAATTTATTAAGGCTTGCTCTGTTGCCTAACATATGGTCTATACTGGAAAATGTTTCATGTGAACTGGAAAAGAATTTCCAAATTCCCTTAACTTCTGTTTATCTGGAAATGTCCTAAACTTGCCATCATATTTGAGGGACAATTTTGCCAGATATATAATTCTTAGTTGAGAATTTTTCTCTTTTATGGTTTAACATATGTCATCCCTTTGCCTTCTCACCAGCATACTTTCTGCTGAGAGATCAGAGCTTAGCTGTTGTAGGGTGAAGTGTTCTGTTTGTGTCTATAAAAGTAAGTTGGTTGGTTGTATTATTTCGTTCTTCTGCGTCTTTGTTGAGTTTCTTTCTAGTTGTTCTATCCTTCATTGCAAGTGGTCTATTAAAGTCTCCTACTATTATTATGGAGTTGTCTGTTTCTCTTTTCAATTCTGTTAAAGTTTGATTTTTGTATTTTGTGGCTCTTTCATTGGGTGCATAGATATTTATTATGGTTATGTCTTCTTTTTCGATTGACCATTTAATCATGGTACAGTGTCCTTCCTTGTCTCTTATGGTGGTTTTTGTCTTAAAGTCTATTTTATCAGAAATTAATATTGCCACTCGTGCTCTTTTTGATTGCCATTTGCTTGATATATTTTTTCCAACCTTTGATTTTTAGTCTATTTTTGCTTTGGGTGTAAGGTGTGTCTCTTGTAGACACCATATTGATGGGTCATGTTTTCCTGCTCATTCTGTAACTCTCTGTCTCTTGATTGGTGCATTTAATTCATTTACATTTTGTGTAATTATCAGTAAGTTTGAATTTATTGTCATTTTGGTATGTGGGGTTTTGTGTGTGTGTGTGATGTTGCTGATTTCTTTGTTCCACATGATTTTCTGTGCTGAGCTCATTTTGTTTATGAATTTTCTTATAATTTATTTCTTTGCTATTGTTTTAGTATTTGCTAAATACATATGACTTTCCTCATTTTTATTTTGATGAAAAGGTTTATTAATTTTCTTTGAGGTTACTCAGTGATTCATTATCTTCTTCCCAAGCTTAAAACAGTCTGTTCTATCTTGAAATTCTCTTGACTTCCTCTCCACTTGCAAATTCTGTAACTGCTCTATTCATTCTCTCTTTTTGCCTTCTAGTCATCCTCACTTACAAATTGATGTCTCTGGTTCCTTGTTTTCAGTCTTGTAAGCTCATTTTACTTTGAATACCACTATATCTAGGTTGGTTTATGGGTTATGTTGTCTTTTGTGCTAATCACAGGTTGTTGGTCTACTGCTGTTGGTTCTCTGTTCAAAGGACTCCCTTTAGCATCTCTTGTAAAGTCAGTCTGGTTTTACAAATTCCCTTAATTTCTGTTTATCTGGAAATGTCCTAAATTTTGCCACCATATTTGAGGGACAATTTTACTGGATACATAATTCTTAGTTGACAATTTTTCTCTTTGATGGTTTAATATATGTCATCCCTTTGCCTTCTTACCAGCATAGTTTCTGCTGAGAGATCAGAGCCTAGTCTTATTGGTTGCCCTGTGTAAGTAACTTTTCAATTTTTTCCCAAACTGCTTTTAGGTTTCTTTCTTTGTATTTGGTTTTCAAAAGCTTAGTTATGCTATGTCTTGGTGATTTTCTTTTGGAGTCTGTCCTGTTTAGGGTTTGTTGAACTTCTTGAATGAATATCTTCTCAATTTTCATCATATTAGGGAATTTCTAAATTTTCAACCTTCTTCTCGGTGGTTTTATCTGTCTCTTCCTGTTCTGGAATTCTAACCATCCATAAGTTATTCCTCTCGACAGTATACCACATGAACCTTAGGCTTTCTTAATTTTTTTTTCTTTTTGGATTGTTTACTTAAGAAAATAGCATTAAGAGATTTGTCTTCAATCTTACTTATTCTGTCTTCCATTGATTCAGTTCTACTCCTGTGCCCTTTCAATGTGTTATCTATTTCTGAAATTTTTGTATTAATCTTCTGATTTTTTACTTGCTGTTTTTGTGTGGTTTCTAATTTTTCATTTATTTTGTTATTTTGTTGTACTGTTTTCCTAAATTCTTCTAGAGTTTTGTCTATGTTTTCCTTAATTTTGTCAGTGTTTTCAATCCAATGAAGGCACCTAAGTATAATTCTTTTGAATTCCTTATCAGTTAATTCCAATACCACTTCTTCCTCAGGGAGGTTTTCTGGCTCTGTATTCTGGTTCCCTGTTTGTACTACTTTATCTTGCTTCTTCGTGTTGATGTGGATTGTCAGTTGTCTCTGAGACATTGTGATGTCATTATATTTTTATTTAATTGGTAATTATATGTTAGTGTGATTTGGCCCAGGGTTTTTTGTTTTGTTTTGTTTTGTTTTTTGCTTTATTTTGTTTTGATATATCTGAGCAGGTGAGGTTGTTGTGCTACTCTAGTCACTAGTTTGGAAGCACCTAGGCACTCATGCTCACCATCTGTCTCTTGAAGGGTGTGATAGAAGATGAAAATGTATGCAAAGATCTCTGTTAGCTGTTTGTGTAGAGTAGTTGAGGATGGGTCAGGCTAGTCTTGTCCATAGTCTACCATTGATCATTTAGTGCAGAAGCAGGTGATGGCCCTCTCCCAGTGGGTGGGGCTGCAGGAAATGCAGATGTACTCAAGTTGTGTGGGCACAGTTGCTGTTCTTGACAGGTTGGTAAAAAAAAAATAAGAGTAAAAAAACACAAACAGCATTAAAATAAATAAATAAATAAATAAACTTAGAAAAGAAAGGCCATGAAATAAGGACAAAGGAAAAAACAAAATCTTGGTGGGAAAAAGCAAGCAAGAGAAAAAGAATAGGAAAGAAAAAAATAAGAAAAATGCAAAAAGAAAACAAAGGATGGAAAAATAAAAAGAGAAAAGTAAAGAAAGAAAGAAAATAGGGAACAAGGAAGAGGATAAAACAAGAATCAGGGAAGGGTAATGAAAAAAAGAAATGAGAGAAAATTAAAATAACATTTTTTAAAAGAGAAAACTGCAGCAGGGGGTAGGCAGGGCATCTGGAGTGTTCCTGCTGACTGAGGAGGTGGAAAGGATCAGAGCACTTGGTTTCAGAGAGAGCCAGCCCAAAATACAGGTAGGGGCAGGGCTCCTGGGCCAAGAAGGAGTTTCTGCAGTCCTAAAATATGCCTGAATATAGGTGCCTAGTCCCAGAAAAAGACCCTGCCATCCCAAAAGGCAGCTGTAGTTAGATCACTTGGTCTCAAAAAAAAAAAAATATATATATATATTGCTGTCCTGAAATGCAGCTGGATACCAGAAGAATTCCTTCTGCCCCAAAACGTGGCTGGGAGCAGGGCACCTAGTCCTGGAAGTGGTTCCTGCCTACCAAGAAGGCAACTGGGGGCAGGGTGCCTGATCCCAGGGTGCCCTACCTAAGACGTCCAGGAAAATAAAGGATACAGAGGATCAAGCTAGTTAAAAAAATGTCAGCTGATGTTGACAAATACAAGGAGGACCAGGATCAAGAGCAGAGAACAAAGTCAAGAATCACATAATTTTAAATATTTTGAAATTTACTTTTACAAAATTCTGATTGCTGCACCAATCAGAACACTGCTTGTGAGTATTTAAAATGTCCATGTTGTAAGGTCAGTCAAAAGTCCAAAGCTCCATTTGTCTCCTTATTTGCTGTTTCCATTCAGTTTCTTTTACTAGCTGATATTTAATCCACTTTATCCTTCCCTTCAATGTTCACGGTTCCAGGATTTTATCATCTGTATCTGTATCAATTGGTTTCTTGTCTCTTTGCTGTAGAAGGACTGGGTAGCTTGTCTGTCTATTCTGCCATCTTGCTAGAAATCTGAAATACTCTTTTCTAAGCCACATTTTGAAGGTAATTAGAATTGAAAGAAAATATTGTCTCATCTCTTTCTTTGGGACTAATTTTAAATATTTTGAGATTAACTTTTAGAAAATGTATTAGAATTTAAAAGTCGTATAGGATTGGATCCTTTATCATTTAGATCCCCCAAAGTGAGTGATGAGGTTTGAGGTAGCTCAGGTGGGATTAAATCTCAGATAAGAGTTTTTAGTCACAATTTTGAAAATTATTTTTCTAGATCATAGAATTTTGGAGCTGGAAGGAATCTTAAAGAAAATCTAATCCAATCTTCTCATTTTCCAAATGAAGCAGCTTCGGAGGAAAAAAACAGAAGTGACTCATTCAAAGAGACACAGATAAATTCATGGAAGACTAACACTAGAACGCAGACCTCCTGACTTTTGATCTGAGGTTCCTGCTAGGGAGCTGAATCTCAGCGATGTGCAGCAGGGATGCTTCCAATACACTGTGGTCATAAATCAAAGCAAAGATCTGGTCCCTGCCCACTCTTAATCCTTATCTCATATTGCTCTTCCCTTGTTCACCATTCACCAGCCCCTGTGGCCTCCATTCTGTTCCTCAAATATAGGAATGTTTTTTTACTTGCTTCTTCCCCTGCCTAGAAAGCTCTTCTTCTAGATGAATCTTTGCATGGCTGGCTCCTATTTATCTTCTAGATCTGTTGAATTGACAAGTCTTTAGAAAAGCCTTCCCTAACTACCTCATCTCAAGTAACCATCTCCCACCATCGTTAGCTGCTCTTTCTCTATCATTGCACTTACTTGTTTCCTTTAATAGCCCTTAGCATCGTTATGATGTTACTTTTATGTGTATGTGTGTTTATCAACACAGCTTTCCTACTATAGCTTTGTCAGAGCAGAGCTCTCAGATGTAGTTGTTGCTTAATGTATACTACCAAAGGAAAAAATAAACAAACCCACTGCCTTCGAGTCGGATCCAACTCATAGCGACCCCTCCTTGGGTGATCGAGGTGGTATCTCTATGGAAGTAGATCACCCAGTCTTCCTTCTGAGGAGTGGCTGTTGGGTTTGAACCACCAGCCTTCTTTCTGGTTAGCAGTCAAATGCCTTAGGCACTGCGCCACCAGAGTATCTGTAACTTAACTTCATTGGTTGTTGGATATGTGATAAGTGAGTGGGTAGGACTGAATTAGAGGTAGAGGCTCTAGACAGAAAAGAACCAACATAATATTAAAAGAGCCATTTCTCTCCCAATCCCCACAATGGATAGGCAGTATAGGATTCCATTGAAGTTAAGGGAACCAGTTATGGTCACTCCTTACTTTTTGACTATAAAAGAAGTTGGACTATAAAAGTTCCTATTTTATTCATCACAACCCCGTCACTGTGCTATACACATAAACCAAAAAAAAAAAAAAAAAAAAACCCACTATGCACATAGTGCTGTTGCTGTTATGTGCCGTCTAAATAAGTGTTTTCTAATTGAATAATTGGACAATACTGTTCAGCAGGGGCAGCCAAAATAGTACTCTAAAATGAGCACAAGGAAGATGTAGAATATAATTTGACTCAAAATTTGGAAATATTTTTCCTTCTTTAAAGGTCAAGTTATACTCTGTAGTATATTCAGACACTGTATGTTAGCTGTGACTCACTTCTTGGCCTGCACTATCTTTGGGTGTCTGCCTTCCCTTTCCATCTAAGCCTCTCTTAATATTTCTATCCAGTTTTTGAGGAGGGTGTGGGACTTCCTCACTGGAAGGCATGTTGCTTGCTGGAGAAGGCATAGGGAAATATATAT
>NW_006921846.1:1958928-1962856 GCF_000298275.1 Orycteropus afer afer | reverse complement strand
CTCCCTCTCCCTCTATATCTCCCTGTTTTCATCCTTCCTTCTCTCCCTCACTCAATTTTGAAGCACTGGAAGAGACATATCTCATCTAAAACAAACAAACAAAAACTTTACTATCCTTGAAAATAGTGATAGATTTAGATACCTTTTACTTTCTTCTAACACTGGGGCAAATATGAAATTCTCTTTTCAATCTGCTTTCTTAAGACATTTCAGATGTGATTCTCTTTCTTTTTTGTATCCAAACATGTTTTTGCAGTGACTTTGTTATGGATTGAATATATTTTGAGTTCCTAATCCCTATAGCTGTAAATATGACCCTGTTCAGAAATAGAGGGAGTTATTTTGTTGTGCTAATGAGATCATAGCAGTTTAGGGTTCATCCTAAAGCTAATCACTTCTCAGTTATAAAATGACCAGGATAGACACAAAGACATTTTCTCAGAAAATGATAGATGCCACGTGAGGAGTATCTATATGCCAAGAAACACCAAAGGAACAAGGAATGCCCAAGGCTGCAAACAAAAAAGGAATTGATACAACCAAGGCCTTGATATGAACTTTTAGCCTCTAAACAGTGAGAACATAAATTTCTGTTCTTTAAAGTCAAACACATGTGGTATTTCTGTTATTGCAGCGCAAGGTAGCTAAGATAGAGTTTAGATATTAAAGGACTGACAGTTTGCCTTAGTCACAAACACTGTTCAAACAGCCTCTTCAGGCCTTGAAATTTATTAAAGCAACAGTCCCTCAGTAGGTATGGTCTGGAGAGATATGCTATATTTCAAGAAAGTGAAGAGTTAGGGAAGATAATATGTATTAACTGAGCAGCTATTATGAGGGAGTTTCACATGTATTATCTCATTTGTTCTTCACAAATACCCAATGGTATATGGACCACTACAATTCCCTTTTACAGGTGAGGAAACTGATACTCAGAGAAGCTGATTTAAAAAAAAAAAAAAAAAAACCTCACTGCCGTCAAGTCGAACCCGACTCATAGCGACCCCTCCTTGGGTTTCCGAGGCAGTATCACTTCATAGCGACCCCTCCTTGGGTTTCCGAGGCGTATACTACCAAAGGAAAAAATAAACAAACCCACTGCCGTCAAGTCGAACCCGACTCATAGCGACCCCTCCTTGGGTTTCCGAGGCAGTATCACTACGGAAGTAGATTGCCCCATCTTCCTTCCGAGGAGTGGCTGGTGGGTTTGAACCGCCAGCCTTCTGGTTAGCAGTCAAGTGCCTTAGGCACTAAGTCAAATGCCTTAGGCACTCAAATTCTAACCAAGATGGCATAACAGGGATTGGATTTACCTTACCACCTAAAACGACCAAAATCAAAACAAACTTACAAGCAAAAACAGACAAAATACATGAAACAATAGCTTTCAAGACACTGAATATTGGGTATTGAAAGACAGTGTGGTGGTTATGTTTGTATATCAATTTGGCTGGGCCTGGTTGAGTGGCTGGGCAGCTGGTGGTAGTTATTCCCCATGATGAGACTGGCAAACAACTCCATGGTGAGATCTACCACAAGCAGCTGAGGAGCTGCCTTAGGGAATGTGGTCTGCTTCTTGTATATAAGCAGAAGCCTTTGGAAATGTTCTCTACCCTATGGCATTCTTGGACCCTGCATGTAGTCGTGTCATTGTTCAGCAGTCTGCCATGTTCTGCCGACCTTGGGACTTTCAATGGACTTGAATCAATGGCTTGCCATATGGTTTGGTAACTTTGGGACTGTGCCACTTTACTTGTCAACCTTGGGCTTGTCAGCCTCAGCAGCCAGTAGCTACCTGAGTGAAGAGATGACTCTAGCTTCAGTGGGCCGGGAGCAGGAGGCAGAGCTGAAGCCCAAGGTCAAGGGGCTTTCACACAGCCCCAGAGCCTGACACTTTGAACTTGGACTTAAAGCCTCCAAACTGTAAGAGAATAAACTCCTGTTTGTTAAGACCATCCCATTTGCAGTATATTCTTGTTAGAGTGGCACTGGATAAGCAGAACAGACAGTGATCCCTGAGAGACTAGGAACAAATAAGGTGAGCCCTATGATTGTCTCAACTTACTACCTTAAGAGATGGCATGAGGAGAGGAGAGATTGATGCAAAGGCCAATAGACTTCTTCCGTTAAGAAGATACAGCTGAAAGTTTAGAGAGACTCACCAAACCAAACTCACGGCCATTGAGTCAATTCCAACTCAAAGGGACCCCCTTTGGCTTTCTGAGTGGTAAATCTTTACAGAAGTAGGTTGCCAAGTCTTCCTTCCATGGAATGGCTGGTGGGTTTGAACCACCAACCTTCTGGTTAGCAGGCAAATGCCTTAGGCACCACGCCACTAAAGCTAGATTTCATAAGATGAGTACAAGAGAGAAGAGAATTACACAGAGAGTTAACCCCCAAAATCTGCAGAAGTTCCCCCTCAGGTATTTAGCAGAGTACTCAGTAGTGCATGTGTGTGAGGAAACTCCCCAAGGGCAAGAAAGAACCATCCGAAAAAATTAGAGGAAGTGCATCTTTTGCCCATACGGGGCTGAAAACAGTGCCTGTTCTCACCAACCAGACTAGAAAAACTCATAATTCACAAGGCAAAGGAGTCTTTTGTCAGTTGTGAGAAATAATTAGCTTTAAACTGAGCACTGCTCTAAGACCACCTAACAAATCATAAAAGCAAGACAGAAGAATCAAACTGTTTCAAAATACATTTACTGTGCTACAAAACAAAGCTCAAGAATATTTATAGGAATACAAAAATATGCAGTATCCACAAAAGAAAATTCACAATGTCTAGCATGAAATAAAAATTACCAGGCATGCAAAGACGTAGAAAAAATTATCTATAATACAGAGAATAACCATTGAAATTGACCCAGAACTTAGAAAGATGTTAGAATTAGCAGAGAAGGACATTAAAACACTTATTATAAATGAGTTAGATTTGTTTAAAAAAAAATAGAGTCACAGGAAACATAAAAAAAAAATCCACATCTAACTTCTGGAGATAAAATCTACAATGTGTAAAGTAAAAAAAAAAAAAAAAAAAATACACCATATAGTATTAGCAGTGGAGTAGACACTGTAGCAGAAAGAATAGTGAACTTAATGGCATAGCAATAGAAAATATACAAAATGAAACACAGAAAGTAAAAAGATAGAATATAATTAAAGAAAGTATACTATGGAACAACTTTCACTGGGCTAACATCCATATAGTTGGAGTCCTCAAAATAGAGAAGAGAGAAAAATGACAGAAAAACGTTTGAAGAAGGATTGGCAAAAAAATTTTCCAATTTGATGAAAACCAAAATTTCACAGATACAACAAGCTCAGTCAACTCCAAGCAAAAGAAGCATAAAGAAAGCTAAACTAAGGCACATTATGATCAAATTTCTTAAAACTCATGATATAGAGAAAATCTTAAAGGTAGCCATGGAAAAATGAATTGTTATGTACAGAGGAACGAAGATAAAGATGACACTAGATTATTAGTGAGATTCAAAGCAAGAAAGACATAGTGGTGCAGCATCTTTAAAGTATTGAAAGAAAAATAAAAAGTACCTAGAATTCTACACTTAGCAAAAAATCTTTCAAAAATGAAGAGAAAAAAAATGCACTTGCAGGCATACAAAAACAGAACCAGTTCGTCACCAGCAGCTCCTCGCTACAAGAGCTGTTAAAGTCTGTCTTTCAAGTAGAAGGAAAATGATAACAGATATATTCAAACAATGGTTGATTGTTTAAAAAAAATGTTTAAAATATACATAAAAGTAAAATACATAACAACAATAGCATAAAGGCCAGAAGAAGAAAGGTGGAGATATACGGTTGTAAGATTCTTGTAATGTGTATGAAGTAGTATAATATCAATTGAAGACAGACAATGATAGGGATGCATGCTATAAACCCTAAAACAGTCACTAAAACAACAAAG
>NW_006921846.1:1950275-1958582 GCF_000298275.1 Orycteropus afer afer | reverse complement strand
ATGGGCAAATAGAAAATAAATAAGATGATACACTCAAACCTAAACATATCAGTAAAAACATTAAATGTAAATAATCTAAACACCCAATTAAAAAGCAGAGAGTGTCAGATTAGATTTAAAGGCAAGATCCAACTATACCCTGCCTGCAAAAAACTTACTTTAAATATAAAAGTACAAATAGATTAAAAGTAATGATTGAAAGATATATTCTGTACCAGCAGTATTCAAAAGAAAACCACCTTGCATTTTTCTACCCTGGATTCAAGCCCTGATCTCTCTTGTTACAGAGATCTGCTTTTGGCATTACATTATAGCAGGGCACCTTTTGTTAACTGTTTCTTGGAGACCTGTAGTTGAACATTGTCTGGGAAGAAAAAAAAAAATCATTCCCAGCCAAAGAATATTTAGTTAGGAGTCAGAAGAGAGATTAGCATTCTAATTCTGACTATATTCCTGATTGTTTGTATAAGCATGAGTGTACTACTTAACTTCTCTGGGCTTGAGTGGTATCTCCCATTAAATCAGGATCTTCAATCATAGTCTTCCCAAGAATGCATGTGTAGTCAATGGCCACAGTCAGAATTTGACCCTACTCTAAGATCTACCTTCTCAATATCATAGGGCTTGGCACCAGACACCAAGAAGATACGATACAGGGTTGTACTATATGAGATTCTGAGGAACCAAGTGCACTGAGGAGTTTGGAGTTGGAAATGGAAAAGGCAAGGTTTATGATCTTGGAAAGGTTGTACTGGGGCAATACTAAGTCCAGCCGTGCAGCAGGCCTTCTCCAGCCAGGACAATGACGCATTTGCAGTTCATTTCCTGACTCAAATCCAGGCTCAGACTTGGATCAATGATATCCCAAGCCCTTTAGTCCCCATAGGCATTGAGATTGGGCTGAGGATGTCGCAATATACATGGAGGAAATTCAGCAACACATTTGATAAGCCTTGAAGTGTGTCACTGCATCTGACCTGAGCCACTTGAGTATCTTCTGGATATGTGTGCAACAGCCATCAGGCATATTCATTTATCTGAATGCATGTTTGTCTTAAGTACAGACACAGAGATGGTGTTTTCAAGGTTTTTCCACAGAAAGTGCAGTTCAAACATAGTATTTTGGAAAATCATGAGTCCTGCCTAGTGGATTCAGGTTTCTGTTCCAGGGATCATTTTTATTATTTGTTGAACAGTACACATTTTTGTTTCTTAGTTCTGTGAACAATGAACAATGGCTTTCTATAAAGCAAGTCTCACTTTTTTCTATGGCTGCCTCTAACTTTCTGGCACTGCTTTTCAAAGCATCTCTTGCTACCTATTCCTCTTCCTAGATCTCTCATTTTCTAACACACATGGGAAAAAGAAACGTCAGACTTACTTTTTTTTTTTTAAATCTTTTTACCTTTCTTTTAAACCAGTAAAACTGGTTGAAACATAGGTAAGAGAAGCAGTAAAGAGCACTCATTGAGCCACAAATGCTAATCATATTAACATGCAATAGCAGTGCTGGAAGGATCTTTGAGTTTACCTGTCCAATTCTCATTTTATAGATGAAGGAACATAGAGGACTTGCTCAGAGTTAAACAGAAAGTTTGTAGTTGAGCTAATACTGAAATTCAAGTCCCTTGAATAATATTGTTGTTGTTATGTACAGTCAAGTCGGACCCGACTCATAGCGACCCCTCCTTGGGTTTCCGAGGCAGTATCACTACAGAAGTAGATTGCCCAACCTGAGTAATATACAAGTGTATATTTGTTTTGTCCAGCTCATCCTCATAAGTGATACTCCATTTTCACTATGTTTTACTGTTACTGTGTTGCTCATTTATTCAGCCTGAGATAGGTTTGGACAATCAGACAGCTTGGTATCCATGGATATCACAACACGATTAAAACCCACAGTCACAAGCAGCCTATAGTTTTTCCCAAGGTTTATTGAGATTAGTCAACTACCTGTGGGCTCGGGAGGGACCATAGTCACAGGGGACATCAAGATCAATTTGCATAATATACTACACAAAAACATTGTTCCACATCCTACTTTGACGAGTAGCCGCTGGGATCTTAAAAGCTTGCAAGTGGCCGTCTAGATGCAACGACGGGGCTCTCCTCCTCCAGAGCAAAGAAGAATGAAGAAAACCAAGATGCATACAAACAATTAGTCCAAGCGACTGGTACACTGCCATTTATGTAAATTAAAAATACATGCACAAAATAATAATAGATGTTTTCTAAGTAGTATAAATAACATTATACATATCAAACAGATAGAATGGCTGCCTATATAGTAAGAGGAGGAAAAGAGAAACAAGAAATGGGGATAAAAATAGATCACACAGATAAATAGATAGATAAACAGAATCAGAGCCTTGCCCTCAGACTATGGTCCCTAGCTGCCCTTCAGGTCTGGAATTGAACCCACTCCTGTGGCTTCCAGCCAAACAAAAGACAGGCATATGAGTTGAACATTTACATTAGGTAGATACACTCCTTGGAGAGATCAAGCATGGGAGAAAGAAGGCCTGCTTATGCACCGGGAGATAGCTCAGGGGGCAGGAGTGCATGGAGGGATGGACACAAGGAAGAGGTAACTATCAAGAGGAAATAGGAGGGGAGCTGTTGCATTGAGGGAAATTGGAGTCAATGTCGTGAGACAAAGTGTATGTGAGCTGCTGTATGGAAAGTGAATTTGCTCTGTTATATTTCACCCACATCACAAGAAAAATTCGAAAAAGAAAACTTTAAAAAAATTCAGAGTCTTCCAAGGACCAGTAGTGATAGTGCGCTGTAACTGAGGCATCTGATTAAGTCAACCCCTCAGCCTTTGAACTCCAAGAAAGCAAAACAAAACAAAACAAAACAAACTCATTTTGTCTCTCTTGAAAAGAGATCCAGTGAAGGCTTTTTTGTTTTTAAATTTTATAAATAAAGCTAAGTTTATAAAGTTTGGAGATAAAATTGAAATAGCTTTAGATACCAGAAACACAGGGCATGTATTTGTATAATTCGGGACCTATTAATTGCCTAGATTATACAAAATGAAATTGCTTTTCACTTGAGCATTGCTCCAGGGCCTATCAGCAATATACAAGTGATAGTGTTGTTAAAATTGAGAAAGTTACATCTTTAACCAGATACATATGTGTACTTAATTTGATTGAGGACAGAGGTTAAGAGCTTCCCTTGGTTTTGCCAATTTATTCTTTAACTAATTTTAGTCTAATTTGGTCATTTAGGTCATTGTTCTCATCTTATTTTTCCTTCCAGTTGAATACTTGGCCGCACTTCTGGTCCATATTGCATCAATGATATGTTTCATTTGAACTCATTAAGCAAAGAACACATTTCATTACAAGCATGTAGTGGTATAAATTTCCACTCTGAGCCCTGAAACACGTCAGAAAAGGTCTCATTATACTTTGTTAATTAAAAAAGTAAACAGATCTTTAGTGGAGACAGGCTTCTTCCTTTCCTGGTTTCCCAGCAGTGCAGGTAGGTCTTCCTGGACAGTCTTTGAAGAAATGGGGCAAAGATGGGGGATTGATTTTGGCTACATTTGTGTTTTTAATTTGATTTCCAATGAACTTTAGGAGACGAAAGAACAAGAAAAGGAGATGTACAGTGTAGTATAGTAGTTATTAAGCATTGAGGCTTTGGTGTCAAAAACTCTGGATTTGAATCTATCTGTAACACTAGGTGACTCTGGGAAAGTTACTTAACCTCTCTGAGCCTGTTTTTGTAAAGATTAATACTAGTACCTATCTCTTAATGTTGCTATAAGGATTGGGTGAGATGGTAATGTAAAGCACTCAGTGCAGCTCCTGACACCTATTAAAGCACTCAATATATGGCAACAATTGCTTGCATAAGGAGCCCTGGTGATGTAATGGCTAAATGCTTGGCTAGTATTCAAAAGGTTGGTGGTTGGAACCTATCAAAGGCTCAAGGGAAGAAAAATGTGGCAGTCTGCTTCTATAAAGATTTACAGCCTTGGAAACCCCATGGAGTGATTCTATTCTGTCCGACAGGGTCTCTGTGAGTTAGCCCAAATGCAATGGGCTTGGGCTTGGGATTGCTAACACAGTAATAGTGGTAGTAGTAGTGATAATAATAAAACAGTAAAAACACGGTTAAAATCTCTGCCATAAAACAGTAAGTAGAGTCCAAAAATTCAATCCTCTAAAATGTAGGATTGCATTATTATGAGGTTACGTGAAATGTCTGAGAGATCTGGGACAGCTAGCAAACACTCCATTTTAAAGGGTCCAGCTGAACTAATAAATTCTGTCTGCCTCCCGGATGCAGCTTGGCACATCCCAGGGAAGGTTAATCACCCACTCAAATATCATTGCTCTTCCCTCAGTGCTCCCATGCCCGTCTCAGGAAGATAACACACTCCTGCTTGAGAACAGAGCAGGGTAGGAGATGGACATCAGCCACTAATCCAATTATATCTGTGGTTATCACAAGGGTTTGCTGTAGTGATAGTAGAAAAAGTAAATTACTTTATCCTTTAACTGCTTTATTTTCATTTTGTGGTACCTAGCTAAGGAGCTCTGGTACCACTGTGGTTGAGACACTGAGTTGCTAATCAAAAAGTTGGTGGTTTGAACCCACCAGCCGGTCTGCAGGAGAAAGATGAGGTAGTCTGCTTCCGAAAAGATTACAGATTTGGAAACCCTGTGGAATAATTCTACCCTGTCCTATAGGGTCCCTATGAGTTGGAATAATTTGATGAGTCGGAATTGGCTCAGGTTTGTTGGTTTTGATACCTAGTTTATTGAATCTGGATAAATGTTAAAATTTGTCTGTCTGCCTATACGTGGCTGTTGTATCCATTTATGCCAATGTCGTGTGACTTACCAGTTTTCTGAGAGCAAGGACCTTTCTGTCTTCCTTGATTAATATAGTTGATCATAGCTGGGGACCAAGTAATGGTAGCAATGCTTTCTAGGATAATCAGTATGGTTGCTAATAAATTTTGTTCCTTTCTTACAGTGTAGGTCAGAGGCTACAGTTTAAAAAGCTATCTGTATCTTTCTAATACTCGTAGGATGCTTAGAGTAAGACCTTCTTATCTCCCAGCCACCAGCATAACGTTTGCTCAGGTCATTAAGATGTTTTCCATCACCTTGACTATTCACGTGGGTCAGAACACAGCAGAAACAAACTGACCCCTGCTGTAACACAGAGACCCTTGTAGAAATCAGGAGATGAGAAGAGGCCTAATAGGTTTGGTCTACATTTTACAGGTAAGATAACCAGATCTCAGTCACTCCAAAGGTCTCCATATAAACTATACACCCTTCTACAAATGAAATCATTACACAGCTTAAATGGAATTCTTGTTTGAATGCTCACCATCAGTCACGGCAATTCAAACATACAGCAGTATAACATTTTCATATTTAAAGAATTCTGTCAGTTAAAGAACTGACAGAATCTACGGGTGCATGCCAATGTGACCATTTGAAAGTTGGATTCTTTCCCTTATTAGCAAGAGTGCAACCACTGACTCAGATAGGTTGCCCATTTGTCATGTTCTTCATTGGCTTGGGTAAATCTTGTGGCTTTAACATCATTCTTCTGTTCATTAAGATGCTTTTCCAGTCTTTCCAAGCTGTTCCAACCTCTTTACCCAATAATCATCTTTGGAAATTGTCAGCAGGTATCTGAGCCCCAGGGTAGCAAAATAGGGTCTCCATTTTGCAAAACTGAGTTGAAAAGGCCAAGGTCTAACCTCAAAGTGAGAAGACAAATTTTTCTCCTGTGACTTATGGAAACAGTTCTTTGGACTTACAGACCCATCACATACATTCTCTTTCTTTCCTTTATGCTCCTGGGCTTATACCAAAGGAGACTTATTGGTTGACTACGTAGTTTGAATGAGATGTGGGACTTTGAATGCAGACTCTTCCTCCACCCCCACCAAAACCAAAAAACCAACCAACTTACTTGGTTTTCTAGAATCCATCTAGAAAGTCCACTTACATTCTGGTTAAAGCAACCCTTGTTAATGACGTAGGTGAGGAAGAAGATTTATTTTCCTTTAATCATTTGAAAGATGATTTACAAAGCAGTCATCACCACCAGTGGTAGTTATTGAGAGCTCTCTGTGTGGGTTGTTAATGTGCAGGCTGTGGTCTACTTCCTGCACACTGCAGTGGTAAGGAACAAAACCCTATTCCCTATAACTCATCTTAAGCATAATCTATAAACTGTAAACTCACTTCTTCAAGCCTGTAACACAGACACATGCATTGTATCTGGCACTTATTGGGTAAAAACTGAAGTGGTTGTATCTTGATGCTTTGAAAAAGCTTTTCCTATACTTTTCCTCTCCCTGTGTCACTTCCTCACTCTGTGTTGAATTTAACTGCTAACCAGAAAGCTGATAGTTCAAACCCACCAGCCACTCCTCGGAAGGAAGATTGGGCAACCTACTTCTGTAGAGATAATGCCTCAGAAACCCAAGAAGGGGTTGCTGTGAGTCAGATCCAACTTGACGGCGGTGTATTTGGTTTGGTTTTGGATCTTACATATAAAACTAGGTGACCTCTATAAATTGATATTAAAATTAAAATAGTTAACATTATTGGCACTATTACAACAAATATATGTAAGTCAACATATCCCTTTTATAGACAACTTCATATTTCCAATACATTCATCGTATAAAATCCCTCAATGTGATTCCTAAGTATTTTTTCTGAAGTAATCATGATTGGATGTATATCATTGGGGCTGAAATATGGAGGTTTCTTCCAAAAGCTGAGCTAAGGTAAAGTGATGATATAATTTCCATCTGTAGCCACATAGGTCTGCTGGTAATTTTATTTGTGACAGGCATTCACATTGCAGTTATTGGTAAAAAAAAAAATGACATGAGATATGGACAGCTGTCAATGTCGTGAAAAATGGATTCTGGTATGCTGTGTTTATACTACTGAGAGAAAAAAAACAAAAGTAAGAAGGAAGGAAAAACTAAAGGAAAGAAAGAATGAAGGAAGACTGGAGACGGAGGAAGGAAGGAAATTCAACATATCATTCATTCCTCATTTATCATTCATTGTCTTGTTTTAAGAGCCCTGGTGGTGGAGTGGATAAAGCACTCAGCTGCAAATCAAAAGCTCAGTGGTTTGAACCCACCAGCCACCCTGCGGCAGAAAGATGTAGTAGTCTTCTTCCTTAAAGATTTACAGCCTTGGAAATCCTCTGGGGCAGTTCTACTCTGTCCTACAGTGTCACCATGAGTCAGACTCAACTTGACAGAAGTAGGTTGTCTTGTTTGGGTTAATTTTCCTTTTCCATTCCTTTTTGTATTTGTTTTTTTGTAGTGGTTGGTGTTGTGAGCTCTTAATAAAAGATAAATATAGCAAAAATTATTTACTTAAAAAGAAAGCTATTAACCAGAATAAGAAATTATTAACATTTTGTTGTTATAGCTTTATTTTCAAAAATAAAATATATCAAACATTATAGGTAAAATTGAAGTCATCTTTGTCCCCATCCCCAATTCTGTTTCATTCCTTTTCTTTCTACATACACTCGCCTGTGGCGACGAGTGTTATGTATTTGGTAAACATCTTCCCATTCCTTTATATTTTTTATTTTGAATATTTATATAAATGCTATAAATTACATATCATTCTACAACTTACTTTTCTCTCACACAAGGTAGTTAGAAACATGTATTTCTACAATGTATTAACAGTTTCTAGATATTCAGTTGTTTGGAGTAAAAAACATACATTATTTTGACTTTTCTATCTGATAGCCACTTAAGCAATTTTCTTTTTTTCTATATAACAGTGCTTCACTCTAGTTCAGTTTAAGCTCTGTGAGAACAGGGATTTTTGTCTGCTTTATTCAAAAATTCAACCTCAGATGCAACTTAGAACAGTGTCAGGCACATAGCAGACACTCAATAAATATGTGTTGAATAAATGAATGAATGGCCATTCTTGTCCATTCCTCCTTGAGCTTTCAGATAAGAACTTCTCTATAGTATATACCTAGATACAACACCTATTTATTCTTGCTGGAAATAGATTATGTGAAATTCATTTTGATTGGGTGTTGCTGTCTAATTGCTCTCCAAAGAGGCTATATAATTTTACATTCCCAAAAGTATCCCTTGTTCCTCACATTCTGACTAACCTTTGATATTATGGGGTATTTTTTTCTCAATTTTGAAATTCTGATGATTTCTAAATAGTGTCTTATTATGGTTTTAATGAGCATGCATTTTATTAGTAATGTGGCAGGGCATATTTTCATGTTTATTAAAAAAAAAAAAAAAAA
>NW_006921846.1:1947050-1950175 GCF_000298275.1 Orycteropus afer afer | reverse complement strand
ATCACTACAGAAGTAGATTGCCCAACCTTCCTTCCGAGGAGTGGCTGATGGGTTTGAACCGCCAGCCATCTGGTTAGTGGTCAAATGCCTTAGGCACTACACCACCAGAGCTATCTATCTAGATATGTTGTTGTTGTTATGTGCCGTTGAGTCAGACCCGACTCATAGCAAACCCTCCTTGGGTTTCCGAGGCAGTATCACTACGGAAGTAGATTGCCCAACCTTCCTTCCAAGGTGTGGCTGGTGGGCTTGAACCGCCAGCCTTCTGGTTAGCAGTCAAGTGCCTTAGGCACTGTGCTACCAGAGATATATCTGTGTATATCTACATGTACATCTATCCATCTATATACACACTGACCCATTCATTCTTCATATATTGATTCATACAATAAATATATCTACTATATGCAAGGTACTGTGCTAGACTCAATGTGGTCCCCTCCCACAAGGAAATCTACCCACATTTGTATATTAAAATCTTATTCATAGTTCAAGATTCTTTTAAAAGCTTTTCTAATCCTTCCAACTACAAGTTTCTTCTGAATGCCCAAATACCTCTCTTTTCCTTAATTCAAAATTATCAGTGTGCTCTCTCATTCCCCACAGGACTCTAGCACAGGAAACATCATAAGCAAAGTCACAGTACTAGGCATAGTACTGGATCGTTTTGGAAAAATGAATAGACTTTTTGGACTGGAGCAGAGGCTTTCTGGTAAAGGAATAAAGGAAGACATTTGTGAGTGAATCCAGTCAGTATTTCCTCTAAAGTTTTGAATGAGACTGTGATAGTAGTTTTCCCACAAAATTTAATAGGTGGTAGGTATTCCAGGGAGACAGGACCACTAAAGCATGTTGTGCAAAAACAGATGGAGCATGTTTGAAGAATAGCAAATAATCTTTTTTGGCCTGAAAGAAAAGTTGACATATAAGAAAGTAAGGGAAAATGTATTTGGAGAATAGGTGGGGCTTCTATTGTAGAGAGCTTTAAAAACCTGGCTGGGGAGTTTGAGGTTGATTCGAATAGAATCCTTTGGGGACATAGAAAAGAATTACACCCTGTGAACCCCTTGGGATCAAAGGCATAAGGGGTGCTAGAAGCAGCAGAATAGTATTTGAGGAATGGAAATGTGAAGTTGATGTAAACAGGGATAAAAAACTGTGACCTTGATTTCATTAGCCATATATTAACACTAGATCTAGAGAACACTCTTTGCAATTTAGACAAAGTGATTTGATGGCCAATAGAGGAAAGTACTTCTTTACAAAGCAAAAAGTATGTATGTGAGACCAGTTATTGCAAAGAAATAGACAAAGAAAAATAAAATTCCATGAATGGTGGGTAAACTAGCTTCTGAAGATGACATGAGGCAGAAATTTACCATGCTTTCCCACAAAATCCATGGAATAATTGAGTAGAAACAGAGCTGAAAAAGTGGGCTATAAGGAGACTTGAGATAAACAAGGGATAAGAGGGTCTAGAAGTAGATAAGAGTCAAGATTCTTGCCAGCCAGGATCAGACATCAAAGAATAGATAGTCAGCTACCATAAACCAGAGATAAGGAAGGGTTCAGAAATAAAATGTCACTACCAGAGCAGGTAACTGCCATCAGAAGAAAGCAACGAGCTCATGAGTTCAAGTTCCAACACTGGCAACAGAATTGGGAAATATAGCAGGGAATAAGGACCTCTGGTGGTGTAGTGGTTAAGGCCGGTGGTTCAAACCCACCAGCTGCTTCGTGGAAGAAATATGGGACAGTCTGCTTCTATAAAGATTTACAGCCTTACAATCCCAATGAGGGTTACTATTGAGTTGGCACTGACTGGATGGCAGTGAGTTCTTGGTATAGCAGGGGATAGACAGGAGTGAGAAGCCCTAGAAAGGAAAAGAAAAATTGAGGAAGTGAGCTAATAGTGTTATTTGTAGTGTGAGTCTTGGAAGAGGAATATTGTATGTTCTCCTCCTGCCTAAACCAGAAACATCATGGGCATATTTAAAATTCTTCAGACGTGTAAATAAGTCACAAGGAGCAGCATGTTTCTTAAACGAAAGTGTGGGGAAGAAGGGAGGGCTAAGTCTCAGATATTTGTCTGGTTTTGAGCACAGATCATTGAACTACTCTTTTCTCCCTCAGAGGCTGTCTTCCTGGTCAATGGCTGTGTACCAGCTGCAAAGCAATGGCTCTAACAAATGTCAAGAAAGAATATGTTAACAATATGAGAATCATGTCTACAGAAAGGAAGGCAAAGATGAATCTCAAGTACTGTTGAAGGCAGACAGATCCTGAACCAGAAGATTCCAGTATCTGGGACCTCTTGTCAGTTCCATTTCTATAGAGTTGATGGTGGCACAGATTTCTCAATTGGATGCTACAAGCCATTGCAATCTTTCTCTACTCTATGCTCAGGGATGTCTTGCCAGACCGTTTATCTAAACAACTATCGTCCATAAAGTTACTCTTTATCCTCTTAACCTTGTTATTTTTCTTCAAAGCACTTTTCATTCATCTAATACATATCTGTTTAATTGTTCATTGTCTGTCTCCAACTAATAGAACCTAAGCTCCATGAAGGCAAGAATTTTTGTCTGATTTGGTCACTATTGTATCTCCAGAGCCTAGAATAGGGCCTCGAATATCAAAGATGCTTAATAAATATCTTTTGAATGCATTCATGAATGAAAGCCATCAGGAGCAGGAGGAAGGAGTGCAAATTCTCTTAAAGTTCTTATAAAAATCAGCAGAATATGAATATAGGTCTATCGATGGACTTAGAGTGCCAATTATTATGCTTTCATGCTCTAACTCAGCAGATCCCAATCTTCTTTCTACCAGATTAGATTAGCTCATACACAATACTCAGTTCCAGTGTCAGATTACCCAGTAAGCAAGATAAGCATAGGCTTGCTTGGGCTTACTTATTAATCTGTACTGAACAACTTCACATTTTTTAAGCATATCAAAGAGTCTGCTTCTAGGGGACATCAAGCTCAATTGGCATAACATACTATACAAAACATTGTTCCACCTCCTACTTTGGCGAGTAGCAACTGGGATCTTAAAAGCTAGCAAGCTGCCATCTAGATGCAACGATGGGTCTCTCCTCGTCCAGAGCAAAGAAGAATGAA
>NW_006921846.1:1942925-1946475 GCF_000298275.1 Orycteropus afer afer | reverse complement strand
AAAAATTTCATTTTAGACTTCCTCATTGGATTATACCCCCCCCCCAAAAAAAAGAGTCTGCTTCTAGGTATGGCTGGCAACTGTCTCTCTCTCTCAACCCCACAGCTCCTTCCCACAAAACCAAAACCTCTTCTCATATTAACAATTCCTAACTAGGAGAAAGTACTCAGTAAGCAAGGTAAATAAGGTAAAACCCGTGTGAGATTATTCACTACAGATTAGTAAGTAAACAGAAGTAAGCCTGTGCTTACCTTGCTGATAAGGTAATTCACTTCTGCCCATTTTCCTAACTGTAATTCCACCCCCTGCTTTGTTCAGTGAAGAATAATATGAAAATGCCAGTGAGGGAGGGGATATTATCAAAGAAAGTCTTGAGCCTGCTATAATTATTTTTTCAGCAAATCATTCTCAAACTTCAAAGCTTAGTGTACTGTAATAAGTGGTTAGAATTAATGCCTCACAATTGTTTCCAGCACCAATGTGTTACACTATCACAATTGAGAAATCCTGCTCTAAAATACCCAACCAGCTTGGCCAAATGAAAGTAATGTAAAAGATTTCTGAAAACAGAGACTATAAATCACCTGAGACTAAGAGAGAAAACATTGGGCATGTCTATCTTATTATATCTGGTTATTAAACCTGTTTCAGTACATATTAGTTTGGAATCACATGTGTTATTTGGCACTCCCTAATTTAGTTCAGGCTGCAAGTTTCTTTCCAGAAATGAAATCCCTAGTGAAATTGAATGACAGATATTGTAATAAAACCTGTCTTTACCAGAAATATGTGATGAGAACTTTTTTATTGACTTGCCTTCTTAAGACTCATGACATTTTATATGAAGTTATATATATATATATATATATATATATATATTATTTTTTAAAAAAATTTTTCATAAATATCTTAAATTTGTGATTTAGCTTCTTGGAAGCACTTCTTTCGTTTCCCTAGAGGGGGGTAAAAAAAGAAAAGACAAAAACCTGTTCTGGGCAACATTTCAATGTCTTTCCTTCATCCCCCAGGAATTTTCTATAGTAAAGTTTTAATGTATAATGATTGCCAATTATTCCTTATTTTCCTAATATGATTTAGCAGAAATCTCATAACAACTTACAGAAGATATGTTTCTGGAAAAATGCATATAAGACTTGCTAAGAATTCTGGAGGGAGAAGCATGTCAGCATTTCTCAAGCTGAAAGAACTGAAGAAAAAAATGAAGCCTTGAGCTGCAATATTGAAGGATTCTGTGGGCAAAATATTGACTGATACAAGAACATCAAAATAAAATGGAAGGAATACTACAGAGTCCTGTACCAAGAAGAATTGGTCGATGTTCAACCATTTCAGCAGGTAGCATATGATCAAGAAATGATGGTATTGAAGGAAGAAATCCAAGTTGCACTAAAGGAATTGATGAAAAACAAGGCTCCAGGAATTGACAGAATACCCATTGAGATGTTTCAACAGATGGATGTATCACTGGAGGCACTCACTCATTTAGGCCAAGGAATTTGGAAGATAGCTACCTGGCCAACAGACTGAAAAAAGATTCATATATGTGCCCATTCCAAAGAAAGATGATCCAAAAGAATGTGGGAAATTATCAAACAATATCATTAATATCATATGCAAGTAAAATTTTGCTGAAGATAATTCAAAAATGGTTGCAGCAGTATATTCACAGAGAACTGACAGAAATTCAAGCTGGATTCAGAAGAGGACGTGGGACAAGGAATATCATTGCTGATGTCAGATGGATCTTGGCTGAAATCAAAGAATACCTGTGTTTTATTGGCTATGCAAAGGCATTCAATTGTGTGGATCATAACAAATTACAGATAAAATTGCAAAGAATGGGAATTCCAGAACACTTAATTGTGCTCATGAGGAACCTGTGCATGTGAAAAAAAAAAAAAAGATATTCAATCAATAACCCAACTTTACATCTTAAGGAACTAGAACAAGGGGAAAAGCCCAAAGCTACCAGAAGGAAGGAAATAAATATCAGAGTAGAAAAAATGAAATAGAGAACCGAAAACCAATAGAGAGAAACTAAAAGCTGTTTTCTTTACAAAATCGATAAAATCAATAAACCTTTAGCTACCAAAGAAGAAAAGGTAAAAGATGCAAATATCTAAAATCAGAAATGAAAGCAGTGACATTATAACTGGGCTTACAGAAATAAAAAGGATCGTAAGAAAATATATAAAGAAAAAAATATCTTCACAACTGGACCAATAAGCAACATCATGGTATATGGAGAATATGTAGAAGTTGTCAACGATTTCATTTTACTTGGAATCACAATCAACACTCTTTAAAGCAGCACCCAAGAAATCAAACAATGTATTGCACTGGGAAAATTTGCTGCAAAAAAGTCTCTTTGAAATATTAAAAAGCAAAGATGTTACTTTGAGAATTAAGGTGCCCCTGATTCAAGCCATGATATTTTCAATCACTTGATATGCATGTGAAAGCTGCACAATAAATAAGGAAAATGAAGACAAATTGATGACTTTGACTTATGGTACTAGCAAAGAATATTGAATATACCATGGACTGTCAGAAGAACAAACAAATCTGCCTTGGAAGAAATACAATCAGAATGTTCGTTACAAGCAAGGATGGTGAGACTTTGTCTCACACACTTTAGACATATTATCAGGAGGGACCAGTCCCTGGAGAAGGAAATCATGCTTGCAAAATAGAGAGTTAAAAAGAGCAAAACCCTCAAGGAGTTGGATGGACACAGTGGCTGCAAGAATGAGTCCTTGTGAGCATGGCACAAGAATGGATAGTGTTTGTTTCATCTGCTGTGAATCAGGGTCAACTTGATGGCACCTAAAAATAACAGAGAAAATACTATGAAAAATTGTATGTCAACAAATTAGATAACTTAGGTGAAATGCCCAGAAATACATAAACTTCCTTCCTTGACTCAATAAGAAATAGAAGATCTCAACAAACCCATAACATAAGAAGAGATGGATCAGTAACCAAAAACCTCCCAAGAAAGACTGTTGTTGTTGTTGTTTTGCCGTCGAGTCAGCCCCGACTCATCCTGGGTTATGTGGTTTCACTAGGGACTTCTACCAAACATTGATAGAAGAAGTGATACCTTAACCTTCTTAATCTTTCCAGAAAAAAATAGAAGAGGAAATAACATTTCCTAACCCCCTTTGGGTTTCCAAGGCAGTAAATCTTTACAGAAGTACATTGCCCTGTCTTCCTTCCATGGAATGGCTGGTGGGTTTGAACCAACAACCTACTGGTTAACAGACAAATGCCTTAGGCACCACCACCAGCCCTTACAAATATAGATGTAATGATTCTGAACAAAAGAGCACCAAATAGAATCCAGGAGCATATTAAAATAATTATACACCGTGAACAAGTGGGATTAACTTCAGGAATGTAAGGGTGGCTCAACACACACAAAAAAAATACAATACACATTAATAGAACAAAGGAAAAGAACCACATGATGACCTCAATTGATGCAGAGAAGGTTTTTGACACAATCCAGCACCCTTTCATGATAGAT
>NW_006921846.1:1937636-1941430 GCF_000298275.1 Orycteropus afer afer | reverse complement strand
TATGTACCATAGTTTGGTTATCCATTCCTCAGTTGAATGTACATCTAGGTTGTTTCCATGTTTTGGCTATTGTAAATAGTGCTGTGATGAACATGGGCGTGCATATATCTGTTCTTGTCATGGCTCTCACTTCTTTAGGGTATATACCTAGTAATGGGATGGCTGTGTCAAATGGTATTTCTAATTCCACCTTTTGAAGGAATTGTAATACTGGAAAGCATTCCTTTTAAGATCAGGAACAAGACAGGGGTGCCTGTTTTCACCACTGCTTTTCAGAATGGTAGTGAAAGTCCTAGTCAGAGCAATTAGGCAAGAAAAAGAAATAAAAGGTATACAAATTTGGAAGGAAGAATTAAAACTATCCCTTTTTGCAGATGACACAATCCTTAAAAACAAATCACAACAAAGCTACTACAGTTAAAAAATGAATTCAGCAACATAGCAGAATACAAGGTCAACACACACAGAAAAAATCAGTCAATTTCTATTGATCAGCAGTAGACATTCTGAAAACAAATTAAAGAAACAATTCCAGTTACAATACCAAACCAGAACCAAACCAAACCCACTGCCATTGAGTCTAATCTGATTCATGGTGACCCCCACTGGGTTTCCAAGGCAGTAAGTCTTTATGGAAGTAGATTGCCCCATCTTCCTTCCACGGAGTGGCTGGTGAGTTTGAACTGACAATCTTCTGGTTAGCAGTTAAATGCCTTAGGCACTACACCACCAGATCTCCTAGCATCTTAAGAAATAATACCTAGAAATAAATTTAAGCAATGAAGTGAAAGACTTACACTGCATCCATGGACTGAAAGTCTTAATATTGATAAAATATCAACATTAGCCAAAGTAATCTATAGACTTAATGCAATCCTCATGAAAATTCCAACAGCCTTCTTTACAGAAATGAAAAAAGCTAATTTTCAAATTTATATGGAACACCAAGGGCCCCTGAATAGTTAAAGCAATCTTGAAAAGGACAACAAAGTAGCAGAACTTTTTCTTCCTGATCTCAAAATATGTTATAATAGTTTAAACAGTCTGGTGTAAGTATAATGGTAAACATATACACCAATGGAACAGAATGAGAGTCTTGAAATAAACCCGTACATAAGAGATCAATTGGTTTTTTACATGAGTGCTAAGCCCATTCAATGGGGAAAAGATAATTTCTTTAACTAATGAAGGATTTCTACACTTAAAAGAATGAAGTTGGACCTCAAACCATACATGAAAATAATCTCATAATTTATATATATCATACCAAATATAAAAATTAACTCAAAATGAATCAAGGACTTAAATATAAGATCAGAAACCATGAAACTATTAGAAGAAAACATAGGATTAATGCTTTGGGACCCAGTTTCTAACAACGAATTCTTAGATATGACACCAAAAGCAAAAGCAACAAAAGACAAAATAAATAGACTTCATCAGAATTAAAAACTTATATTCATCAAAGGAAAGGACTTTATCAACAAAGTGAATAGGTAACCTACATGTTAGGAGAAAATTTTTTTGAAAACTTTTATCCTATTAAAGATAAATATTCAGAATATATAAAGAGCTCCTACAATTTAAAAAGAAGATAAACAATTCAGTTCAAAAATGAGCAATGTACTTGAATAGACATTTCGCCAAAGAAGAAATACAAATAGCCAACATGCACATGAAAAGATGCTCAGAGTCATTACGGAAATCAAAATAAAAATTTTAAAAATGTATATCACTTGAACCCCACTTAGACAGCTATGATAAAAAGGAAAAATAATAACATGGAAAACAGCAGGTATTGGCAAGGATGTGGATAAATTTGAACCCTCATTCTTCGCTGGTGGGATTGTAAAATAATATAGCCATTGTGAAAAAAGTTTGGCATTTTGTGCTACTGTTGGGTGGAGGGTTCTATATACGTCTGTTAGATCTAATTGTTTATAGTATCATTCAGGACGTCTATTTCCTTATTGATCTTCTTTCTAGATGTTCTGTTCATTATTAAAAGTGGAGCATTGATGTCTCCAGCTATTAATTGTAGAACTGTCTATTTCTCCTTTCAATTCTGTCAATGTTTGCTTTCTATAGTTCGGAGCTCTGATGCTAAGTTCATGTGGTAGTGAAGTTGTGTGGCTGGGTCTGGTTTTAAGTGATTGGGCAGCTGGATGTAGTTATAACCCATCACTGGTAATCAACTCCGTGGTAGAATCTACTGAAACAGCTGAATAGTCACCTTAGGGATGTGGCCTGCTTCTAGCACAAAAGGAGAAGCATTGAGAATGGTCTCTGAACTTTTTGGCACACTTGCACCTTACCTGTAAATGAGTCTTCACCTCAATGGCCTGCCATATTGTCTGCTGATCTTGGAGACTGTTGATGGACTTGAATTAATGTCCTGCCACATTGCTCGATAATCGTGGGACTGTGCCATTTTACTTGTAGACCCTGGGTTTGTCAGCCTGAGCAGCCAGCAGTTGCCTGAGCTAAGACATGCCTCCCTCTTCAGTGTGCCAGGAGCAAGAGGCAGAGCTGAAGCCCAAGGTCGAGAGACTTTCACCTAGCCCCTAGAGGTGGCACTTTGAACTCGGACTTCTAGCCTCCTGAACTACAAGAGAATAAACTCCTGTTTCTTAAAGCCACCCATTTGTGTTATCTTCTGTTAGAGTAGCTCTGGAGGACCAACACAGTGCATATACGGTTATAATTGTTAAATTCTCTTGATAATTGATCATTTCATCATTATATAATGTACTTCTTTGCCTCTAATAACAGACATTTTTCTGATTTTAGTATATCTCTCCCAGGTCTCTTTTGGTTATTATTTGCATAGAATATATTTTTCCCATTCTTTCACTTTCAATTTATTTGTGTCCTTGGGTAAGAGATGTCTCTTGTAAGCAGTGTATAGTTGAGTAATGCTTTTTTTTTTAAATCCATTCTCTGCCTTTTCATTGAAGCATTTTTCTATATACCTTCACAGTAATTGCTGATAAAAAAGACTTGTTTCTGCCATTTTTTTCTGTATCTTATACCTTCTTTGGCCCTCATTTCTTTCAATACTGCCGACATTCATGGCTTTTTTTAAATTTTTAATTTTTTGTAGTGAACAATTTTAGTTCTCTTCATTTTCTTTGGGTGTTTTAGATGTTTTCATTGTGGTAGTCTGAGGATTGTGTTTAACAATTTATATTTATAACAACCTAGTTTAAACTTATGCCTACTTTATTTTTTAGTAGCATACAAATATCTATACCGATACGATTCCCTTCCTCATTTATTTTGTTCTTATTATCTATTGCGTCTTTATATACCATGTGCATTATAATATATTTTATACTTATTTTTATATATTTGACATTATAAAGCATAAAGGATATAACAATTACCACGCAGAAACACCTTAAAAGTTGCCTTTATACGTGTGCATGCAGTTACCTTTAATACAGATCTTTCTTTCTATGTATAGCTTCAAGGTACTGTCTGGTGTCTTTTCATTCCCATCTGAAGGACTCCCTTTATTATTTCTTGTAGGGTAGGTCTAGTGGTTATGAACTCTCAGTGTTTTTGTTTTTTTTTTTTTTTTTTAATCTGGGCATGTCTTAATTTAACCCTCATTCTTGAAAATTTTGCCAAATGTAGTATTCTTGGTTGACAGTTCTTTTCTTTCAGCACCTTAAATGTGTTTAAATGTATTGTCTTAAATATGTTTAAATCTATTGTCTTCTGGCCTCCAAGTTTTCTGAATAGAAATTGGAATCAAATTTTATTGCAAATCCTTTTTTTTTTTTTTTTTT
>NW_006921846.1:1927924-1937215 GCF_000298275.1 Orycteropus afer afer | reverse complement strand
AGACTTCCAGTGAGTTTCTTTTTTTTTTTTTTTAGTTATTGTGTCTTTCAGTTTCCTTATTTCTGCTTGGTTTATTTTTATAGTTGTTGTTATTTGCCGTCAAGTTGGACCTAACTCATAGTGACCCCTCCTTAGGTTTGTGAGGCAGTATCATTATGGAAGTAGATTGCCTAACCTTCCTTCCGAGGAGTGGCTGGTGGGTTTGAAACACCAGCCTTCTGGTTAGCAGTCAAGTGCCTTAGGCAGTGTGCTACCAGCTATCTCTTAATTTATATTAGTCTTTTTCATGCATTGTTTTCCTGATCTCCTTAGGTCTCTGAGTTTTTCTTTAGTTCTTTGAGCTTGTTTAATTTTTTCATACTATATTCTTCCAATCTGTTCATTATCAAGTTTTCTATAAATACAATTTCTTTCCTTTAACCTTATTTACTTGAATGAGCCATCATGTCTTAATTCTTTCTGTGACTTATGACTTTTTTGTTGGATCTGGCACATTAGAATTTTACCAGGTGTTAGCTTTCTCAATTCCTCGAAGTATATAATGCCTTTGACAGTGTTGTTTTTGCAAAAAAATTTTAGACAGGAATAACCTTAAGGCTTTGCTTACTCTTCCTTCTCCCTCCCTGTGATATCCCTGGTACAGATCAGACAGAGGTTTCAGTCCTTCTGTGACTCATAGACAGATCAGAAAACACACTAGTCAATCTACCCTCAGGAAGTGGGGATCCACTTGAATGAATACTACACTCAATCTTTGGTTATGACTCCCTCCCCCATTCTCTGAGTGTTCCAATTTCACCTGAACCAAGATTTCAATCCTTTACCAGATCCCAAATATCTCAGAAAGGATTAATTGATTAATACTCCCTTAAGCAGGTATAGCACTCAGTCCTTCATCATCAGTCCTTTCTTATTCTGTTAGGGCTTTAATTTCAGCAACATCAAGTCTTTCAGATCACCTACAGACCAGTGATAATGTGCACCCTGAGCAGTCTGGTAACAATATTTGTCCTATATATTTTACATCTGGAGAGAGGGGCAATTTCTAGTGCACAGGAGAGCTATGCATTGACTGAGCATCTTAGTCTGGGTTCTCTAGATGTGCGAAACCAGTGAGGCATATATATTATACACACACACACACACACACATATACAGAGAGATTTACCTAAAGGAAATAGTTCATGCAATTGTGAGGTAATGGCTCATGCAATTGTGAGGTCTGGTAAGTTCCATATCTGTGGGTCAGTTGGCAGGCTGAAAGCTTCTGTTGTCTCATGTCATTGCAGGGCCTTATGAACCCAAAATATGCAGGACATGCACTCCTCGGAAGGAAGGTTGGGCAATCCTACTTCCGTAGTGATACTGCCTCGGAAACCCAAGGAGGGGTCGCTATGAGTCGGGGCCGACTCGATGGCACATAACAACAACAACAACAACATGCAGTAGGCAGAAGACTTCTGCAGGCTTACATCCCAAGAACAAGAGGTCAGGCAATGAGATGAGTGCAGGGTCAAGGGAGATAGAAATCCTTGCTGAAACAACCACTTATATACTGGAGATAGCCCACACCCCCAGGGAACTCCCCTTTCAACTGATAGACTGATTACATCAGATCACATCATGGAGATGATTACATCATGGTGATTATATCATGTTATGGGCGAGAAATCAGTCTAATATCTGCCAAAATACTGAGAATGATAGCCTACCCAAATTTACATACTAACCATAATTACAACATTAACTATCACACTGGGGGTATCATGTGGCTGCAGGACCACTGTAGACATCCATCAGCTATGCCAGAAGGTGGAAAAACAATGGAAGAAGCACTTACCCTACAGTATGAGATTAATCTTTGTCTTGATTCAATTTGAAGCTCCTTGCTGTGTTCATTTGCCTACCATCTCAGAGTTCTCACAAAGCTGAGTACAGACTTCTAGTTGATTTTCTTGGTGTTTATGTGGTGAAGATTGGGGTCTTAGACCTATTCACGCTGCCACCTTCCCAGTATTCCTTGCATTATTGTTTTTATAACCCTAAAGTGACCCCTGAACCAAGACTGCAGCTGGACACAGACACAAATAGATGGTGGTACGTTTAAGTGGTAACGAGGGTTAAATGGAGGAGCTCTGGTAGCATAGTGCCTGAGGCACTTGACTGTTAACCAGAAGGCTGGTGGGTGTGAACCCACCAGCCACTCCATGGAAGGAAGGTTGGGCAATCTACTTCCATAGTGATACTGCCTGGGAAGCCCAAGGAGGGTTCATTATGAGTCAGGGTGACTTGATACCATATAACAATAACAACAAGGATTAAATGGATTCCAAAGAGCCTCCCATTGCTTCCTGCTGTGTTTCAAGGTGACTTCTCAGCCAGATTTCAGAATTAGTGTAGAAAGTCTGATGCTAGGCCTTTCATGTCTGGGAAGCCCATTTTATTTTCTATAGTAGTGATAACTCTAAAATGAGTAAAAAACATTATTTGAATTGGATGTTGTCAAAACCTCACAACAACTATAAACACAGAGGCTCTCACTTAAGAATTTGCAGCTGTGATTACTTTGTATAGTACATTGCTCCTCATCTGGCGCGAGGGTTACTCCAACATTGAGAGGCAGTGCAGTGCAATGATTAAAAACATAGTCTTATGTACTCATGGGAACTTGAGCCATTTCTTCTATGTGACCTTGAGAAATTTACATGACCTCTCTGAGCCACCCTGTTTATTCTGTATAAAAAAGGAGGCAGTAGCAATATCTATCTTCTATAATTGTGGTTAAGATTTTAAATGAAATGTACAAAGTACTACAAACAGTAGCTAACACATAGTATTGTTGTTATGTGCTGTCGAGTCGGACCTAACTCCTTGGGTTTCCAAGGCAGTATCACTACAGAAGTAGATTGCCCAACCTTTCCGAGAAGTGGCTGGTGAGTTTGAACCACCAGCCTTTTGGTTAGCAGTCAAGTGCCTTAGGCATTATGCTACCAGAGCTTCTGTAGAAGCATGATAAATGGTATCTATAAGCCAGTTGGAAATAACAACGTGATAATACATTTTGGGAAGTACGAGAAGAATTAGCTTTTACACACTTGATTATAGTTGGCTAAATACTTTATCATGATTTCACATTAAGCACACTTATAGAGAAAATTCTGGCCATTAGAACCACTTCCAGTCATTCAATTAGAATTTCACTCCTTAGGCAAATACAAAGTTCTTTAAAAAAAAAAAAAAAAAGATTTTATATTAGCAAAGTGCTTAGCAGCACTAACTTACTTAACCATCAGTCCAAAGTGATGTATGAACTATTCATGTAACACTCTACTATAAAAAATATTCAGAGAAACAATAGTATGAAGCTGTTCGTACCTTGTGAAATGTTCTAGGTTAATATTCTCATATATTCTCACATATATTCTCTATATATTCACATATATATGCTTTTTGATTCAGTTTTAATACTCACTTACAAGGAGTTAGAGTGGGAAATCTGGAATGGGCCTCTGAAGCAATCTTAGAGGGCTAGTACTAAGGGCTCAGATTCAAAATATGGAATCATCTTACTTGGGATAGCCAACAATAGAATGGACCATGGAGTAAGTCTGAGCCAAAGTTCTTAGAGGGCTCTGAGACTGAATTAGTGGCATCCAGGATTGAAAAGTGTAAAGTACTGAGAACTGGGACCATGCCAAGAATCAGCAGCCAGGAAAAGACTGGAACAAAGTCAGAGAAAGTCATGAGTGAATTAAAAACTAATTTGGCCATTATTGTCCATAAAAGCTATTCAAGACGGGATACTTAGTGAGATTTTCTGACTTAAAAACACAAGATTGAGGTGGATGACTTTTGAGAAGTTTCCATTCTAGGATAATCCTGGCTTTTGCCAGGCTGCCCCCTGTTGCACAGTGAATTACTTAATACAGCCCTTCTAGCCATCATCTTTGTGACTCCCATAAAATGATTGCATGGGACTATATAAATATGATGTTTATGGCCCGCCAAAGGGATAAAACAGCCTGCTAAAAATACAAATAATGTTCTTGGAACCCCTGGGGTGGTAGGAACATTCAAATAAGGTGTATGGAACCCTAATAAGGGGATTGGTCAGTTTTGTCATCCTGCTAAGCTCAAAAAAGAAAGCCAGTCCCAGAACAAGGTGGGGACCTCACTACCACCAAGAAGAAGAAACAGGACCAGAACAGCTCTTTTGGACCTGGAGTCCCTGCACTGAGAACCTCATATACCCATGAGACAGAGAAAGAGAGAGAGAGACCAAGAATGAGAGCGAGCAAGCAAGTGAGAGAGAGAGAGAGCTTATGACACCAGAGATGGTGCAAGATGGTAGGAAGCAGCAGCAGAGAAATGGCAGAAGCATAACCAGGCTACTGGTGATGCAAGATGGCTCAGTGAGCTTCCTGGCCCATGGAACAAGGTGGTGAGAGTGGGTATGCCAACCCACAGATCAAGAGAGCTGAGCGCCTGCAGGCAGGAGGCTTCCTGATGGAGGGGGGTATCTCTGGGCACTTGTTGATGGAGCTAGGATTGCCAACCCATGGGGTGAGAGAGCTGAGCAGCTTTGGGCTGAGGCTTACTGGTAGAGTGGAGTACCTCCAGGCACTTACTGGCAGAGCGAAAAAGCTTTCTCACACTTTTCTGAACAGGGCAGAGGCCAATCTGAAGAGTCAAGGGAATGAAGTCCAGAGGGAGGCCTGCCTACGGGCACAGCTGAGAAGAGGATGTCCTGATTGAAGAACTGTATCCCAAGTCATTTCTGATCCTGAATTGTAATCTGTAACTTCCTTAATAAACCTCACAGCTGTGAATATCTGTGAATTCTCCGTGGCCATTACAGTAAATTACTGAACTCAGCAGAGAAGTAGACAGTGCTGTGGGTGGGACAAAACCAGCAAAAAGTTGAAGCTTTGAGCTGATGCTGATGCTGATGCTGAAGATCTCTCTCCTTTGTGAAGTTACAGGAACTCTGATGCCATCATGCTGTTTTCACACCCACCTACCCACACATTTGGCTCAGTTGGTTAGAGTGGGGCTAATATGTTTGATCCCTGCATAACCAATAAATGATTTTTTTTAATTTGTTAGTATTTATTGAGCATATATTATGTGACAGGAAAATAACATACAGTATCCCATTTGTTCCTTACAAAAACCTAACAGGTAGGTACAATTCTTACCAGCATTTTAGAAATTAAAAATGAGGGTCCATAACCCACTGCCACTGAGTCAAATCCAACTCATAGCAACCCTAATAGGATAGGATTGCCCCGTAGGGTTTCCAAGGTTGTAAATCTTTACAGAAGCAGACTGCCTCATCTTTCTCCCAAGGAGTGGCTGGTGGGTTTGACACACCGACGTTTTGCTTAGCAGCCCAATGCTTTGACCCCAACACCACTAGAGCTCCCTACTTAAAGTCAGGGAGACTAAATAACTTGCCAAATTCAATGTGGAGTCAGGATTTGAGCCTTGATTTGTCTGTCTTCACAGTCCCTGCTTTTAGTTATTATGATTAGTTAGTTTTCTTTTGATCCACAAAGTATAAGCATACTCCAGGGTGAGCTGTCTTACAAACATGTATCATTAGCCATCACAGGGCCTCGATGTGGGTGGCCCAGGGCAAATCTATCACCACCCAAGGGAAAAAAAACAACAATTAAGGTCAAGTCCTGATGATGACCTTCTGGTTGGGCACATGTCCTTTTGACTGCCAAATTTCACAACAGAATGCCAGCATTAAATTGTCCTTTAAAGATCTATTTAATTGGTGATTTGGAATAGCTACCACCCAGCAGCTATTAAGAGCTCAATGGAGCAAACAATATTTATGGAGGTTGATGTTTTTGTTTTTCATAGACATTGTTGTTTACATTACTCAATGTTCTTTTTAAGAGGAGGTTAGAGACATGTTTCTCCCTGGACTTACCATTAGGAATAATTGTGCTTCTCCAAAGAAAATTAGTTAAATTTGGCTTGTTTATGTTTGATTTTATTGCAAGTGTGTGATGGTGGGATACTGTGGACCAAGTATCCCAATAGCTCTCAACCCTAACTACACCTTAGAATTACTTGTAGAGATTTTTTTCAAAAATTCTAATGTTTGGGCCCAACACCCAGAGATTCTGGTGCACACTGTCTAATGTAAGTCTGAGTACAAGCATTTTTAGTCTCCCCCAGATGATTCTAATATACAGAGTTGAAAATCAGTGATACAGCCGATCAGGTTTAGATTTTTCTTTCTTTGAGAAAATGCTAGAAAGCTTAGGGCCAAAGCTGTGATCCACTCTTAACCAGTGTGCAAAGACTCTAAGGTAGGCATTTTTTTTTAGCCTCATTCCTGGCTCCATTTTATGTCCCCATCCTTGTTTTTATCCTCTTAGTTTCTCATCTACTAACTAGAATTTGTTATATGTCAATATTCTGTTACAATGTAAACTAAATTTTTGGCACCTG
Organism: Orycteropus afer afer; assembly: GCF_000298275.1. NCBI lineage: Eukaryota > Metazoa > Chordata > Mammalia > Tubulidentata > Orycteropodidae > Orycteropus > Orycteropus afer. The sequence continues at coordinate 1,930,744 of NW_006921846.1, read as the reverse complement.
TTAATGTACACAATCAGCATATTGTACTGAAAGCCAGATCAAGGAAACTGTTTCTATTATGTTCACTCTGGGTTTCTGCAAATTATTAAAGATATGAAGTTCTACTGTTCTTGTTTGCACTATTGATCTTGCAGTTAATGGAAATCTAAATATCATTGGCTCAGGTCACACTTGATTCATGACTTCGACTACTTGTTTCTGTTCTCCGGTAAGACTCAAAGATTCATGTAGATTGTTCTGATATAGCATGGTATATTAGACTAAGCATTGGGTTCAAGAAAGGGAAATCTGGGATATTAAACTGCCTCTTCTACTGTGCAATCTTTGACAAGTGAACTTAACATCCCTAGATTCCAACTTCTCTTTTTGTTTTCTTTAACTTTTAAAAGACCTGGCAAGTAGTGAGAACTGGGTTAGATTTCTTTCCTTCTGTCAGCTCCAAAATCTATGAGTCTCTGATTTTGCCATTTTGCATTTTTAGTCTTTTTTCTCTTACACTGCAATTAGTTGGAACCAAGTATCCATGATAGCAACTTCAGTCTTATCACACAATAATATAAATGTCTAGAACTTTGAATCTCTTATCAAAATTCAAAGAAGCCCTGGTGATGTAGTGGTTAAGGCATTTGGCCGCTAATCAAAATGCCGGTGGTTTGAACCCACCGGCTTCTCGATGGAAGAAAGATGAGGCACTCTGCTTCTGGAAAGATTTGCAGCTTGGGAAACCCAATGGGTGTCTCTATGAGTCGGAAACGACTTGATGAGAGTGACTTTGGTTTGGTTTTTTTGGCATCAAAATACAAAGCAAGTGTTTCTTGTATTGAATCAATAAACCAGTCAGGAGACAATTGAACATAAAGATTTATGTCAGAGAACTAAAAAGGTAAAAAGGGGACACTGAGGAATCGCAGACGTAGCAATGGCAGGAAGCACCTAACAACTAGGGCTGAGAAACTATTAAACTAAGTGGGCTTCATAAAGGATTCCTTGATGAGAAAACTCTGGTAGTATTTTAAGAGACAAGGTTAACTGACAGAGGGATAAGGTGACCATGTGAAGCAAATCTATATCTTTCCGTCCACCTCTGCTGCTATATCGCTGAACCACGTAATCATCATTTTTTTCTCTTTTGCCTGAGCTAATAAGGTAGCCTTCTAACTGGTATATTTCTTTGCACATTTGTTCACAATTTGTCTTCTATTCATGATCAAAAATTGTGTTTTAAAAAGTAAAAAATCAGACCATTCTGCTTTGCTGTTTGAAACTCTTGAATGGCTTCCCTCTGCACTTGGAAAAGAGAATTCAAACTCTAGTTTCCATGGCCTACAAGAACTGGCATGACCCCATTCCTACCTATCTCTCTAGACTATTTTCACAGTATGTTCTCCCTTGAGCTCTGCATTCCAGCCACAATCACCCTCTTTTCAGCTCCTCAGATGTGCTATGATTCATTCTGCTACAGAGTCTCAGCACATGTTGTCACTCTTTTTCGAAATAATCCTTGTCCTTTTTTTGTATCTAGTTAACACTCATCCTTCAGATCTTAAGCCTTAAACTTTCTCAAAGAAGCCATCCCAGAAAGGTGGATCCCTCCCTACTACATGTTCACAGGACACCAAGGCACTCTTCATAGCATGTACCACTGTTTATAACTATACACTAGTTTGACTCAATTTGTTTCTCACATTAGACAGAAAGTTTCTTGAAGGCTGCACCTTATCTATTTTGCTCATTATGGTATGCCTTTCATGTAGCACATAGTAAGTGATGAACACTTTTTTTTTTTAATGAGCAATGAACTACTTTAACAACAAGGGCTTGGTCTTATCATTTCCCAGTCCCCAGTGCAGTGCCTGGCAGTGGGTATTCAGTAAATGTTAGAATCCCAGTAGGCCTGAAACCAGAGGAGACTTGATAATTATTTTAGTCATCCAGTTGCTGGAGGTTACCATAAATGTATGTCTAGATATAACTCAATTGATTTTCTCGAGATGAGTAAATAATCCCTCAGCAGAGCAGGTCTTATATAAGCTCGTGATGTCTATGAATTGAGCACCAAATTCTAGTCTCTAAGGTCCATTCCAACATTCTCCTCCCCATCCCATAACCAGATTTCATTTGTCTGTGTCCAAAGATCTGAATGAAAATGCTTATACTACAAGATAAAAAGGAGCTCTGGTAGCATAGTGCCTAAAGCACTTGACTGCTAACCAGAAAGCTGGAGGTTCAAACCCACCGGCCACTCCTTGGAAGGAAGGTTGGGCAATCTACTTCCATAGTGATAACAACTTGGAAACCCAAGGAAGGGTCTCTATGAGACGGGTCCGACTCAATGGCACATAACAACAACAACAAGGTAAAAAGAAAAAAAGAGACTGTGATGATGTATTCTTTCAATAGGAATCATCAAGATGACATGCTGCTTACTTGTGAATGTCTTTATAATCTATAATTCCTCTTTTCACGTAAAAGTCAAAAGCCTGATTTATGAATTTGTATCCATTTTTCAATGAGATCACATGGTTATGTTTCTTTGTCAGTGTACCCACTCCCCAAGATCTGCAGCAACACTTTTATGAAGATGCAAGGCCCTATTCCATTTGAAATAAGAAGATGCAGACAATCTTGGAATAGAAGGATTTCAGACCACTGAGATATATTTATGTGTAAACCCAATTATGTTTAGATCTTACAAGATATCACCATAAAGTTAATCCACACTAGTGATAATATGCTGAGCAAATAATCCGAGAAGCTGGACTATATGAAGAAAAACATGGTATCAGGACTGGAGGAAGAATCATTAACAACCTGAGATAT
>NW_006921846.1:1924304-1927199 GCF_000298275.1 Orycteropus afer afer | reverse complement strand
CAGTGTTTCGTTCTGCTGTGCATGGGGTCGCTATGAGTCGGAAATGACTCGACGGCACTTAACAACAACAACAACAACAACAAGTGATAATACCCATCTTTAATTGAATGCTAATTCTATGCCAGGAACTGTGGGGTCTCTCAAGTATCCTGCCTTTGATAGGGTATAATCTTACCACTTTTCTATTGCTTTCTATCAGTGGAAAATAATTTCATTTTCTCTTCTCTGACAGGTTTCCATCTTACACAGGTTCTGGCTTTCAAAAGTTTTCCTGCATAAGGAAACTGGAGTTTAGAGATGTGAAGGCACTACCCTGGAGTCACAAATTGAATTGGTTCTCTAGTTTCAATGCTAAAAGACGGGGTTTCTGCTAGTGGGTTTACTGGTCACGTATTCATGCCCTTTATTTAGCAACTTGACTCCCACCTCACCTTTCTCCCCTCAATCATCCCAATCTATTAAAAAAAATTATTTTTGCTGCTCTTTGACTTTGCTTTGAAAATCTACTTCCCAACCCAATGACTGTATCAGAGAATTATTCTGAACTACTCAGAGACATGATCTCATCATAGATGGGTTATAATTTCGTGTTTTTGTCCTGGCAGTCAATTACATGTAATCTGCATGTCTCTCTCGCAGTAAACACTTTGGAAACAAGAGAGAATGGTGTGGCTCAGTGGAAAAAGTCCAAGTCTGATGTTCTAGTTCCCAGTCTTCTACAAACTAGCATTTTATATTAGGCAAACCACTTAGCTTTTTGGCTCCTCAATTTCTGCTTTGAATAAGTTGAATTTCTCCCTAGCTATAAAGAGTTCTCGCTATTTTTCCTGTAACTGAAGTCTACTTTTGAAATTCAGGAAAAAGAGATGAAACTAAATCATTTTCATCTTATTCTGAGCAGTGAGTTAAAAAAAAAGTTAGCCATTATTTCTCCCTCCATGATGTCTATACAGCCCATTGAGAGACTATTGTTGTTGTTGTTATGTGTTGTTGAGTCAGATTCAACTCATAATGACCCCTCCTTGGGTTTCTGAGGCAGTATCACTATGGAAGTAGATTGCCCCACCTTCCTTCTGAGGAGTGGCTGGTGGGTTTGAACCACCAGCCTTCTGGTTAGCAGTCAAGTGCCTTAACCACTAGGCTACCAGAGACTCCTCAAATGGTGATAACAATCTTCTGCTTCCTTTAAAAAAAAAAAAAGTAATTACGTGGTGGAGTAAATAGGAATAATTTGCCAGCACAGGGTTCAGTACATAGTAGTTTCTTAATAAATTCTTGTTCAAATAATAAATGGATGCTGCTGAATTCTCCTAGCAAACATGTTCATCTCATCTCTATTAAATCCAAATGTCATATGTTCTCCAAACTCAAATTTGGCAGCCCTTAGACATCCATTTGTAGGGCCACAACCAATCAGTAAACTTGCACATTTCTGATAATAGTCTCTATTTCTGATAAAGAAAGGTTCAGAAAGCCATGGTGTACTCAAATTAGAAGGGATATAGTTTTAATGAGCAAAGCAAAAATGAGTCTGAATAAACAGGATATAATCTCCATGAGGTCAAGGCTTATGTCTGTTTTGTCCAACATTATATCCTTATTTCCTAGCACAGTACCTGAAGCATAACAGATTATCAAAAAATATTTCTTGAATGATTATGTGCAATATAGCCATATCATGTGCCTCGCCACCGATCATCATTGATTTAGCATGTATTTTTAAAAAAAAAGAAAGAAAAGAACCATTGCCATTGGGTCAATTCCAACTCATAGCATCCCTATAGGACAGAACAGAACTGCCCCATAGGGTTTCCAAGGTTGCAAATGTTACAGAAGCAGATTGACTCATCTTTCTCCTACAGAGCAGCTGATGGATTTGAACTGCTGACCTTTTCATTATATCCTTTAACTACTTCACCACCAGGCCTCCTTTGGGATGTATAGATAAGGATAATATTTGAATAAGTCAAACACAAGAAACACAGTTCACATTAAAGGATTGGACAGAGTCATACTATACTACAGAGCAAGATCAGCAAATATTTTTTTACAAAAGGCCAGGTAGTAGATATTGTAAGCTTTGCAGTTCATACTATTTCTCTTTCCACTAATCAACTCTTATTTTAGCACTGAAGCAGCCATGTTCATTTTCTTTTTATTGTATTATTTTAAGAGTTTCTTTTACATTCAACATTATGGGTACATTTAGTTTCACTCCCCATTTACCATCCCCAATCCTAATCCATTCTCCACCCCTCCCTGCCCAGTAACCTTCCCCCCATGCCCCTCATAATTATGCAGTTCTCTTTGTCCTGCATTTCCTCTGTGCGAATGTTGCCCCTCTGGTACCCCATGTTCGATTGCTCCAAGGGATGCATTTCCATAGAATATGTGTGTCTGTCACCCTGGGTTGAGTAGTCTGCATGTACATCTTGTTCACTATTGGGCTGAGAGCCAGCCCCTGGGAGCGAGCTTTATTCAGCTGACTCATGGTGGCATTATGTAAAACAGAATGATACATTGTCCTTTTCTGTGCCTTCTTCATGATCATGGGTATGTTTGAGTCGATTGTTATGGCAATTGTATCTATTCGACTTATTGAGGGTTTCCTTTGACTTTTGCTGACCCTCTACTTCGGCAAACATCATCATATCCTTTTTCAGTGAATAATCTTTCTTGATGACTTATTCAAAGTACTTGAGCTGAAGTTTTATCACCCTTGTTTGTAAGGAGCATTGTGGTTGTATTCCTTCTAAGACTGATTTGTTCATTCTTTTGGCAGTCTATGGTATATTCAATATTCTTCACCATCAATAAAAATTCAGTGCATCAATTCTTCTGCATTTTTCATTGGACCTCTCCACAGCCCTGGGAAAAGGAAAGGCATAGCTAAAA
>NW_006921846.1:1920445-1923079 GCF_000298275.1 Orycteropus afer afer | reverse complement strand
CACTTGACTGCTAACCAGAAGGCTGGCGGTTCAAACCCACCAGCCACTCCTCGGAAGGAAGGTTGGGCAATCCTACTTCCGTAGCGATACTGCCTCGGAACCCAAGGAGGGGTCGCTATGAGTCGGGGCCGACTCGACGGCACATAACAACAACAACAACAACATGATGTTAATAGGTTTTGACATACTTGGCCTTGGACTACTGAGTATCTAGATACAATTTTCCATATCTCCTACCAGAGTTAGCCTCAAAAGAGGCTAAGTCTAAGAAAAGCACCTGAACATTTGATTGGTGCAGGGGGATAAGTGAATCTTCCATTGATTGTAAGCAGTGGGATATTCCAGTGTGTTAAGATACTAACCATGAACTCCCATAATTTTATTTTAAACCTGAATTATATTTGTTGCCTGAAAAATAAAATGTTCACAAAAGAAAAAAGAAAGAAAAATATCCCATAATCCTATCATACAAAGATTGTCAATATCATCATTCAGCTACATAGCTTCCAGATGTTTTTCTATGTTTAACAATAAATTCTGTTTGTCTTCCATTTTCTCATAATTTTAGAGATAACAGGAAAGCCAGCTTTCTTGTAGTAGAAAGGCTTTTATCTGCTTCTCAGTGGAAATGAATTATATGAAACCGATAGCTATTGACCTTGTCTATTTGTTTTTTTAATATATCCTAATAGGGAAATATATGTGTGTGTCTCTCTGTTTGTGTGTGTACACATACGTATACAGTTTCTCATTTTTAAGATAAGAAAAGCTATCCTTCCTGAGAAGCAGAGAGATTGAGGAAAACAAAGAGGAAGTTTGTGCCATGGTTGCACTGCCTTGTCTAAGCTAGAAACAGCCTTCCAGTGTAATCAGAATATAAATAGATATCTCAAAGAAAGTGGATCCTATCAAAATTTGAGTCTAAATAAAGATAAGCACAAGAAGAATCAGTTAGTTTGACGTTCAATTCAGACGTTATATATTTTAAATCTTAGGTTCCCCATTCTTCAAAATATCTTATCAGTTGTCTTTCTGTTCACTCTCCACACTTCTCTCATCCAAGTTCTGTGTGAATCTGTGGGCCTGACACCAAGACTTTCAAATAGAAATGCCCACTGATGCGGCATGGTCAGGGAAGGGCAGGGAAGAATACTGTCCAAGGAGTTATTCTGATTTTATTTGGACAGTAGTGTCTGTGACTAGTGTCTGTGTCTGTGATGGCCTAGGACCTTCTGATATAATGGCTTTGGGCCTCCTTTAGCCCTTAGCACAGGATTTGGGCACATAGTATGAAACTCAGACTTGGACTGAATCTGAGTTGAAGTTCAATCTCATTATTTAACTGAATGGGAAAAAAGGAAAATTGCTTTCACATCTAAAATGTGTCAGAAAAAAAAATTAAAAGGAAACACTAAAATAAAATTAAAATTTTTAAAGTAGCAACTGGCTATTTGAATTTCTGTGTTGTATTGTCTAAAACCTATTTGTGAGTGTAGACAAACTTCTTCTGCAGAGAAAAAATGAAAAAAGTTTTAGACATTTGCGTGCTATCAGAAAAGTTTGGATTAAAGGATCATTTATCTCCCTTCAACCCCTTGTTTTTATTGCATTTTCACCAAGTAACTTTCTGACTTAGGTTCCATGTAAAGGCCTGTTGGGAGGGAATGTGCTGTTGGTGTATTTCAGCAACTGGTAGTTATTTATCACCAAGAATTAATAAACATGCTACAAATCATGATTCATTTCCTTAACTAGATCTCAAATGCTTAACTCACAATATAGCTATATTAATATTCTATGTTGTTTTGAGTTGTAGAAAATAATCATGTGATACTTGATTGGAAAATGATGATAAAAGAAAGAATGATCTTTTCCCTTTTTTCCAGTGGGATTCCCTGTTTTAGTCTTCACTTCAGGAGCTCTTAAGTCAGTTACCAGGCACTTGTTCTAAGCTTGGCCTGGACCAGGCTCAGGTATGTAACAGGCCCTGACCTCATGGAGCCCAGCACCTCTTCGGATGTAGCTGAATGAAGCCACAAGTATCAGAGCTCCCAGAGAACACAAAAATACAGACTCCAAGACTCAGACTCAGACCTAATTGGGTATAAACAGCATTTCATTTCTCTAGAAAGGGAAGTACGAGTCAAGGAAGGATAAACTACACTTCCTTTCCCCCAGGCAAGTTGTGACTTTATTGATGCCCCTGTTCCCAGATTTTAGATAGCCCAGCCTTTTCATTCTTGTTATTTCTCAACAGAGGCTAGCCTCACTCGTATTCTATGAAAAAGATGTGGGAATCAGGACCATACACAGAGCACATCATCTGTCAAAAGTCATTTCTTGGCTGTAGAAAAGTCAGTTGCCAAATCTCCAGAAAGCTCTCCTGATAGAACTTGAGTAATTCATTTATTTTCCTTAAAAAAAAAAAAAAAAAAGTACTTCCCTAAAATGCAGTTAAACTATTTTGGTATATCTTCAGAAGCCAATATATTTCTTTGTGTGTGTGTGTGTGATTTGGGTGAAAATTTACAGAGCAAATTCACTTTTCTTACAGCAGTTCACATACACCTTGTCTCATGACATTGACCACAATTTACCACAATGCAACAGCTCCCCTCCCACTTCCTCCCGACA
>NW_006921846.1:1916393-1918925 GCF_000298275.1 Orycteropus afer afer | reverse complement strand
TATCTAGTAATGGAATGGCTGGGTCAAATGGTATTTCTAATTCCAACTTTTGAAGGAATCATCATACTGCTTTCCACAATGGTTGTACCATTTGACAGTCCCACCAGCAGTGTATGAGAGTCCCAATCTCTCCACATCCTTGCCAGCATTTGTTATTTTCTGTCCAGAAGCCAATATACTTTTGAATATGTAATTTCGTTTGGTTTTTACTTAGCTGAGTCTTAATCAATTAATCTCTTTTCTCCAATCGATTCCTGTAGTAAGCAAATATAGCCTGAAAAAAAATTCCACTTTGAGGAAGTATTTTTAGCTTGGTCAGGAAAAGTCACCGGCACTACTTCTGATAAATAATAATGATAATAACAAAATAAAACAAGACTTATTGCCCAATATTAACAAACTCAGTTTGACAGAAGGGTTTAAGTAGTCTCTGGAAAATCAAAACTTAGCATATTAGGAAGGTACAGCATTACAATTAAATTTGAAAATATAAAATAATGATTCCTCCAGGCAAGGAAAAAATAAGGATTTATCCTTTTAATAAATAAATTCCTCTAACATAACCAGGAGTCCCTGGGTGCCACAAAGGGTTAAGCTATCGACTACTTGTTCAAAGGTTGGCAGTTTGAACACACCCAGAGTTCCCTCAGAAGACTGACCTGGCAATCTGCCTCCAAAATGTCACAGCCTTGAAAACCTATGGACCAGTTCTACTCTGTATACATTGGGTCGCCCTGGGTCAACTTGACAGCAATTAACAACATAGCACAACTTAGATTACCTCTAAGCAAGTTTCTTTCTCTCTCCTCCTCACCCCTCTTTCTCTCTCTCTTTCTAAACACACACACACACACACACACACACACATCTCCGGGTAAAACTGAAAACCCAAGTTCAAAGCCACATGTTTTTTTCCTCCCGAATTTGAGAAAGCTTATTCTCAGGATGCCTAAAACAAAAGTCATTTCAAACCTCAGCGGGTGTACAGGGCCTTTGCCATTTCTGAAGGGAAATGTTCTAACTTTTCAAAGTGCATTTTTAAAGTAGGCTATCTTCCTGTACATGAACCTGCTTGAGCATATTCCAGTGGTGAGGCTCCTTTTTCTTCTTGAACCTGCCTTTTGTGTGATTCTCACTTAATCTGAATTGATTTATAGGGGAGTCAGGTAAGCAGACATCCTGAGGTGAAATCTATTTCAGAAAGAGAGCAGTGAGAAAATAAATTTAACAATTGAGTCAGTAATCAGAGAGATGCAAAAACGAATATAGAGTTGGGTTGAGAAAAGTTGAAGTTTACTCTAAATGCTTTTCAAGTCCTCCATGGAGCTCTGGTAGCGTAGTGCCTAAGGCAATTGACTGTTAACCGGAAGGCTGGTGGTTCAAATCCACCAGCCACTCCTCAGGAGGAAAGTTGGGCAATCTACTTCCATAGTGACTGCCTCAGAAACCCAAGGAGGGGTCGCTATGAGTCAGGTCTGACTCGATGGCACATAACAACAACAACAACAACATGACGTACAGCAATGCCATAGCATGATAGGTTTTTCTTGAAAACAACACTGTGTATTGACACAAAGGTCAGTTCCAAAAAAGCATAGAATTCATATACTTATCAAAATGAGAAGAAATATGGTGAACAGTAAAGCTAACATTTTGTCTCCATATTAAACCAGACTTTCATTAAGATAAGTCTGGTTTTGTTTAGTTATAGATCAGAATGGATAGTCTACAGCAATCTAATGACAAGTGATGGACTTGGCTAATAGCTGAACCAAGATATGTGATTTGCCATGTTGGGTTATAGAGACAAAATCTGAGATAATGGAGCTCTAGGTCCCTGTAGTCATAGTATTCTTTGACTCTTTGCCTCTAGCAGCATTTCTCAAACTGATATTCAGTGGCACCGTGCCTAAGAGATACTCTTCAAAAAATGTGTTCTCTGGTCATTTACGTTTACATTTCCTGTCCTCTATATATTCTATTATGCTTGAAGATTCACCATGCATACTAGTCTATTTAAAATTCTAAGAATTCTTGCACCAAAGAAACCTGTGTGGCCTAGCATTCACCCAACCGATTTCACAAGATATTTTTTTTTTTTCTGGTAACATTGGTTAAGATCTCACAGAATTATTATCTTTAGAAGGACAGTTGTAATGGATGTTGTGATTAGAGCTGCAAACCAGCTCTAACTGGTTCTGTCATGGCTGGTGAAGCAACACCAAGATGGACCCAAAGTTGTAAAATGTGAATGTACCAAAAAAATAACTGGAACAGGAAAAATTGTGGGTTGACACCCTGCTAGAAAATTAACCTCCCTCTTAGAATAGAAGAATAGCATGTGCATTGCATAGCAACCAAATCTCTTGACCAGCAGAGTTGGAAATAATGGTGTCCAGCACAAAAATGACAACCAGCTGCACCATTTTGAATGTGTGTCACTCTCCACAGTTTTAGCAATAATCCAACCTCCAGTATCAGGCTCCTGAAAGTGTTCATTACACTTTTTCTGAGTCTCCTGTTCCAAGGCTT
>NW_006921846.1:1913948-1916228 GCF_000298275.1 Orycteropus afer afer | reverse complement strand
GATGGGGCAATCTACTTCCGTAGTGATACTGCCTCAGAAACCCAAGGAGGGGTCATTATGAGTTGGGTCTGACTTGATGGCACATAACAACAACAACATTCTGATTTCACTGCACTGGCCATGACTGATCCGATTCAAAGCCCTGGTTGTGATTGATGCACTGTGCCGATTCTTCTTTAGGACTGAATGTCTTATTCTCCAAGCTGCTGGGAATGTTTCTGGCTGAGTGCCCTTAGCTGTCATCCTTCTCTATAAATTGCCATCAACTGGAGAGAGCTGCCTTGCCGAAGTTCATGCCCCCTTCCCAGGGGCAGCCTGCAGTGAAAGACTGGTCAAGGCAGAAGTATCACAACATCTCCCCGCAATGTAAAAAAACTCTAAAGGGACATGCCAGTTTCAGAGCTCACCATGGGGTTGGTTGAGACTGTTTCATAGCCCAACTTCTCTGTCTGTCCTCTCCTGCTTCTTTTCCTACCATATCTTTTTCCCCCCTTCCCTTGCACAGTTATTCCTCCTGACAGCACTACTGAAAAAATGCTTGTCTCTACCTCGGAATTCACTTCTGGAAGAACCTAAACTATAACAACATTTTAGGAGACTTACATTAATGAATACTGTTGATGCAAGGAAAGAGGGATTGTATGTCAAATCATGTATGGAAAGAAGGCATTCCAGACTTGAGAAGAAGCTTGGTAGAAAACATAGAGTGAACAACACACTTACAATTATTTTAATTGGCACCGGATGGGAGTACCAGCTAAAGAATGATAGACTATATGAAGAATCTAGACAGACAGCTGGCTTTGAGGGAGCAGAGAGTGTGGCCAGTTTAGAGAGTGAAAAGCTGGAGAAGCCAATGAAAAATCGCAGGTGTCTATCATTATTATGAATTGCCAGCCTCCTAACTAGTTTCCCCTCCTCCAGTTCTGCCCACTTCCAATCCACCCTCCTCAGTAGCCAGAGTGGTGCTTCTAACATGTAAATATGATCTTGCCACATGTCACATTAAAACTCCTGAATGACATGCATTTCTCTCAAATTTCTTAGCCTTTATGAGTTAACCTCTGCATTATCTTTTATCACTGCTGACTTAATATTCTGTGTCCCAGTTCTACTGAAGTCCTTTTGGTTGCTTGAAAATGGCACACTCTAAAGTGGCTCTGGACTTCTGCCTATGCTATTACATTTGCCTGGAATCTTCTCCCACCACTCTCTACCCTAGTTGCTTAGCAATCTTCTAGGTCCCAGCTTAAGTATTAGCTCCTTCAGGAAGCATTCCATTACCACCTCCACAAAGCCAGGGTTTAGTTTCCCTTATATATGCTTCCATATCACTCTATTCTGCCCCTAACAAAGTACACAACATAATGTATAGTGACTGACTGTTTAATAATCTGCACCCTCCTTCCAATAGATTGTAAAATTATCAAAGACAGAGCCTATAGCATACTCATGGTGCCCATGCCATACTCAGTAGTACACAGTAGGTGCTCAATAAATATTTATTAGATATGGAAATGAATCTATTTCTCCTTGCCTAAGGCATTTGACTGCTAACCAGAAGGCTGGCGATTCAAACCCATCAGCCACTCTTCGGAAGGAAAGTTGGGCAATCTACAACCGTTAGTGATACCGCCTCGGAAACCCAAGGAGGGGTCGCTATGAGTTGAATTCAACTCGACAGCAGTGAGTTTGGTTTTGTAACTGTTCTTGATCCTAAACAGTAAAGTAGAATATGTGACAGGGCCAAATGAAGGTCAAACCACTGCCTTCTGTTGCAGTATTCCATTTTTTTTGGCTATAAATGAGCCTTTACCTTTCTTTTCTAGCCAACTTCTGGCTGGCTATTCTATGCCCTAGCTCTAGCTCTACTGAAGGAGTGAGCAGTTCACTGGATATGTTGTAAGAGAGTCTATCTATCTATCTATCTATCTATCTATCATCTGTCATCTGACAATCACTATCATCTAAACCAGTTGCCATTGAGTCAATTCTGACTCATGGCAACCTTGTGTGTGTCACAGTAGAACTGTACTCCATAGAGTTTTCAATGGCTGATTTTTAAAAACTTAGATCATCAGGTTTTTCTCCCAGAAAGCCTTTAGGTGGGTTTGAGTCTAGATTTTGGTTAACCTCTGAGCACATTGAGCATTCGCCCCACCCAGAGACTATATCTATAACCTGTTTATCTATTTATCTATCAGAGAGCTCTGGTAGCATAGTACCTAAGGCTTGACTGCTAACCAGAAGGCTGGTGGATCAAACCCACCAGCCACTCCT
>NW_006921846.1:1912083-1913763 GCF_000298275.1 Orycteropus afer afer | reverse complement strand
GAAACCCAAGGAGGGGTCACTATGAGTCGGGTCCAACTCAATGGCACATAATAACAACAAGCACCAGCTACATAGCAGATACAATTCCTGCTTTTGGCAACTTTGCAGTTTTTTTAAGAACAGAACTAGAGAATATAAAACACTGAGCTTTGTGATTTAGACCAGAAGTTCAGCAGTTTCTGAAGTGTGCCTTATGAGCAGTTGTGAGGTGTATCAAAATAATTTAACAGTAATAAGGAGGTAGCAATACTTGAAAATTATTTTTTAATAAGGGAACGTGTTTTAAGGTCATTGCTTAATAATATCAGTCATTCTTTGCAATTCATTATTCATTCTTGTGTGGATAAGAAAGGGGAGGTTATCGCTACCTCACTGGAAATTGTGTGTAATCCTGAGTAAAGCATACGGAACTATGTCTTATAAATGAATTCATCAATCATATGTGATACACTGGAGGGGAGGAAGTATGAGGACCTCTGGTGTAGATGGAAAATGCAAAAAATTTTCATAGACTGGAGAAATCAATTTGGACTACAGGCATATAAAAAGACTTCAGACGTGATGTTTGCTCCATTGAGATTCTAGTAACCCTGAAGGTTGGCCATGGCAGTAAGTAGATATATGTCTATTATCCAATTCTGCCTCTGTAGGTTTGAAATGGGAAATAGTTTGTTTAAATCCTATTAAACTTAGCACAGATTTTTTTTTTCTATATGTAACAAGATACATAGTGGGATTTTTTGCATTGTCTGGAATCAGCATTGAACCTTCAAAGATGGGGAAAGGAGTCCATAAATACTTACACATTCTAGGAAAGCAAATAACAGTTGAGTCTGAAAGCACTAATTAAGAGTTACAAAAAAAAAAGAGAAACCATGAACCACTAGCCACTACACAAAGCCCCTTCGAGCTGGCCAGTTCATAGAAGATTGGTGAGGGAGGAGAGCAGAATTATTAGAGTTGTTAAGACAGCCACTTTATAATGAAAAGGCTTTTCCTTTCCCTCCATATGGGGAAAAGGGTACAGGCTACTTCCTCCCTAAGTTGAGTGGAGGGAAAAGCCAAGAGAATGGGATTCCTTGCCAAAGAGAAAAAGAGACTGGCAATTCACTTATTAAGTGAAAACTTGCCAAGCTATGAACTACAGGTCTATTTGTATACATTCATAAGAATGGGGTGGACCTTGGTGAGGAAATTCTTGAGACCCTGATATATTTCTTTATGAATTTAGGTGTAGATGAACAGAGATGTGTTGCCTACTTATTGCCTGAAGCTTTCTGAAGGTGACTGGTTTTCATGAGAACTTGCAGAAGTTGAGTAAGAAAGTGCTGTAATACAGTTGGCCAAAGAAAAGACTAATCTTTCCACCCATGAGAGAAACAGAGTTTATAGAGGGAGACAGAGAGCCAAGAGATGCAATATCATGGTGAGAGAAAAAATTAAGAGTAAAACCCATAAGCCTGACCTTTTCTGAAGAGGCTTCTCATCAATAAAGGAAGCTAAGTGGAAACACCACAAGTGTCCATCAACAGATGAATAGATACATAAAATGTGATACACACCCAGTGGAATACTGCTCAGCTGTAGAGACAAATGAAGCTCTGATGCACGCTACGGTATGGATGAACCTGGAAAACATTATGATAAGTGGAAGAAGCCAGACACAAAAGGGCACATAGT
>NW_006921846.1:1910594-1911758 GCF_000298275.1 Orycteropus afer afer | reverse complement strand
TCCCAATGTTACCAAGCAACATGGCAGGCCACTAATTCAAGTCCAGGTGAAGTCCCAAGATCGGCAGGGCATGGCAGGTTGTTGAACAATGACTTAGCTACATGCAAGGTTCAAGCCTGCCAAATGGCAAGAAACCAATCCCAAAGCTTCTCTTTATATGCTGGAAGCAGACCATATCCCTAAAGCAGCTACTCAACTGCTCACAGCAGATTCCACCATGGAGTTGATTGCTAGTCTCATCATGGGAAATAACTACCTCCAGCTGCCTAGCCACTCAACCAGGCCCAGCCAAGTTGGCAACAACCTTAACTACCACAGGGGGCAAAGGAAAAGTTTTAGAAATAAATAGAGGTGGTGGTTGCACAACATTTTGAGTAAGATTGGCCTGGGTTGTACCCTGGAAAATGGTTAAAGTGGAAAATTGTGTTGTGTATATCTTATCACATTAAAAATGATTTAATCTAAAAAGAAAAAAAAAATTGCAAGGAGCTAAGATGGGACCAAATACTGTCTCCCAAAATGACACCAACCACCTATACAGATCACTGCATCAGTGATGGCCACCTGTAGCAGATGTAACCAGGGAAGTCTCTACACCAGCGACAGATGGCCAGTTAGGTAAGAGAAACCTCCCATCTCTTCCTTTCCAGACCCAATGCCAGAAGAGTTTAAGCCTTAAAAAGGAAAGGAATTCTAACTCATCTCTAATCCTTCCCTCCCCCCAATCACATCATGTCCCTTTTCCCTCTATAAGTCCTTCAATTACAAGACTAATAAGCAATGGATGAAGAGACGAATTTTATGGCAAACATAAGATTAGAGGTTTAAATTGAATTAGGCTGGACAGTTGATAAACACAAGTGACTAAAAAGTTATATAATGTTCTCAAAAACTTACTCAGAAAAAGGAAAGGAAGTTCCAGCAGAATATAAGTGAAATTAAGGATGGGCTGCTGTTGGTAGCTGCTTTAGAGTTGGTCCCTGACTCGGGGCAACCCCATATACAACAGAAGGAAATGCTGCCTGGTCCTGCACCATCCCCATGATCAGCTATGGATTGGGCCATAATGACTCATAAGGTTTTCACTGGATGATTTTCAGAAATAGATCAGTAGGCCTTTCTTCCTAGCCTATGTTAGTCTGGAAACTCCACTGAAACCTGCTC
>NW_006921846.1:1905293-1910494 GCF_000298275.1 Orycteropus afer afer | reverse complement strand
AAATTGAACCTGGGTCTTCCCTATGGAAGGCTAGAATTCTATCACTGAAGGCCAATGACAAAACTAAGAATAACCAGAACCAAACTCACTGCCATTGAATCAAGTCCATCTTCCTTCAGTGGAGTGGCTGGTGGGTTTAAACCACCAACCTTCTGGTTAGCAGTTAAATGCCTTAGGCACTGTGCCACCAGAGCTCCTTTCAAACTAAGGACAGGAAAGAATAAAAACATTTCACATTTATACTCCACTATATGGAAAATGAGGAGCCTTAGTGGCACAGTGGTTAAAGCACTTGGCTTGTAACTGAAAGGTTGACAGTTTGAACTTACAAGTCATTCAGGGGGAGAAAAAGGTAGTGGTTTGCTTCCAGAAAGATCACAGCCTTGGAAACTCTGTGGGACAGTTTACTCTGCCCTATATGGTGGCTATGAGTCAGAGTTGACACATCAATGGTTTGGGTTTTTTGTGTCTGCTGTTGCTGTTGTTAGGTGCCTCCAGTTCTGACTCCTAGCAATCCTATGTGCAACAGAGCAAAATAGTGCCCAGTCCTGCACCATCATCACAATTGTTGCTGTGTTTGATCCCATTGCTACAGCCACTGTGTCAATACATCTCATTGTGGGATTTCTCTTTTTCCGCTGACCTCAACTTTTGCAAGCATGACATCCTTCTTCAGGGACTGGTCCCTCATGATAACATGACAAGAAACAAATAATACAAGGATAACATAATACAAGGAACAAAGTCTCGTCATCCTGACTTCTAAGGAACATGCCAGCTGTAATTCTTTCAAGACAGATTTGCTCATTCTTCTGGCAGTCCAACACCATAATTCAAATTTGAATTATGGTGTCTTCTGCAGTCTTCCTTAATTGTCCAGCCTTTGCATGCACTTAGTTTTCAAAGTGACATCTTTGTTCTTTAATATTTTAAAGAGGGCTTTTGCAACAGATTTTCCCGGTGCCATATGATATCTGATTTCTTGACTGCTGATTCCGTGGCTGTTGATCCAAGAAAAATGTCATCTCTGACAACTTCTATCTTTTCTCCTATCATGATGTTGGTTGTTGGTCCATTTGTGAGGATTTTAGTTTTCTTTATGTTGAGGTGTAATCCATACAGAAGGCTGTAGTCTTTGATTTCCAGTAAGTGGTTCAAGACATCTTCACTTTCAGCAAGTAAGGCTGTGTTATCTGCATATTGCAAGTTGTTCATAAGTCTTCCTCCAATCCTAATGCTGAGTTCTTCATATAGTCCATCTTCTTGGATTATTGCTCAGCATACAGATTGAATAAGTATGATGGAAGGATATAACCCTGACAAACATCTTTTCTGATTTTAAACCATGTAGTATCCCCTTGTCCTATTCCAATAACTGCCTCTTGGTCTATGTACAGGTTTTGCATAAGCATGCTTAGGTGTTCCACAATTCACATTCTTCCCAATGTTCAACATAATTTGTTGTGATCCCCACAGGAAAATGCCTTTGCATAGTCAATAAAACACAGGTAAACATCTTCTGATATTCTCTGCTTTCAGCCAAGATACATCTGACCATCTGATCCATCAGTAATGATACACTTCCATGTCTGCTTCTGAATCCAGCTTGAATTTCTGGACACTCCCTGTCCATATACTGCTGCAACCATTTTTTAATTATGTTCAGCAAAATTTGATTTCATGTGATACCAATGATAGTGTTTGATAATTTCTGTTTTCAGTTGGATCACCTTTCTTTGGAATAGGCACAAATATGGATCTCTTCTAGTTGGTTGGCCAAGTAGCTGTCTTCCAAATTTCTTAGCATAGATGAGTGACCATTTCCAGTGTTGCAGTGTTGCATCTGTTTGTTCAAACATCTCAATTGGCATTCAGTCAATTCCTGAAGCCTCTTTTTTCTTTTTACAAATTCCTTCAGCGCAGCTTTGACTTCTTCATTCAATATCATTGGTTCTTGAACATATGCTACCTCCTGAAATGGTTGAACCCTGACCAATTCTTTTTAGTACAGTGACTGTGTGTTCCTCCCATCTTCTTTTGATGTTTTCTGAATCACTCAATATTTTACCCTTCAATATTGCAACTTGTGGCTTGAATTTTTTCTTCTGATCTTTCAGCTTGAGAAATGCCAAGTATGTTCTTCATTTTTTATTTTCTAACTCTGTTTTTGCACATTTCATTGTAATGCTTCATTTTGTCATCTCAAGTGGCCCTTTGAAATCTTCTGTTCAGCTCCTTTACTTCATTTCTTCTATTTGATTTAGCTACTCTACATTTAAGTGCAAGTTTCAGAGTCTCTTCTGGCACCCATTTTGATCTTTCCCTTCTTCCCCTTATTTTAATGACCTTTTTCTTTTTTTATGTATGATGTCCTTGATGTCATCCCACAACTCATCTAGTCTTTGTTCATTGGTGTTTGAAGCATCAATTTTGTTCTTGAGATGGCCTCTAAATTCAGGTGGGAGATACTCAAGTTCATATTTTGGCTTTCATGGACTTGTTTTAATTTTCTTCAGCTTCACCTTAAACGTGCATAGAAGCAATTGATGGTCTGTTCAGCAGCTGGCCTGTGACCTTGTTCTGACTGATGATATCATGCTTCCCCATCATCCATTTCCACAGATGTAATTGATTTGATTTCTATATAGTCCATCTGGCCAGGACCATGTGAATAATCACCATTTATGCTGTTGATAAAAGGTATTTGCAATGAATAAACCCTTGGTCTTGCAAAATTCCATCATGAGACTTCTGGTGTTATTTCTATCACCAAGGCCATATTTTCCAGCTACTGATACGTCTTTGTTTCCAACTTTCATATTCCACTCCCCAGTGATTACCAATGCATTTCAATGGCATGTTTGATCAATTTCGGACAGCAGAAGTTGATAAAAATCCTAAATTTCTTCATCTTTAGTTTTAGTGGTTAGTATGTCAATTTGAATAATAGTCATGTTAATTGGTCTTCTTTGTAGGTGTATGGATATTTTCCTATCACTGACAACATTGTACTTCAGGATAGATCTTGAAATGTTCTTTTTGATGATGAATGTGATGCCATTCCTCTTCAATTTGTTATTCATGCCATAATAGATCTTATGATTGCCTGATTCAAAATGGCCAATACCAGTCCACTTCGGTTCACTAATGTCCAGAATGTCCATCTTTATACATTCCATTTCATTTTTCACAACTTCTGATTTTCCTTGATCCATACTTCAGACATTCCATGTTCTGATTATTAATGGATGTTTGCAGCTGTTACTTCTCATTTTGAGTCATGCCACATCAGCGAGTGAAGGACCCAAAAGCTTTATCCCATCCAGGTCATTAAGCTTGACTCTACTTTGAGGAGGCAGCTCTTCCTCAGTTATATTTTGAGTGCCTTCCAACTTAAGGAGCTCATCTTCCGGCACTATAACAGATGATGTTCTGCTGCTATTCATAAGGTTTTTGGGATGAATTTTTTTAGGAATAGACTGCCACATCTTTCTTCCTGGTCTATCTTATTCTGGAAGCTCTGCTGAAACTTGTCTACCATGAGTGACCCTGCTTGTATTCGAAATATTAGTGGCATAACTTCCGGCATCACAGCAACATGCAAGCCACCACAGTAACACAAATTGACAGACAAGTGGTGCTTTATTTATATGCAGATTTTTAAAACATGTTACATGAATGTTTTATATAAGCTAGCTCAGTGTAAGACATGTAACATCTGTACAATATTATGACTTAGTTAATAAAGAAGTGTGCATAGCTGGAAACACTGTCCAAGACAGACTGTAGTAGCAAAAAGCTCGAGTGCTTTGGAATATGTCTTGTTCCAGCAGAGAACAAAGAGTTGGAGGGAAGTGGATAGGGAGGAAAAAATGAATAGAAAGAAGGGGGAAGGAAACATTAATATGTAAATTGCAAAGACACAATAGGATGTCTTAAAGGGGATGCTGTGCAACAGGGTGGTGGGTACTGAAGCAAATAAAAGGAACAGAAGGAAGCCAAACAAAGGAGGAGAACAGACAAAAAAAGATTGCATAAAAAAAGCATGTATAGGATAGTTTTTATACGTTTCCATAAAAGTGAATATGAGCATATGTATAATAAAAGTAAACCAAATGTTTAAATGAGCACGAAACATTGAAAATATATATAAGGAAATGGAATGAAGGTCTTTTACAAATCCCATGAAATGTTGTGCATGAGAATTTTGGAGTTTATGCATTTAGAAATAAAAAAGAGCATGTCTGTTTACCAGGGTAAAAGGAGAAGAAAGTTGCATATATACTCAATGATCCAGCAATTCCATTTGGAATTGGAATTTTTCCTACAGATATACTCCTCTGAGCACCCAAAACAACAAAACCATTCGTGTGACATGCAGAAAGAGATGAGAGAGCTATCCAGTATGTGACCTTTTGCAGAAGTGCAAAGAAAAGAAAAAGAAAAAGACAGTAGATGAACGAGAGAGTGAAAGTGAGAGGAAGATTGTTTGAAACCCTGACTTTAGATATGTGGCTTTCAATATTGGGCTCAATACTTGTAAGATTGCATACTGTAATGTTTTAAACATGAAGGAAAGTGTGAATCCAAGATACCACTTAAGATTCTATTGTTCTGAATTATTATTCTGCTGTTCTTATTTGCTATGGCAAATCTCAGCAACTAATCATCCATAAAATTCAGAGGAAAGAAATGTTGCCTGCTTATCATATGTTCTTTCCTATTTAGAGAATTTTTTCTTTAAGAATAGATGTCAAAGTTTGAACAAATAAACTCTAAACTCACAGAAAACATTTACTGAGGCCCTGAATCATATAAACAGCTCCTGGGCATCTAACTATGTCTATGCATGCCAGATCTTAATATTTTAAGATGTCCAAATAGTCAACTATTTTTCCAATTTTCACCTGAATGCCTAAGCTAATGTAGATGCAGAACACATGTCTTTATTGAGTGCCAAAGCACCACACTGAGTCAGATTGGTGATTTAAATGAAAGAAAATGTGAACTTTGAGGAACTCAACAGATGCTTGTTAGTGCTGCAGTGACAATCAGAGAACCTAGGATAATATGGTGCTTCCTAGCCCTGTAGCACTCTAAACCAAACCAAACCAAACTCACTGCTGTCAAGTCGGACCCAACTCATAGAAACTCCTCCTTGGGTTTCCGAGGCAGTATCACTACAGAAGTAGATTGCCCAA
>NW_006921846.1:1903389-1904603 GCF_000298275.1 Orycteropus afer afer | reverse complement strand
TGGGCAATCTACTTCCGTAGTGATACTGCCTCGGAAACCCAAGGAGGGGTCGCTATGAGTCAGAGCTGACTTGATGGTACATGACAACAGCGACATGTTGGTAATCAAACCTCACTGAATTAGAGTCACCCCTAGACAGTTGGTCTGGGGTGGGCTGGGACATTTTTCAAAATATTTACAAAATCTTCTCAGCTGAATCTGAGGTGCTTCCAGGGTTGAGAACCACCACTGAAGATTCTTATTCATGCCCTCCATGTTCTACATTTTGAATGGCAACTCTGAGTGAAAAACACTCTTTTTCCAGAAGCAAACAAATATGGCTTTGCTATCTCATTCATTCATTCATTTAAAAATTATTGAGGGATTACTCTGTTCAAGGCATCATGACGAGTACTGAAAATACCACTGTGAGCAAGATTGAGTTTAGATTCTAGGGGGAGAGAATGGACAAATTCATAGGAAATTGTTATACAAAGTGACTATGAGTCTTTAGGTGGGAGAACTGCGCTACGGGGTCATAAGAAAGCAGACACAGAAGACCTGAAACAATTATAAGATCAACCTTTTTTTCCCAGCTCAGTATACAAAGACAAAACACCCAGATTGGCACAGCCCATATGGTACCTGGCTCCCAGTGCTGAAATAAATATAATTGTCCTTAAAAATGTTTTCAAGGCTGGCAGCTATCTGCAGTACTACCATGTATACAGTGCACCCTCCTTACATACATACATACATACACACAAACACACACATGCTTGCATGTGCATGCTAAGTGGTTGCCTAAGTATCTAATGAAAAAAGATTGGCAATTTTTCTTCCTAACAGGTCAATCAGTGCAGTATATTTACCACTAAAAAGTCACTGAAGAATTATAGTGAAACTTTGTGAAGTCTTCAAGCTGCTTTTTCCTGGGAATTATTAGATTAGTTGACTGTGATTAAATCCGCTGGCCAGTTTAATCAACATATCCAGACATCTGGTCCTGTCACTCATCCTAATAGAATTACCAAATAGAATTCACAGCATACTCATTTGATTCCATGTTTTATGCAAGAATGTAGGGAGCTCTGGTGGCGTAGTGCCTAAGGCATTTGACAGATAACCAGAAGTCTGGAGGTTCAAAGCCACTAGCCACTTCTCAGAAGGAAGATTGGGCAATCTACTTCTGTAGAGATACCATCTTGGAAACCCAAGGAGAGGTCGCCATGAGT
>NW_006921846.1:1890398-1891297 GCF_000298275.1 Orycteropus afer afer | reverse complement strand
TTTTTTTTTTTTCTATTAGAGCCTCATTACTTTGCTAACTGTATTTCTGCCTTTAGTGCAAAATGTGAAATGTTTTGCTGGCATCATTAGACAAGGCCCTGGAAGGAAAATCAGTGTTGGAACAGAGATTCATAAGGGCTTGATAGACTGCAAGGAGCTGTGGTGATGTATTGACTAGATGACAGTGGGTTTTTTGATACACAACTGACCCACTCAACCTCTATTTCAACTATTTCGTTTCTTTGTATGGATCAATGATCAATGATCATGTCACAAAAGATTCCCTGCTGAGGCACATTGCTTTCCGGGTCTAGAAAGGCCATTAGTACCACATTTGGAATCTTTATTTAAGTCATTATGCATTTCCCATGATGTATAGATTTCAATTTAAGTGCATTTGGCTACCACTTTTGCTTAAATTAGCAAAGGATTGATTTAAAATACTAATAAAAGTAAATGGTATCTTAATGAGTATCACAGTAATTGTATAATCGCCTAAATCCTATTACCCATAGAAACTCAAGACAAGAAGCTGATTATGATCACAAATAAATAGATATTAGCCATACGTCAGACTTCCTTTCCTTTTTCTTTTTTTCCTTGTCTTGAGACCAGAATAGTTTCATATAAACAAAATAATTCTTCTTCCTTATCTTCCTATTCTTTCTACCACATTAATTCAGACTTGACATGTCCCCATATATTGTATATGGCAAAATGAGATTAGTGAACTGATTCAGATCAAATAACTGACCCAAATCCCATGCCAAAGAAAAGCTGAATTTGTGTGTGTGTGTGTGTGTGTGTGATTTGGGTGAAAATTTACAGAGCAAATTCACTTTCCATACAGCGGTTCACATACACTTTGTCTCATGACATTGACCACAGTTTACCACAAT
>NW_006921846.1:1882962-1889303 GCF_000298275.1 Orycteropus afer afer | reverse complement strand
AGTCAACTTTTTTCCTAACTCCATGTTTTCCCACACCTGATCAAAAAATGAGAATAGGGAATTGGCTCAAATTGTAGTATTAACAGGATTACTTCCTATGTTGTTTATGAACTCTTGAGTGACAAGATACAAGTATCTTGAAACTTAATACAAGTAATTCAGAATCTGTGCCTTCAAATGGTTTACCATCTAAGATGAGACAACCCAGATAAATCAAAGAGTTCTAGTAATTTGGGAAATAATGCCAGGCCAGTTTATTCTGTTTTTCCACTGTGTCTTATTTTGGGGTGTTGTTGCTTTTGTTGTTGTGTACTAGTTGAGTCAATTTTGACTCATTACAACCCTATAAGACAGAGGAGAACTGCCCCATAGAGTTTCGAAGGTTATAATATTTAAGGAAGCAGACTGCCACATCTATCTCCTGTAGATCAGTTGGTGAGTTCTAACTGCCAACATTTTGGTTAGCAGCCAAGAGCTTAACCACCATGTGACCAAGGCTTCTTCTATTGTTCAGATAGACAGTGAAAATGTAATGCAAAGTTAGCTTGGCCATAGAGAAATCCTGTAACTTGCTTTTTATCACCTATAGCCTGGATAGTCACCATCAACATCATGTTGTCTATCTTCACAGTAGAACTTCAAGGATTATTATTCACATCTCAAAAGATATAGTTGTGTATGTCACTAATGAATTCCCTAGTGACTCCTCCACAGTGGTTTTCATAGACACTAATATAATAAAAATTACCTACCAAACTAAACTCATTCCCATAGAGTCAATTCTGACTCATAGTGACCCCTTTGGGTTTCCAATGCAGTAAATCTTTATGGAAGTAGATTGTCCAGTCTTCCTTCTAGATATCTCAAAAACACAGATTTCTGGGGCCCACCCCAAGGGTTCTGATTCAGTAGGTCTTGGATGGGGCCCAAGATTCTACATTTGTAACAAATTTCTAGGTGATGCTGATGATGCTGATCCAGGGACCACATTTTGAGTAGCACTCATCTAAAGATTTTTCACTCTCTTCAATAACTTCTAATCATGTCTTCACTTTTAGATGATGACATCGTTTTCTATTTTACTGAGATAATTGATGTCATCTAACATGAGACGCAAGGTTGTGTCATCTGCTTATTGCAGATTGATAGTAAGTTTTCCTCCAATCCTGATACCATGTTCTCATTCATACAGTCCAGCTTCTTGAATTATTTGCTCAGCACATAGATTGAATAAGTATGGTGAAAGGGTACAACCCTGAAACACACCTTTCCTGATTTTAAACCACACATTCTGTTTGAATGATTGACTCTTGGTCTATATACAGATTTCACATGACTACAATTAAGTGTTCTGGAATTCCCATTCTTTACAATGTTGTTGTTATGTGCCATGGAGTTGGACCCAATCCATAGTGACCCCTCCTTGGTGTTATCCATCACTTATTGTGATCCACACATTTGGAAGCCTTTGTATAGTCAATAAAATACAGGTAAAAATCTTTCTGGTATTCTCTGATTTCAGCCAAGATCCATCTGACATCAGGAATGATATCCCCTGTTCCATGTTCTCTTCTGAATCTGGCTTGAATTTCTGGCAGTTCTCTGTTTAGGTACTGTTGTTATCAGTAGGGACTAGACCCTAGAAAAGGACACTGTGCTTGGTAAAGGGCAGTGTTAGTGAAAAAGCAGAAGACCATCAATGAGATGGATTGACACAGCAGTGAAACACATAACGGGTTCAAACATAGCGATGATCATGAGGAAGATGCAGAACCAAGCAATGCTTCATTCTGTTCTACATAGGATCATTATGAGTCAGAGGTGAATTGACTGCACCTAATAACAATATGAGCTAACATTTCCAGCTCAAATACTTTCTGGAATCAATATCATTCGCTCCTTCTTCCATCCTATTTCTAGTTACAAAAGTGTCCTCCTTTTTTTGTCAGGTAAGACATATCATGCTTTACCTTCAATCCCATACTTGTATCAATTATCCACTATATTACTTAGGCTTAGTTTCAGCAGTAAATGATAACTCAAAATAACAGTGGTTTCAAGTAGATAGAAGATTAATTCTCTCTAAGAGCATCCCCAAAACTCCACTGCCATCAAGTTGGTTCCAACTCATAGAGGCCCCCATTGGTTTTCCAAGGCTGTAAATCTTTACAGAAGTAGATTGCCTTATCTTCCTCCTACAGAGCAGCTGGTGAGTTTGAACCATTGACTTTCTGGTTAGCAGCCAAGTGCTTTACCCACTACACCACCAAAGCTCCTTACAAGCATCCCAGGGCTGATATATCAGCTCCTTAATCATCAGGTCCCAAATTCTTTTATCTTGTTGCTCTTCCATTCCTGACATACAGCTTCCACCTCAAAGTATTTATCTTCAGACAAGATCTACATGCAACTCCATCCAATTAGGTCCACATTCCAGTGAGTAGGAAGAAGAAGAAAAAAAAAAAAGACACATTCCTTCCTTTAAAGAACACTTCCTAGAATTTGTACATATCACTTCCGCTTCATCAAATAGCATGCCTAGCTGCAAAGGGCATTGAAAAATATATCTTTGTACATGAACAGATAAAATTTAAGCTTTCTGTTACTGAGGAAGAAGAAAAGGATGGACATAGAGGCATAACTTGCAATTTTGTGACATCCCTTCTCCTGATATTTATATTTAATCTATAATTTTATTCCAATTCTTTCTTCTAAGTCTGTCAGTCCATCTCATTGAAGGTCTTCCCCTTTTTCTCTGACCCTCCACTTTACCAAGCATGATATCCTTCTCCAGGGAATGGTCCCTTCTGGCAATATGACCAAAGTAGGTGAGAGGAAGTCTGGTCATTCTCACTTCCAAGGTACATTCCAGCCACACTTCTTCCAGGGCAGATTTTTTAGTCCTTCTGGCAGTACACAAAATTTAAGGAAACTATCAGTTATTAATCAAGAATTGACCATTTGAGACCCTTGTTACTGGGGTTGTCACATTGGTTTCCTGGCTCATAGCTGTAGATAGTGGTTTGACTTCCTGAGCTAGATACTGCAGGTTGTGGGTCAGAGTTCTATTTTTATGTATGATCTGGGTATTTATTGTTCATGTCTTCATTTGCCTCTCAGTATAGACAATACTCTTCCTATTTCCAATAACAAAACAATACTAAGAACTTGCTTTACAAAGAGTTTTATAGATTTTATATAAAGTCCTAGTAAATATTTTATCTCCTTAGGACAACCCTGAAGACGGACAAGATCAGTATTTTTGCCCATTTAAAAATCAAACCTGTTGCTTTCCAGTCAATTTTGACTCACAATAACCCTTTAGGACAGAGTAGAACTGCCCCCATAGAGTTTCTAAGGCTGTAATCTTTATAGAAGCAGACTGTCATATATTTTTCCTGCAGAGGGGCTGGTGGGTTTGAACCATTGACCTTTTCTGGGTTGTGCAAACATTTTGCTCTCAGCCACTAACCTAAAGTTGGCAGTTCGAACCTACCTAGTGGTGCTGTGGAAGAAGGCCCTGGGAATCTGCTTCCGTAAAAAGGGTAGCCACGAAAGCCCTGTGGAGGGATTCTACTCTGTAACATAGGGGATTGCCAGGAGTTGTGATTGACTTGATGACAGTGGATTTGGTTTTTGGTTTTAAAGTCCAGGCATTAAATGACTTCCTAAGCCTGAGACTTTTCTTTTTTACTATAATTACAAGTGCTTTTTATGATAAGAAAAGCTTGAAAAATATTGAATTAGGTAATCCACATAAAGTTTTTAGCACCATGTTTGATGCAAAATATGTGCCCACTAAAACTTGTTGTTGTTGTTGTTGTTATGTGCTGTTGGGTGGGCCCCGACTCATAGCGACCCCTGCTTGGGTTTCTGAGACAGTATCACTAAGGAAGTAGATTGCCCCATCTTCCTTCTGAGGAATGGCTGGTGGGTTTGAACCGCCAGCCTTCTGGTTAGCAGTCAAGTGCCTTAAGCACTACGCTACCAGAGCTCCCTGGCATCCCCACTGCCCGCCTATGCTATGTTCACTCATACTGCAACCACCAGTAATTAACTGGCAACTCATAGGCACTTAATTTACCTGTGGCAAAATAGTTTTGGTGTACTCACCCCATTGGCCAGCATACAATATTTTTCATGACACCCTGTTGAGGAGAGAAGTCAGGTGTTGAAAGAATCTTCTGGTGGTTGCAGTATGAGTGAACGTGGTATAGGCAGGCAGTGGGGACACTTTACCATTTAGCATGGATCAAAGGCTAGGAGACCCAGAACACTAGATCTTACCTTGTGCAGAATAGTTACGGTAAACTTGCAAAAATTGTGTAAGGTAGAAGCCTATCAGAGAAGTCAAATATTTTGCACTAAAATGAATGATAAAAAAGTTATAAGACTGCACCCTATCAAAGGTGGAAGATTTGCAAAGCCAAGAAAAGCCAGGCAGTCCTGTTGAATTCTAGCTGTCACAGGTTTCATTGTATAATGTTCTCTACTATTGAATATAAACCAGAATTTGAAGCTATAACGTGGAACTCCGTTAGCAGATGGATTCTCACCTTATTGACAAAAATAAAGCCTCAAGTGAGTATTCACAGAGTTGTTGTTGTTAGGTGTCATCAAGTCAGCTCTGACTCATAATTCAACAGAATGAAACACTACCCAGTCCTGCACCATCTTTGCAATCCTTGCTATGCTTGAGTCCATCGTTCCAACCACTGTGTCAATCTATCTCATTGAGGGCCTTCCCCTTTTTCACTGATCCTCTACTAAGCGTGATATCCTTCTCTAGGGAATGGTCCCTTGTGACCACATGATCAAATATGTGAGATGAAGTGTGGTCATTCTGCCTTCCACAGAGCATTTCAGCTACACATCTTCCAGAACAGATTTGGTCATTCTTCTGGCAGTCCATAGTATTTTCATTATTCTTCACCAACACTACAATTCAAAGGCATCAATTCTTTATCGGTGTTCCTTATTCATTGTCCAGCTTTCACATGCATATGAAGTGATTGAAAATACCATGGCTTGAGTTCAATGCGCTTTACTCTTCAAAGTGATATCTTTGCTTCTTAACAATTTAAAGACGTCTTTTGCAACAGATTTGCCCAGTGCAATATGACATCTGATTTCTTGACTGCTGCTTCCACAGGTGTTGATTGTGGATCTTTGACACTTTCAATCTTTTCTCTGTTTATTGTGATGTTGCTTAAGGGTCCAGTAGTAAGGATTTTTGTTTTCTTTATGTTGAGGTGTAATCCATACTGCAGACTATAGTCTTTAATCTTCATCAGTAAGTGCTTCAAGTCATCTTCGCATTCAGCAAGCAAAGTTGTGTCATCTACATATCACAGGTTGTTAATGAATCTTCCTCCAATCCTCATGCTGTGTTATTCTTCGTATATTCCAGCTTCTCAGATTATTTACTCAACATACAGATTGAATAAGTACGGTGAAGGACACAACCCTGACACACTCTCTTCCTGATTTTAAACCATTCAGTATCCCTTTGTTCTGTTCAAACTCCCCCTTGGTCTATATACAGGTTCTTCATGAGCACAATTAAGTGTTCTGGAATTCCCATTCTTATCAACATTATCCACAATTTGTAATGATCATAGAGTTGAATGCCTTTGCATAGTCATTAAAACACAGGTAAGCGTCTTTCTGGTATCCTTTGCTTTCAGCCAAGATCCATCTAATACCACCAATGATATCCCTCATTCCATGTCCTATTCTGAATCCATCTTTAATTTCAGGAAGGTCCCTGTCAATATACTGCTGTAAACTTTTTTGAATTATCTTCAGCTAGAATTTACTTAACTGTGATATTAATGACATTGTTTGATAATTTCTGCATTCTGTAGGATCACCTTTCTTTGGAATGGGCACAAATATGGATCTCTTCTAGTCAGTTGGCCAGGTAGCTTTCTTCCAAATTTCTTGGCATAGATGAGTAAGCACTTCCAGGGTTGCATCCATTTGTTGAAACATTTCTATGGGTATTCCATCAATTCCTGGAGGCTTGTGTTTTTTGTTATTTGTTTTGCTAATTCTTTCAGTGCAGCTTAGATTTCTTCTTTCAGTACCATTGATATTTGATCAGATGCTACCTCCTCAAATGGTTGAACATCAACCAATTCTTTTTGGTACAGTGAGACTCTGTGTATCCCTTTCATCTTCTTTTGATGCTTCTTGCATCATACAATATATTGACCATGTTGTTGTTGTTGTTGTTGTTAAGTGCCATCGAGTCGTTTCCGACTCATAGCGACCCCATGCACAGCAGAACGAAGCACTGCCCAATCCCGCACCAGCCCCACAATCCCTGCTATACTTGA
>NW_006921846.1:1876815-1879745 GCF_000298275.1 Orycteropus afer afer | reverse complement strand
TGTGAGGTACAGATCTTGTTTCATTTTTCTGCAAATGGATCTCCAGTTTTGCCAGCACCATTTATTAAACAAACATTCTCTTCCCCATTTAATGGATTTGGGGCCTTTGTCAAAGATCAGCTGACTATAGGTCGGAAATTCCCATTCTTCTCAATGTTATATTTTGACCATAGAATCTTTCAATATTTCAATTCGAGGCTTGAATTTTTTTCTTCAGTTCTTTCAGCTTGAGAAATGCTGAGAATGTTCTTCCCTTTTGGTTTTTTTTTACTCCTGGTCTTTGCACATTTCATTATACTTTACTTTGTCTTCTCAAGTTGCTCTTTGAAATCTTCTGTTCAGCTCTTTTAATTTCATTGTTTCTTCCATTCACTTTAGCTACCTTCCATTCAAGACCAAGTTTCAGAATCTCTTCTGACATCCATTTTGGTCTTTTCTTCCTTTCCTGTCTTTTGACCTTTTGTTTTCTTCATGGATGATATTCTTGATGTCATTCCACAACTCCTCTGGTCTTTTGTCATTGGTGTTCAATACATCAAATCTTCAGATGGTCTCTATATTCATAGATATTAGTCAAGTTAAACCTAAACCTGGGATTGATACTTTTCTATGTTTGTTTCTACTTTGAGAAACAAGAATATCTTACTCTGCTTCTAATAAGCTGTGTGATTTGGAGCACATCACTTCACTTTTGTAGATCTGTTTCCTCATTTATAAGATAAAGGGATATGAATAGATGATGTCATTGTAAGATTATATGAATTAGCATGTAGATTATATGAATACGTATACAAATTCATATACATTATATGAATGAATAAACAGCAAAATGGCATTCTGACTCTTCTTTTATGTAGAGTAGTGACACATCTCAATGAAATTGAGAGTTTGCAGAAAAGCTCATTTTCAAGTATACAACCTGTGGTTCCATGGTCTGATCCTTACCTGCATCTCCAGCTCCACCTCAGGCCACTTCCAAACATGGACTTGATGGTCAGTCATATAGATTTAGCTGTAGAATATCACATATAATGTACTAGTGTGTGGGGGAGACGACACTAAAAAGGTATGTCTTGGAGTAACAGGAAAAATATGGTATCCTTGTAGCAAGCTCACTTCCATAAAAAAAAGATGAAGCAAAGCACTAGACCACATATGCATAGCTTCTCTTGCATGGCTGTCTGCATTGAAGATGGGGTCACTAATGAGTCTTATTCTTGGGTCTTCTCTTATAAATGAATACATGTGAATTTTCAGCAACAAGATTCCTGTTTGCCTTATATCTCAACTTTTGTCACTAAGTGCTTCTTTCCAGGTCTGTTTACCCTTATTCTTTAAAACTACAAATCCTTATTAGTAAATGGAATTTTTTGCCAAGCCAGAAAGTAGGGACAAAGCAGAAAGAGAGCATAAGCATTATTAAGCCCTTTTGTTGTTGTTCCAGAACCAGCATTGGGCCAGAAGGGTGCATTCCAGCAACCTCGTGCTGGAAATAATTTGCACTAACAACTTAGAGATGACATACAGAGAAGCATGGTCACAAAGCAGTTCTGTTCTGAGTCAGTTTCTAAGCCAGGCTTTAGACATTTTTTTCTGATGAGTTGAGTGGTAATTTAATGAGTTCATTTCTGGGAGAGAATACACCTAGTATACTAGTGGCCTTAATTATGCTTTGTTATGGAAGAGACCATATGGATCTTCAAGTTCAATTTTCTGTTGTCATAATAAGGATCTATCTTATTAATGAATGTTCTCTAGTATCAATTATAATTCCTGGTACATAGTAAGTGCTCTGTATATGTTTCATTTTGAAATAAGTAAACTAGCTCCTGAGATGATTAGCTTTAAGACTAGCTAATCGTGGAACTGGGGCCAGAACCCAGATCACCAGCCACTCAAATCTTGCCACACCTTCTTTCTAATTCAGTGATTAAACTAAATGCAAGGAACCAAGTTTAGCTTAAAATCCAGAATGTCTTAATGACTTTTCACTTACGCAATTTTAAATCCTTGTAAGCACCATCGACTTAGAATGCAAGTCATAGTTTGGATATGGGCACAAATTAAGATGACATTATTACTGTTGCCTAATGGTTAGAAGTATGGTTCTGGAGGCAGGCTGCCTAGGTCTAAATCTGGCTTTAGCCACATAATAAGTCCTATGACCTTAGGCAAATCACTCAACCTCTCAGTAATTGAATTTCTTCATCTATATAATGGAATAATAGTACATACCTTGCAGGGTTGTCCTAAGGACTAAAAGAATGAATACTTGTAAAGTGCCTAGACAAGTGTACAGTACACAATAAATGTAAGCTATTATTATTGTTCTTGCTATTGTAGTTGTTGATAATTCAATCGATAGGTCTTTGGTGACTTAACATGCATTCTTATTCTCTACTTGAAGTGTGAGGAGTACAATGATGCAAATGGGCAATCTTCAAATTCATTTCTGTCCAAAGGGCTAGGAGATGATACTTTGCTTCAGTACTGAAGTTGCAGGATTCCACATGCTAGCTAAGGCATTTCTAGTAGCCTCTCATTAGATAATTCATAGACTCTGGCCTCGGAAAGTGAGACATAATTAGACCATGTTTAGCTGATAGAAGTCCTGTCTTTTTCATTGCTGACAAGCTCCCAAAAAGAAAAGGAAACTCACAACTTCTCCTTTGGCCTTGATAGCTAAGGCAAGAAATTTGTCTGGATGTCTACTTTATGTTAGTCAATCATACCCAAAATGAAGATTTGCTGATACTTTTGGCTGGTGTTGAATGTCAAACTCAAGTGAATGAGAATTTAGCTTTCCTTTCCCTGACTAGAGGAGAGAAAAAACTGAGAAAATTGTTAAGAGGTGGAAGAATTACAGCATTGTTTGGGACATATGCCTAAAAAACAATGGAAAGCAACTGAATTTAGGATCAAGAGAGGAC
>NW_006921846.1:1875395-1876500 GCF_000298275.1 Orycteropus afer afer | reverse complement strand
GGCTCACTCATATTCTTGTAGTTATGACAAAGTTGCCTGCTCAGGCCCAGCTATTCTTCTCTGAAATGAAGAGACAAACTTCTCAGAAGGTAACCAGATTAGGGGAGGATTACAATTTACTGATATCATCATTGCCTTTCAAAAGGGCAGACTGACTGACCTTTTCAATGCAATAACTACAGCTATAAAATGCTATCTTTTTTTTCCTGATGATTTATTTATTTATTTATTTATTTATTTATTTATTTATCTTTGCTCCCAGGCACCACAAAATGAATGCTTTTTAAAGACTCTGAAGACAAGAAGGTTATGGTGGGAGGAATCAGGCACAATAATGCTTTTTTTTTTTTTTTTTTTTTTGCAACTAACCACTTTTTTTGTAATTTGAATTTTTTTATAATTTATTTTTGTTGTAGTTGGTGAGAATATACACTGGAAAGCATATACCAATTTAACAATTTCCACATGCTCAATTCAGTTATATTGATTACATTCTCCAAGTTCTACAATCATTCTCATCCTCCTTTTCCAAGTAGTTCCACTCCCATTAATGCTATACCTTTTCCTACGTAGGTATCTCTAAGAGTTTTATTTAAGCAATCATAGAGGCACCTGAGTCTGGTGGTAAGAACATTAGACAAGGAAGAAGTTGGCTCAGATCTTGATTCTTCTACATACTAGCTTAAGCAGATTATTTTTTCTGTTCACTTTCCTCAAAATGAAAGAAATATTTTGTATAATTGGTGAGGTTCTATATAGTCTATTATAAAATGGATATAGTCTATTATAAAATGGTTGATACCTACTAAAGCACTTGTAATTACATCCATTGGTATTTACATTTTTCAATAGGACATATGATAGTGAAGTCTTCAGATCCCTATGCTAGACTTGGGAGAAGAGATTTGGGTGTAAAAGTACCTCTTAGATACCTATCAAATCTATATCTAGAAAGTGACTTAAATGGAGAGCCAACACAGGGTAATAATAACTATATATACATATGTTGTTAGGTGCCGTTGAGTAGTTTCCAACTCATAGCAACCCTATGCACAGCAGAATGAAACACCGCCCGGTCCTGCGCCAGCTCCATGATCCTTGCTAT
>NW_006921846.1:1873118-1874132 GCF_000298275.1 Orycteropus afer afer | reverse complement strand
AGGAACAATTTATACAAGAAATGGAAGTAGAACCCTACTGAGCTATGGAGACAGAGAATCCAGTTCAGGACAAGATATTGGAGAAGAGGATGCTGTGCAGTAGAGTAACACAAAAGACAACATGAGGGTTTATCATAAGTCATTTGCCAAGGATTGGGCTACACATGTGCAGGGTGGGACTCTGTGAAACCCAGCAGCAAGTGGCTGTTATGAGGTTGAGAAAAACATTAGAATTCCTACACAACCATAGAGGAGAAACTACAATGATATCCCCAGTATTCAGCTAAGACAACAGAAAGGTCATGCATTAGGAAAAGGACCATATTATACGGGATAAATTACTATAGACCTACCCTAACAAAGTCTATAACCAAGCCTCCACAGAATCAAGGAGAGGTGCCTTTAAAGTAATTGACTGCCAAAGGAAAACTCAATATTAATTAAAAAAAAAAAAACTGGGTGCCATGGAGTCAATAGCCACTCATAGCAACCCCCATTGGGTTTCCAAGCTGGTAAATCTTTATGGAAGGACACTGCCCCATCTTTCCTCCAAGGGGCAACTCATCAGTTCGAACCACTGATCTTTTAGTTAGCACCCAAATGCCTTAACCACTACACCACCAGAACCAAAAAACCAAACTCACTGCCATGTAGTCGATTTTGACTCATAGCGACCCTCATTGAATTTCCAAGGTAGTAAATCTTTACAGATGTAGATTGCCCCATCTTCCTTCTGCAGAGCAGCTGGTGGGTTTGAAGCACCAATTTTCCGGTTAGCATTCAAATGTCTTAGGCATTGTGCTACCAGAACTCAATAATATTAATTAAAAGAAGACATTATATGAGATATGTTGTTAATTGCCATCAAGTTGGCCCTGACTCATAGCGACCCATCCTTGGGTTTCCGAGGCAGTATCACTATGGAACTAGATTGCCCAACCTTCCTTCCGAGGAGTGGCTGGTGGGTTTAAACTGCCAGCCTTCTGGTTAGCAGTCAAGTGCCTTAGGCACTAT
>NW_006921846.1:1871449-1872268 GCF_000298275.1 Orycteropus afer afer | reverse complement strand
TATCAGTAAAACTTTGAAACATAAAATTTAATTTATTATGCATAAAAACACTTAGAAATAGATTTATCAAAATATGGACTAGATCTGTACACTGAAAACTATAATGTGCACCTGAAAGAAACTAAAGACAATTGAAATCAGTTGAGAGGTATGCCATGCTCATGATTGGAAGACTTTTTTTTTTTTACAACTTTGTACAGATGTCAATTCACCCTAAATCAATCTATAGATACAATGCAATTCCATTGAAAAGCTCAACAGACTTCTTTGTAGAAATTGACAATTGATTTTCACATTTATATGGAAATACAGAGAAGCTAAAATAGCCAAAACAATCTTAAAAGGAATACCAAAGTTGGAACTCTTACGCAATCTGATAAGAATTACTATGTTTTTGTTGGGTGTCATCAAGTTGATTCTGATTTGTATCAACCCCATGTGACAAACTAGAACTGCCACCATAGTGTTTTCTTGGCTTTAAGCTTTATGGAAGCAGATTACCAGGTCTTTCTCCCAAAGAACAGGTGAGTGAGTTTGAGCCAGCAATCTTTTGGTCAGCAGCAGAACCCTTAGCTGTTGCACCACCAGGGCTCCTTAGACTTCCTATAAAGTTAAAATAATTAAGACAACTGTAGTATTGGTGTAAAAATATTCAATTAGATCAATGGAATCAAATTCAGAAATACATCCACTCATGTATGCTCAAGTCTTAATAAATGTGCCAAAATAATTCAGTGTGGAAATGATAGTCTTTTCAAGAAATTTGACTGGATCAATTGGATATCCAAACAGAAAAAAAAAAAAAAAAAAAACCTTACA
>NW_006921846.1:1869280-1870749 GCF_000298275.1 Orycteropus afer afer | reverse complement strand
GTTTGGTTTTGGTTTTCGGTTTCTCTCCTAGGAGCAGCATGAGCAAATTTTCAGGTTGTAAGACGAGGACTTTATTTGTAAACCAATGTCAGGTTTTACTTCCATGCCAAGATGAAGCAGTGTGCCCTGAAGGTACTTGATGGGTGGGGTGAATGTGTGTCAGTCAGACAAGGAGCAAAGGATATTAAGGAAGCAGAAGGAGAAAAATAAGAAAAGAGTAGGGTGGAGTAATAAAGATTTGAAAAGGGAATGTATACATTCCAGGCAAGGGTACAACCCTGGAAAGGGCTGCACCTTCACATGATTTATTACAAAGATAATCTGAGGGTGTGGACAGGTAGAGAGGCTCAGGAGGAAGTAGTTTGCACTGATATAGAGACTTTGCTCTGAAGTGCCTTGAAGATGAAGTCTGGAGCCATTACAATGATTGTGCTCAATAACCTGGCCCTGAGGCATATTGAGTTTGTCTGAACCCTTTAAATAGGTTCCTGTAGTATAAGAGTCCCTTAGTCAATACCTGTGTATTTCTCTGTGAAGCAAACTACGATGTATTTACTAACTCAGAGCTTGAGATGAATCCCACTGATATATCTGATCTAGTGAGAAAATAGGGCTATTTATCTGAACATGATATTCAGAAACAGAAAATGCAGAATGTTTGCCTCTCTTGACCAGTGGCCCCTGCTTTGATCTGGGGTGAATCACAAACCTCCCTGGTTGGAATATCACTCAGACTAAACAAAGAGCTACTCACTCTCTGATTATTGCAGTTGATTTTCCCTATCTTATAAATGATACAAGGACATCCTCTTCCTTCCCAAATCTCTGCTGCACTCTCTGGTTAGTTCCTTGATCCCAAGACCTGCCTCAGATGAAAAGAAAGACATCAAAACCATGTTGGCCACTTTTGAGCCTTTTTTTTTTTTTTTTTTTAAACAGTGTCTCCCAGGAATCTTGAGAGGAGGAAAGAGATTGAAACAGCTGGCCCATGTGACATTTGGGGACATTACACTCAAACTCCCTGGTTCTTATTTCTACATACAATTAGCAATTGCACTGAATTAATTCATTTTTAGTTTTTCCAAGCTATTAGTGATGATGCTTGACAGTATAATAACTGGTGCAGTGTAAGCCACAGGAAAGAGCATCAGTAGGAGCCACACAGATCTGACTCTGCTACTGGCTGTGTGGCATAAAATAAGTCAATTAAGGTCTCTGAACCTGTTTTCTCATTTCTAATATAGAGATAATAATAACTATCTCAAAATATTTCTATGACTACTACATAGGGTAATATTTATTAAGTACTTGAGACAGTTACCTGCCCTAGGGTGAGGACTTGGTATTGTGAGCTGTTGTTATTTATTGTAAATTCTCACCCTTCTCGACCACTTCGGAGCATTTCTTTCTGAAATGGCAGACTCCCTGATCTCATCTAAATAACTGATCACATTGAATAACACATGAGA
>NW_006921846.1:1866214-1868674 GCF_000298275.1 Orycteropus afer afer | reverse complement strand
TAAACAGGACAAAGACATCATCTGGCTGAGGGAAACCATCAGCATGGACCCACTACAGAGGCCAATGGAATCCCCGGAATCACATATATGATAGAGAACAAAGGAAATCATCGCAAGATCGTGACTATTACAGGCCCATCCATCACTATCACAGGTGGGATCACTGCGATACGCACATAACTGCAAGTTGGAAAATGTTACAGAATCCTTTCTGGGGCTTTGATTACTCATGATCATGTGACCTTGAGTCATAGTCACCAAGACCCCAAACTTTGACTTAAATAACAGGGGTCTGATTAGCTGTTTTTGGTAATTGCCCAGGTAAGTTCCCTAGTTCTGTATGTGAATATCCCTCTGCATACTGGTTAATCTACTTTCAACCACACTCTTCCTGAGGGCAAACTGCCCCTCCCTTAGATTGCCCCAGACTTGTCTAAGCAAAGCCACTTTGCTGGTTTAATGGTCAGCAAGCACTAGAGAAATGATGTAAAGAACTCAAATGGTATCTGAATTTATGTCAAGATGAGACAGGTACAGAATCGCAGCTTCTGACTCAGTATTCCTGGAATCTAAGCCTACGTGCAGACCACCACATAACTCCTGCTGCTGGCGCCAGAGGACTGCTTGCAGTTAACAAGCCAAGCCCCTAGGCAAGATAAGGGGCTACACTTCAAAACCCCTACAAGCTTGACCAGTTGTAAAATGCTGATAAAACTTCTGAGTTGTCTTTCAAGTTCCTCACCAGGTGCAGAGCATGCGCAGTAAAATTCAACATGACCAACAAAGTGACTTTCCACTAGAGGCAGTCAAGTGTAGGAGTCCCTCGGTAGGACTTGAGCCAGGGTCCAGAAACCATCACGCATGCACAACATCCCAGTATAACGCATGTCAAGCATCCCAGCAGCCTTCATGATGGGTTCTATCTTTGTTCTGACAGCTTTTGAGGTGGGATCTATTATGGCTACTTCCTGATCTTCATAACCCTACCTTTTTCCCAGAGATTCCCCAACTATTTCATGAATAAAGATGATGCCTTTTCCCCACCTAAACCAAAACCAAACCCACTGCGGAAGAGTCGCATCCGACTCATCGTGACTCATCCTTGGGTTTCCAAGGCAGTATCACTACAGAAGTAGATTGCCCAACGTTCCTTCCGAGGAGTGGCTGGTGAGTTTGAACTGCCAGCCTTCTGGTTAGCAGTCAAATGCCTTAGGCACTATGCCACCAGAGCTTCTAACCTAAGTCCCTTCAGAAGCCCTAGGAAATGCTGTGTTCCGGGAGACACTGGAGGCTAAGTAGGCAAAAGCCTATCTCTGTGTATCGTTCACAAGGCCCTCCCCTCTCCTTTCTCGTTAATAAACTTTGGTCCATGAGGACAATTTGCCTTTCCTGCTCAATTATTTGACAGTAGAAAGCAAGGACCCTTGTTCAGGGTCCCAGGACCTCCTGTGACAAAGACTCAAAATGGAGTTAGGGCTTCTGCCTTAGAACACAGGGTTCCATGAGTCAAGTGCTTTAGAATTTAAGCTCTGATGAATTCCCTCCTCTTGATCGTGCATTTTATTTAAAATTCTTTGATCACACTTAGGTTGGTATGCTTCCTTCTGCATGAACTGGTTGATGGCTCTTTTATGTGGCTGCTTGATTTAGGACAAATTTTAAGACCCTAGACTTAACCTTCATTTGGTAATTCTGATAATAATAATTATAATGAGTATCATTAATCCAATCAATAGTATAAATAAAAT
Source organism: Orycteropus afer afer (assembly GCF_000298275.1). Classification (NCBI taxonomy): domain Eukaryota; kingdom Metazoa; phylum Chordata; class Mammalia; order Tubulidentata; family Orycteropodidae; genus Orycteropus; species Orycteropus afer. Next base: position 1,866,926 of record NW_006921846.1, on the reverse strand, counting down.
AATACTAATGAAAAAATATAATTTTTTTGTTAAAACACATGAAAAGATTTACTTACACATTTTAGTAAAACATAAATGATAGAATAAAACTCCTTCTAAACAATGAGGGCTAGTCACAAAGCAATAATTCCAATAACATTCATTCACTAAGGGAAAGTTATTAGTCTATAGACCCTAACGGCATATAAAACAAAAGTAATGAATATGAGAGCAGATATCAAATATATTGATAGTCTGCATGTAAAATTCTTACCAGTCAATGAACCCAAGTTGCCAACATAAAGTAAACTCAAAAGCAATGAGGATTTACTCAAAGTCCAATGGCCTCAGGAGCTTGCATTCCACAGGATGGGTGAGAGGTATTGTTCCTCGACCTTGGGAAAGCTCTTGTCTGTTTCTGCCCCCTAGGCCGTTTTAGCTTCAAGTTTAAATTTCCAAATGATTGTTAAGTCCAAACAAATAGGATGTAGGGAATATAGAATTTCTCTTCCCTGGCTAAATAAATAAATCTTGAAGAAAATTTGAAACAACATTTTCTTGTATCATTCCTTCTTAATTACAAAAAAAATAGCATGAGGCTACAAAGACAGTGCTTCACTGGACCAAGATAAGTTGCTTTCGTTCCTTTAAGCTGTGACCTAAGAGCTTCCAGGAGCTCTGGTAGCATAGTGCCTAAGGCATGTGACTGCTAACCAGAAGGCTGGCGGTTCAA
>NW_006921846.1:1862265-1866114 GCF_000298275.1 Orycteropus afer afer | reverse complement strand
GGCAATCTACTTCAATAATGATGTTGTTGTAGTTATGTGCCTTAAAGTCGGACCCGACTCATAGCGATTGGTCCTTGGGTTTCGGAGGCAGTATCACTACAGAAGTAGATTGCCCCACCTTCCTTCCGAGGAGTGGCTGTAATGATACAGCCTCAGAAACCCAAGGAGGGGTTGCTTCAGTGAGTTTTTTTGTTTTGTTTTTTTTTTTTTAGTTTGGCTGGAATTGGGGGCAGGGGACGGGTGGCAAGGTTCAGTCTATCCCAGGACAGTTCTAATGAGTCTTTTAACTGTTGTCTTCTCCAAAATATTTCGAGGTGAAGTCAATAACAGTACTTATTGTTTGACGTGTTTGCAAGACAATCTAAAGGCCAGGTGGCTTAAGGCCTGAGACCTCCTGAACCACTAAAAACAGAAGAAAATATTCTGTTAGGGATTGTAAAAGATAAGTGATTACCAAGATAATACAAAAGATCCTTTTGAGGATCTTCAGTTAATCTATTTAAAACATACTAATAGTTCTTCCCAAAGGCAAGCTGCCTCTCCCTTGTTTACCCGTGAACAATCATTGGTCACCTTTTCAGAAACAAAGTGGAGCCTAAGACAAAATGGTTACCATGATTTTTTTTTTTTTTTGAGTATTTGGAAATCTTAAATATTTCTTTGAGTCAAAGACCCAGAGTCTTAATACAGTCTAGGCCCCAAATCAAACATTCTTTGTGCTAAGATTGCATAACTGTTTGAGTTCTGGTGAATGGTCTGCAAGAGAGGTCTCATCCCTGATTTTTATCTTGAAGCAAGTTTTCTTGTTAATCCTTGTTGTTCCCTCTCATTGTGACTCACATCTCTTCATTGAAGTCTTATTCTTTGGCTTCTTCCCACTCAAGGATAGATCTACAAATCTCATCTTCAGCATCTGTCTTCTTCCCCTGCAACAGATACATCTCTCTCTACATCAAATCATGTTCTTCATCCCTTTTAAATTGTCCTTGTATAAATAACATCTTTCCTATCCAAATCTTATCATGGCCAGTCAAAGTCTCTTGTAGATTCTGGATTGTGCTGGATGATGGAAAGGTTATAGCTGGTGAAAAGTCTAAGTTCTTGTCACAAAATGCTTATGATTTCTTTATAATAGGATAATTATGAAAAAAGAATTCCACAGACAAACACTGATTCAGAATCTTCTGTAAACATAATACTTAACTGGGTTTCAGAGATTCAGTGTAGTCTAGGGGCTCTGGTTGTCTGCTCTCTGGGTGTGGAGACAAATGGGCACAGGAACAAAATCAAAGTGACAGGAAAACAGAAAAGTACTGAGATGGATCAGAGTATAAGAACAATAACCAAGGGTAATTGATCAGGGAAGACATCTTGAAGGAAGTGGGATTTGACTTGAAATAGGGTATAGTTTAAGGAAATAGCAAAAAGGAAGAGGGTGTGTAAGGCATTCCAGACAGGGGAGTAGTGTGAACAAAGGTGTGGTGTCAGGAATGTTTGTAGGTTGTTTGGAAACAATGAGAACTCTGTTCAGCAGCAACTGAGAGGTGAAATTTTACGTGGCCTTGAATGCAAACTAAAAGGAACTTTTATTTGATCCCATGTATTTTGATCCCTAGGGCTTACCTGAGAGGGTCTCACTTTTAAAAACAGATTAATTTGATGGTGATGGAATGGGAGGAAAGCATTGAGTGAAGAGGTTGAGCAGGCAGAAATCCGGGCATTCCATTAACACTTCAACCAAATTGATCCAATTTTTGCTCTTTGATATGTTAAGTTTTATCAAAGGTTTATTTTGAAGAGTCTTCTGCTGCTTAAAAAAATTTGAAAATCCCTGTTATAAAAATTAAAAAGCCATTAGACTTTTGAACATACAATATTGAAATTAGCATTCTACAGAGTTTATATAAGCCAGTGTGCAACCAAAGCAGGAATATTTCAAGAAATCTAAAAGTCTTTCTTTAAAGGAGCTCTGGTGGTATAGTGCCTAAGGCATTTGACTTCTGTGATAGGGAAACCACAACTTTGTATGATAATACATTTCACTATCGAATAACCCTAACTCAGGAAGTATTAAAACAGAATCTTCAGATCCCTTATAGGTACCATGAACTTGAATGGGAAAAAAAAAAAAATCTTTATTTTTCCTAACCTCTGACTGAAATTTACCAATTACCTATTATGAATGTAGACAACAAATTCTACTAGTAGTATCAATAAAACACACAGCTATTTTCATATTAAATTAAAATTGTTGCAGGCATCTTCATTTATTTTAAGCTTTTAGTAACCATATTTCAACATGATTAATTTACTATGTAATCTTTTGTATGTTTTTTAACTTTTTATTGTGATTTGGATGAAAGTTTACAGAGCAGATTGGTTTTCCACTTGGCAATTCATATGTATTGTCTTTTATGACATTGATTGCAATCCCACAAAGTAGCAGCACTCTTTCCACTTCCTCCCTGTGGTTACCATTTCTATCAGTTGTTTTTCACTATCCCTTCCTGCCTTCTGAGCTTTACTCTGAGCAAATGCTGCCCTTTTGGTCTTGTGTGGTGGATTGTTCTAAGAAGTGTGTACCTCCCTGTTTTTATTGATACGTTATAGGGATATCTATTGCTTGACTGAAAGTGGAGCCACAGGCATGAGTTCAGTTCCAAGCTTGAATGTTGACTGAGGGCCATAGTCTCAGAGATTCCACATATTTCTCCCACTCTATCCAGGACTTTTTACTGTGATGCATTTCAGAGCAATAGATAGTGGTAGCCAGGCACCATCTAGTTCTTCTTGTCTCATGGTTATGGAGGCTGAGGTTTGCACGGTCCATTAGTTCTTTGAACTAATTTTTTCCATGTGTATTTGATTTTCTTTACTCTTCTTTGCTCCAGATGGGGAAAGGCCAATAGTTGGACCTTATATTGCCACTCACAAGCTTTTAAGATCCCACTCACAACTCAAGCAAGTGTTGTTGTGGGCCATCGAGTCGTCCCTGACTCATAGTGACCCCTCCTTGGGTTTCCAAGGCAGTATCACTATGGAAGTAGATTGCCCCATCTTCCTTCCGAGAAGTGGCTGGTGGGTTTGAACTGCCAGCCTTCTGGTTAGCAGTCAAGTGCCTTAGGCACTATGCTACCAGAGCTTGTAGAACATTGTCTTTGTGGACTAAAAAAAAAAAAAAAAAAAAAAAAATCCACTGCCGTCGAGTCAATCCTGATTCATAGTGACCCCTCCTTGGGTTTCTGAGGCAGTATCTCTAAGGAAGTAGATTGCCCAATCTTCCTTCAGAGGAGTGACTGCTGGTTTTGAACCGCCAGCCTTCTGGCTAGCAGTCAAATGCCTTAGGCACGGACTACATTATGCCAATTGACCTTGATATCCTCTTGGGTTATGGTCCTGAGCCCTCAGACACAGAGATTCAATTGCTCAAGATGTTTGGCTTTGGGTAAGAAGTTTTCATAACTTTGCCCCTTGTATGCTTTTCTATTCTATCTTGGAAGTACAGCCAGAATGCTCCTTAAAAACAAGGATGGCATGACTTCATCTCATGTGCTTTGTACATGTTGTCAGGAGGGACCAGTCCCTGGAGAAGGACATCAAACTTGGTAAATAGAGAGTCAGTGAAAAAGACAAAGACCCTCAACAAGATGTATTGACACAGTGGCTGTAACAATGGACTCCAGCACAGCAACAATTGTGAGGATGGAGCAGGAATGGACAGTGTTTCATTCTGCTGTACCTAGGGTCACTATTAATCATCAGAACATGGAATGTATGAAGTATGAATCTAGGAATATTGGAAGTTGTCAAAATGAAATGGAATGCATAAAGATTGATATCCTCGGCATT
>NW_006921846.1:1859581-1860201 GCF_000298275.1 Orycteropus afer afer | reverse complement strand
TGGAGGGTCGACGAAAGAGGGGGAGGCCTTCAATGAGATGGATTGACATGGTGGCTGCGATGATGGGCTCAAGTATAGCAGGGATCATGGAGCTGATGTGGGATCAGGCAGTGTTTCATTCTGCTCTGTCATTTCATTCTCATGCTGGTCACTATGAGTCGGAAACAACTCGACAGCACCTAACAACAACAACAACAAGGGTCACTATGAGTTGGAACTGACACAATGGCACCTAACAACAATAACATGCTCTACTATACACAGATATATTGGCAGCACATATAAATATCTACATGGAAATATTCTGTGTCATATTTGCATATGGATGTAGTTTCATTCACCTCACCACATCTGTTCAGCTTGCATGTCTATCTATGCATCCACTCATAGATTATTGTTATTACTGCTATTTCAGGATTGTGTATGTAATAGTATTTATCTCTGTTGCCTATAACTCTTGTACTCCTTCCAGTATCTTCCTTTGCTTTGACCATTATGTGCTGATCTCTTCCTTATTGTATATTGCCTTTCCCTTCACTCAAGACAATATATGTCTACCTTCTATTTAATGATTTACCATTTACCATCCTTTCCCTCTCCTACCCCTGGTAAAAGTCAAC
>NW_006921846.1:1855276-1858901 GCF_000298275.1 Orycteropus afer afer | reverse complement strand
GTTTCTGGTTTTTTGAACTTTGCTGTCATTAAAACTTTCAAGAACCAACTTCTAGTCTTGCTGATTTCGTTATTTTTCAGTTTCATTTATTTCTGTTCTAATCTTTATAATTTCCTTGCTTCTGCCTTTTGCTGTTCTTTTTCTAGTTGCTGGAGATGTTAAGGTCTTGATTTTCATTCTTTTTTCTTTTTCAATGTGTGCATTTATTGCTATAAGTTGTCCTCTGAGTACTATTTTTGTTGTTTTCCAAAGATTTTGGTATGATGCGTTTTCATTCTCTTTTATTCAAGGAATGTTTTATTACATTATTTATTTATTTATTTTATTACCTGGTAGTTTTTAAGCTATTTACTCAGTTCAATGCATTTGATTTTTTTTTCCTTAATCTTCCTGTTGTGGATATCTTATTTTATAGTGTTGTGACCTGAGATGATGCTTTGTAGTATTTCAGTGTTTTTAAATTTATTGAGCGCTTGCTCTGTGGCCTCATATATGGTCTGTTCTGGAGAAAGATTCATGTTTGCTGGAAAAGAATGTATATTCTGCTATTGTTAGGTGGAGTTTTCTGTATACTTCTATGAGTTCAACTTGATTGATTGTGTTGTGTATATCTTCTGAATCTTTGTTTGTTTGTTTTTTAGTTATTCTGTTCTTCATCAAAAGAGGTATGTTAAAGTCTCCTACTATTATTGTGCAGTTGTCTATATCTCTCTTCAATTCCATTAAAGTTAGATTCATGTATTCTGAGGATCTTGCATTGGATGCATAGATATTTATTATGGTTATGTTTACTTGTTGGATTGAACATTTAATCATTATATAATGTCCTTGCTTGTCTCTTTCACTGGTTTTTGCCTTAAAGTCTGTTTTATCAGAAATTAATGTTGCCATTCTTGCTCTTTTGCATTATAATTTGTTGATATATTTTTCCATACTTTGCTTTTTTGCTTATTTTTGTGTTCATGTCTAAGATGTATCACTATAGACATCATATTGATGGGACATGTTTTCTTGTCCATTCTGCTACTTTCTATTTTGTGACTGGTGCATTTAAATAATTTACATTCAGTATAATTATTGATAGGTATGAATTTACTGCTGTCATTTTGCTGTTTGGTGTGTGTGTGTGTGTGAGAGAGAGAGAGAGAGAGAGAGAGAGAGATGGTGATTGTTTCTTTATTCCATATGTTTTTCTGTGCTGAGTTCATTTTGTTTACCGATTGTCTTATCATTTCCTTCACTGCTATTGTTTTAGTGTTTACTGAATCTTTATCATTTTCTTTTTTATTTTGGTGAGAAGGTTTATTAATACTCTTTGAGGTGACCATGTAATTTATTATTTAACAGTCCAGTCTATCTTATCATCTTGACTTCCTCTTCTTTTGGAAATTCTAGAACTACACTATTTATTCCCTCATTTTTTCTTTGTAATTCTCACCATTTACAAATTGATGTCTCTGGTTCCCCATTTTCAGTCTTGTACGTTTATTTTACTTCAGATATTTCTGTATCTGGATTAATTTCCAGGTGATGTTGTGTATCTTAGTCTCAGTTTTTTGTCTGCTGTTGTTGAGTCTCTGTGCAAAAGATTCTCTTTAGTATTTCTAGTAAATTTGGTCTATTTTTACAAATTCTCTTAATTTTTATTTATCTGGAAATGTCCCAATTTCACTACAATGTTTGAGGGACAGTTTCACTGAATATATAATTCTTGGTTGTCATTAATTTTCTTTCAGGGCTTTATATATGCCATCTCATTGCCTTCTTGCCTCCATGGTTTCTGCCAAGAAATCAAAGCTTAGTCCTATTGGTTCTGTGTGTAACTTTTTGTTTTTCCTGAGCTGCTTTCAGGATTCTTTTTCAGTCTTTGGTTTTGGATAGTTTGATTATGATATGTCTTGGTGATTTTCTTTTGGGGTCTATCCTAATTGGAGTTTGTTGAGCTTCATGAATGCGTATCTTCTCATCTGTCTTGATGTAAGCACAATTTTCTTCTAACAAATCTTCGACAATTTTCTTTCTGCTTTATGAGTCTTCCTGTTCTGGAATTCTGATCACACAAAAGTTGGTCCTCTTGATGGTGTCTCACATAAATCATAGGCTTTCTTTATTTTTTTTCATTCTTTTTTCTGTTTGTTCCTCTAACAGATTGGTATTAAGAGACTTGTATTCAATTTCACTAATTCTATTTTCCATTGATTCAATTCTACTCTTTTGCCCCTCCAATGCATTGTCTATATCTGAAATTTTAGTATTAATGTTTTGAATTTCTATATACTGTTTTTGTATGGTTTCTAATTTTCCATTTATTTTGTCAATTTGTTCTTTTATTGTTTTCTTGAATTCTTCTGAAGTTTTGTCTGTCGTCTCCTTGATCGTTTTCTTGATCTGTTGAAGGGTCATCAATATAATTCTTATTAATTCCTTACCAGGTACTTCCAATACCATTTCCTCCTCTGGAATAATTTATGCTCTATATTTTGATTATTTGCTTGAGCCATCTTGTCCTAATTTTTTTGTGTGATTGGAAATTTTCAGTACTCTCAGAGACACTGTGAAGTTAATGTCTTTGTCTGTTGATTGTATGTTGGCTTGCTTCACCCTGATTTTTTGTTTTGCTTTAATGTTCTTGTTGTTGTTAGGTGCTATTGAGTAAGCTCCAACTCATAGTGACCATATGTCAACAGAATGAAACACTGCTCAGTTGTACACCATCCTCACAATCCTTGCTATATCTAACCCCGTCATTGCAGCCACTATATCAATCCATCTTATTCAGGGTCTTCCTCTTTTTAACTGATTCTCCACTTTACTAAGCATGATATCCTTCTCCAGGGAATTGTCCCTTCTGACAATTTGACCAAAGTAGGTGAGACAAAGTCTGGCCATTCTCACTTCCAAGCAGAAATCCTGCTGCACTTCTTCCAAGACAGATTTGTTCATTCTTCTGCAAGTCTGTAGTACTTTCAGTATTCTTCACCAACACCACAACTCAAAAGCGTCCCCTCAGGAATGTTAGAGATATGCCACACCATCTTGCATGGCTCTTCGGGGTTCTTCTTCATTCCCTGCTGCCCCACACAAGATCATAAGTCAGTTAAAGGAAGTCGAAACTGAGCTTCCTGCAAGGCGCGAATTTTAAAAGGCAACATAGCTTCTGATAGGTTAAGACCCCTTCTCCCAGCTCTGATGTACAACCTCCTAACCCCAGGTCTATATAAGACTGCCCTCTCCCCTGCTCACTCTCTTCTTCCTTTCTTCTTCCTCTCTCTTCTTCTCTTCTCTTCTTCCTCTTTCTTTCTTCTTCTCTTCTTCTTCTCCTCTTCTTCCTCTTCTTCTTCCTCTTCTTCTTCTTCTTCTGTCCTTCCTCGGTGCAGGTGCCCTTTCACCTCTTTAATAAAATCTTCTGTTGGGTAACAAAAAAAAAAAAGCATCCCCTTTTCTTTGGTCTTCCTTATTCATTGTCCAACTTTCATATGCCTATGAGGCAATTGAAAATACCATGGCTTGGGTTAGGTTCACCTTAGTCTTCAAAGAGAAATCTTTGCTTTTCAGTGCTTTAAAGAGGTCTTTTGCAGCAGACTTGCCCAGTGTGATACAATGTCCAATTTCTTGACTGCTGCTT
>NW_006921846.1:1852614-1855176 GCF_000298275.1 Orycteropus afer afer | reverse complement strand
AACTTTTGCATGTACACAAGGCAACTGAAAATATCACGGGTTGGATCAAGCACACCTTGGTCCTTCAGGTGACATCTTTGCTTTTCAGTGCTTTAAAGAGGTCTTTTGCAGCAGACTTGCCCAGTGTGATACAATGTCCAATTTCTTGACTGCTGCTTCCATTGGTGCTGATATTGGAGCCATTGGTTCTGGAATAAGTGGTGGCACTTGCCCAGTAGTATGGAGCATCAAATGTGGTCAGTGTGGCTGGGTTAGGTCACTGGCTGTTGACTCTCTGGTTGTTGGTCACAGGTGTGGGCACTGGTGCAGACTTGGGGGAGCAGAACTGGTTATCTGGTTCTTGCCTTGATAGGAACACTGCTTGCAATCATTCAAAATGGCCACACTCTGCTAGGCCTATTGGCAGTTCACACTCCAGATGTCTCCTTGTTCCTTGTTTGCTGCTTTCATTCAGTTTCTTCTTCTAATCAGTATTTGATTTACTTCTTTAACCTTTCTTTTGAAGCTCAGGGTTCCAGGATTTTCATTTGTATCTGTTTCTCTTGGTTTCTCAGGTTTTTGTTGAATACGGTCTAGATAGTATATCTGCCTAGTCCACATCTGGGATCTATATTTGGAGGACAATCTATATTTGGAAGAGGCTCAAGAAAGCCTGCTAGGGTGTGAAAATGTTCTATATCTTAATCATTTGTTTATAAATTCAGCACTCTGATAGCCATTTGCAAGTATTACAGGCTGTTGTCAGTGGATTTCCCTTCTTTGCTGAGCTTCAAAGATTCTGTGATTTTGGCTTCTGCCATGTGAAAGGCAGAGGAAGGGAACATAGGACAGGTGCCCCCTTCTGGCCTTGCCCACTGGGGTGACCACTTGAGGGAACTCAGAACAGAGCAGTAAAAGTCCTATATCTGGACAGATGGGAGCCTTATGTATTTTATCTTATGCATTTAAAATTATTATTTTAAGAATTTCCAAAAAGCTCCAAGGCATAAAATAGTGTTAGATAACCCTGCATTATGTTAGAAGCTGTTTTCTCTTACCCTGAATATATCTTCCTCTAACATCTTATCATTGTTCTTCTGTATATGATTCCTCTATTTCCCCTTTATAGCTACATAGAATAAATACAATGCTATTTGCATCTGATAGTTTTTAAAAGAGGTTTTTCTTTTACAACTAATCATCTCAAGTTTCTTCATCTGTCCCTCAAAAAAGTATAGCAGGAGTCTCCTCACCATTCCAACCAGTTTCTACAACAGACTCTACTTGACCCATCTTCTTCATATCTTCTTCTGAAAGCCTGGTAGCTGTACCTGTAGAACATGTAGAAAGGAATGCTTTTAAAGACGGGGTTCAGGAGTGTGTCTCAGCAGTTGCATCCTCAGTTGTAAAAACCTGGGTCCATGACCTAAGATATAAGCCAATATGATTATTTATTCTTCCAGATTATGAACACTGAAGAACCCAAGAAAGATGAGTCTATCTAAGGAAGTTACTAAAGTGGTTATGGGGTTATATGGGTCTGGGTTTGTATTCTGTTTCTACTGTCTACTAGCTGAGTGACTCTGCAACCATTATAATCTCTGAAACCTAAGATTCTCATCTGTAAATGGAATGCAATAATAGTACCTATTGCAGAAAGTTCTTTTGATTAAATGAAGTAACGAAGGTAAAGAGCTCAGCACAGTGTCTGGTGTATGACTGTTAACATCAATCAGAATAAAATAAGCATTACCTCTCTCATACTCCTTTTCTCATTTGGGCCCTGGGCACCTCCTCCTGATTTCCATTGCACCATGGTTTCACTTCCTCTCTCTGGATACAAAATTTAAATGTATTCCATACCAAGTCTCACTATTCTCCTTGCATGGCTTGGCAAAGCCCACATATACTGAGGCTCACTCTTGAATCCCTTCAGGGCATTGAAAGAAACAAGCCAATAAGACTAATAATCTAACTAAGGTTTCCACAGAACAGTGTTCCAAGTCGTTATCAGCCTTAAGAGGTTGGGCTATATCTCATATAATTAACTTTCTCTCACTTTGGCAGTATATAATCATATTTTCAAATCTATTTATTAAACCTATTCAGTAGTGTACCTTTCCTCTCCCCTGAATGGAGGAGGTCCTAAGAAAGTAATCAAAAGGAAGGTAGTGAAAGAGGTAGGAGGAGAAGGTCTCTTAGAAACATGAAATGGGGCAGATCAGTTATATGCACATATTTTAAGGCTGTACCATTTTTTGTGTGTTTTTATTGAAATATAATTTATGTACAGTGAAATACACAAAACTAAAGTGATATGGGTCAAAGCATTTTTTTTTTATTTTTTGCAGAGCTCCTTCCCCTCCCTGGTAAGCAACAAAGAAAGTTTCCTTCCATATATAAACCTTTCTTTGACTTTTTACAATAATGAACTAATACTATATTTCTCCTTCTGTGGTTGACTTATTTCACTCAGCATAACATCCTGCAAGTTCATCCATGTTATGCAGTGTTTTGCAGATTCTATATTATTCTTTAGTGTTGCATAGTATTCCATTGTGTGTATGTACCATAGTTTGGTTA
>NW_006921846.1:1849315-1851084 GCF_000298275.1 Orycteropus afer afer | reverse complement strand
CCTCTACTTCTATTGCTGGATCAAATGGTATTTCTAATTCCAACTTTTTAAGGAATCACCATATTGCTTTCCACGGTGGTTGTATCATTTGACAGTACCATCAGCAGTGTATAAGAGTTCCAATCTCTCCACATCCTCACCAGCATTTGTTATTTTCTGTCTTGTTGAACTTTGCCATTAGTGCTGGGGTGAGATGGTATCTCGTTATTTTGATTTGCATCTCTCTGATGGCTAATGATCATAAGCATTTTTTCATGTATTTTCTGGCCACCTGAGTATCCTCTTTGATGACGTCTATTCATGTCGTCTGCCCATTTTTTAATTGGATTGTTAATCTTTTTGTTGTTGAGGTGTTGGAGTTTTCTATAAATTTTAGAGATAAATCCCTTGTCAGATATGTCATTTCCAAATATTTTTTCCTAATCTGTAGGTTCTCTTTTGACTCTTTTGGAGAAGTCTTTTGAAGCACATAAAAATTTAATTTTCAGAAGGTCCCATTTATCTAGTTTATCTTCATCTGTTTGTGCATTTTGGGTTATGCTTGACAGTCTATTTATGCCATAAATTCGGACTCCTAAATTTGCCCCTATTTTTTCCTTGAGGAACTTTATAGTTTTAGGTTTCATATTTAAGCCTTTGATCCATTTGGAGTTAGTTTTTGTGTATGGTGTGAGGTACGGATCTTGTTTCATTTTTCTGCAAATGGATATCCAGTTTGCCAACACCATTTGTTAAAGAGGCCATCTCTTCCCCCATTTAATGGATTTCAGCCCTTTGTCAAAAATCAAGGCTGTACCACTTCAAGGTAACAGGTTTCTTAAGTTTAAATTTCACTCTACAAAGTAGGCAGAGCTTCAAACTAGAAGAAAATTGAAAACTGAATTTAAAAAAAAAATTGATGGAGTGAAAAAAGTTTTTCTAAACCCAAGCCATATTTTGGGGGTTTATTTTTTTATTTTATCACTCTGCTATTTTCCATTCAATAATAATTTTTAAGCTGTAAACAAAACCATTGAACCATTTGTGTTTGATTTGCACCAGGCACCCACATGAGCTGAATGCTTCTCTGACACTTGGCTGGTAAGGGCACATTTCATTGCTTTAGCAAGGGAGTTGAGCAGCTGTAGCTATAGTTGATGACTACTGTTACACAAGACAATTTACAGGCCAGTCACAGTTCACTATTTCCACTCCGGGCTTGACCTTTCTCACAGTAACGTGAGCTGTGCCTGCTGAAGATGTGAGAAACACTGGGCAATTGAGAACACTCATAGTCAAAAATCTGAAAGAGCTGGTTAAACTACATTGACTTCTGAACAGAGTTTCCTGTGAACGGAAGTTTATCAGGTGAGTGTAAAGATTTTAAATGTACATTATTCACATTTTTTAAGTGTGATATTTATAAAGTAAAGAAATGCAAAAAATGCATATAATTTTTTGATAATTTCATTCTTGTATTCAATCTCAATTTAAATGTACCACCACACATTGTTTGCACTTATGTTTAAATTTTATATTCATTTCACAAAAGGAAATATTTTAAAAGTCAGTAACTAGTCAGGAGTAAATTAATATTTCACTTGCGATATACTATTATCTCACTGAAAACAACTTGATATCATCACTATGAAGTGAGATTTTTCTTCAAAAGGAGCTGATAAATGTATAAGAATGTTGTAAAGTGGGACTTTGAGCGGAAGAAATCAGCAACCCTATGAATGTAATGTTGAAGTCATTCCAGTTTTTCTAACACACTGACAATACATGAC
>NW_006921846.1:1847643-1849210 GCF_000298275.1 Orycteropus afer afer | reverse complement strand
TTTAAATGATTTCTACAAATTTATTTGTGCATTCTATTCTTTTACATTATCAAAGTCTATGGTTTGTTTTTATTATAACATAATACAGTGACTATCAAATATGCCCTAAGTTCTTATTCCTTGAATTCTAATATGGGACAAACCAAAGAACATCCATTTTGAGAATTTTTCAAGTATGAAGAGATTTAAAATAAAAACACACATAAAATTTGCAACACAGATATGGTTGGAGAGCATGCTGCGAATTTAGTGAGGCACCTGAAACATCACCATACAGATGAATACAACGCGGAGCAAAGCAAGAGGCAAAGATTAAGAATGTGTCAGAAGTGTTCTGAATAAGCAACAAAAACATTAGATGAGTTTGCTGTTCCACAATGTCTTAAGGTAAAATTGTTGTTGTTGTTGTTATGTGCCGTCGAGTCAGACCCGACACATAGCGACCTCTCCTTGTGTTTCCGAGGCAGTATCACTACGGAAGTAGATTGCCCCATCTTTCTTCCGAGGAGTGGATGGTGGGTTTGAACCGCCAGCCTTCTGGTTATCAGTCAAGTGCCTTAGGCACAATAAGTTACTGATAATGATTATTTGAGTAAATTGGATATTTAAGATTTCATAATATTTTAAGTCAAATTATTGCTTCAGTTGGTCAAAAATTTTCAATCAACTCAGAGAATATTAGTGAAATGATTCCTTATTTAGCCTTAAAACTTAGCTTCAAAATTAGTTGTTGTTGTTAGTGCTATCAAGTCAGATCTGACTCATAGCTACCCTATGTACAACAAAATGAAACACTGCCTAGTCATGCACTAGCCCAACAATCCTTGCTATGCTTAAGCACATCCTTTCAGCCACTATCTCAATCCATCTTGTTGAGGGCCTTTCCCTTTTTCTCTGACCCTCCACTTTACCAAGCATGATATCCTTCTCCAGGGAATGGTCTCTTCTGACAACATAACCAAAGTAGGTGAGACGAAGTCTGCCATTCTCACTTCTAAGGAGCATTCCAGCTGCTCTTCTTCCAGGACAAATTTGTTCATTCTTCTGGAAGTCCATGATATTTGCAGTATTCTTCTCAAACACCAAAATTCAAAGGCATCAACCTTTCCTTGGTCTTCCTTACTCATTGTCCAGCTTTCCCATGCATATGAAAAAGTAAATTGAGATCAAACAACTGTGCTGTTAGTGATTCTATATTAACTAGCTTTGGTTGTGTACCAAGACTTGAGAGAAAAAAAAGTTATATCAAATTTTGGGAAGAAAACTGTTCACGATATCCTTGGTTATATGAAATTGCTGTGGTAGTTTTGGATGCACAAGCTACTCAGGGTTGAAAGAGATTTCTCAGGTTTAACATTCATCTTGCAAGACAACAGGGATAGCTTAAATGAAGAAATATTGGAGGTCATTCTTTTAATTAACTGTAATTATGGATTAATGCAATGATCTTTTCTTAGTGAATTGTGTAATTGTGTAAGAATCAAATCTTTATTTGTAATAAAATGTTATGGCATTTCTTCAGCTTATTACTGGGATAAATGCTAAAATATTAAATATTTATAATATT
>NW_006921846.1:1839655-1845816 GCF_000298275.1 Orycteropus afer afer | reverse complement strand
AATGAAGGCATTGGCAATAATCAAGCCTCCAGGAATTTACAGAAGACCAATTGAGATATTTCAATAAATGCATGCAACCCTGAAAGTGCTCACTTTCCTATAACAAGAAATTTGGAAAACAGCTCCCTGGCCAACTGACTGGAAGAGATCCATATTTGTGTTCATTAGAAAGAAAGGTGGCCCAACAGAATGTGGAAATTATCAAACAATATCATTAATATCACACGCAAGTAACATTGTCTTGAAGATAATTCAAAAACAGTTGCAGCAATACATTGATAGGAAACTGTCAAGATGTTCACTCCAGATTCAGACGAGAATGTGGAATGAGGGCTATCATTGTTGATATCAGATGGATCTTGACTGAAAGCCGAAAATACTGCAAAGATGTTTACCTGTGTTTTATTTACTATACAAAAGCATTCAACTATGTGAATTTTTGGATAACATTGCAAAGAATGGGAATTCCAGAACACTAAATTGTGCTCATGAGGAACCTGTATATAGACCAAGAGACTGTTCTTCAAACAGAACAAAGAAATACTGCATGGTTTAAAATCAGGAAAATTGTGTATCATAGTTGTATCCTTTCCTCATATTATTCAATCTGTATGCTGAGCAATTAATCTGAGACGCTGAACTATATGAGGAAGAACATGGCATCAGGATTGGAGGAGCACTTATTAACAACCTATGATATGCAGATGACACAACCTTACTTGCTGAAAACGAAGAGGACTTGAAGCACTTACTGAAGATTAAAACTACCTTTAGTGTGGATTACACTTCAACATAAAGCAAACAAAACTCTTCCCAACTGGACTAATAAGCAACATCATGATAAATGGAGAAAAAATTAAAATGTTAAGGATTTTGTTTTACTTACATCCACAGTCAACACCCACAGAAACAATAAAACAATATATTGCACTGGGAAAATCTGTTTGAAAAGACCTCTTTGAAGTGTTAAAAAGCAAAAATGTCACCTTGAGGACTAAGGTGCACCAGACCTAAGCCATGGTATTTACAATGGCCTCATATATGTGTGAAAACTGGACAACGAATAAGGAAAACTGAAGAAGAATTGATGCCTTTGAACCACAGTGTTAGTGATGAGTATTGAATATTACAACATGGACTGCCATAAGAATGAACAAATCTGTCTTAGAAGACTTAGAAGAAGTACAGTCAGAATGCTCTTTAGAAGTGAGGATGACAAGAATGCATCTTATGTATTTTGGACACTTATAGGGAGGGACAAGTCCCTGGAGAAGAACATCATGCTTGGTAAAGAAGAAAACCAAAAAACCAAACCCACTGCCATCAAGTTGATTCCAACTCATAGCGACTCCCGTTGGGTTTCTGAGCCTGTAAATATTTATGGAAGTAGACTGCATCATCTTTCTCCCATGGTGCAGCTGGTAGTTAACCTGGGCCTTCTGGTTAACAGCCAAATGCCTTATGCACGAACAAAAACAAATGGAAGATCCTCAATGTGATGGATTGACACAGTGGCTGCAACAATGCATTCAAATATAGAAGCAGTTGTGAAGATGGGGCAGGACCAGGCAGTGCTTCATTCTGTTGTACTATTGCTGTGAATCAGAACTGATTCAATGCCCCTAGCAACAATAACCACAGCAGTGAAATGTCATCTACATCTAAATTAAGTTTGTTTCCTGTGTATTTTATAATAATAAGTTGAGAATTTCCTACTAAAAAAGTATTTTGAATATTCAAGTTGATATTTATACAGTATATTAGGACTGTTTTATCACAGTGCTATTTTTAAAAATTGACTCAGTGCTGCAGTGAATTCTAGTATGTTTTTTAAAATAGAATTTTTAAGATAATATTATTGAAATATTTTGAGACAGTGATTAAAATTGAACATCATAATCACTTTAGATTAAATTATTATTGAATGTGTAGAAAGAAGTAGTTTAATACTGCTACTCTCAAAACTAAATACATTATCTTGAGATGAAAAAATTCAAGTTAATATAAAAACATGATATTATTTTCAATAGAAGGAGCAAATTTGGTAGCCATATTTCTTCAGACAAAATTGCTCCAGGTTATCCATTTGCAGAATATAAATTTGAGATCAGAGAGTAAAAAACAGGTTCAAACCAGTTTGGTCCAGTTTAGTCATGGCCAATGAATCAAAACTGGAACAGAACCAACTTTTAAAAATTTTGATGAAGGAGAATTATAACCAGAACAGAAAAAAATTATAGTTCAAAGCCCTGAAAGTACTACACCCTTGTAGTTGCTCTGAAACTTCCCTCAGACTTGATCAGATGTTTTCTTGTTATAGAATCCCAGGATTTGCTGGGAAATCCTGGTTTCCTTGGGTTTATCACATATGTTTGATGGAATTTATTTCCACATACAGGGTTTGCTTTCCCAAACAGAGCAGTCACAATCATTTTATTCTCTCCTCATGTACCATGTCTCTTACAATGCCTAGCAGCACAGTGCTGAAGACGTCTTCCATGTTCAATAAAAGTTTTAATATTCCCTATAAGCAATCAATCAAGAATTGAATGTCTCCTCTGGACTAAGGCTTGGTTAGGTGCTGAAGTGAAGGTGGAGTGGGAATGGCTTGGATGGCAAAAGGTAAGTATAAAAGAGCCCTTAGGTGCACCTTACTCAAGCCATGATATTTTTAATAGCCTCATATGCATGTGAGAGCTGGACATTGAATAAGGAAGGCCAAAGAAGAATTGATCAATTTGAATTGTGGTGTTGGAGAAGAATATTGAATGTACCATGCTAGAACCAACAAATCTGTCTTAGAGGAACTGCAGCCATAATGCTCCTTAGAATGGTCAGACTTCGTCTCTCATACTTTGGTCATGTTGTCAGAAGGGACCAGTCTCTAGAGAAGGATACCATACTGAGTAAAGTAGACCAAACCAAACTCGCTGCCATTGAGTCGGATCCGACTCATAGCGACCCCTCCTTGGGTTTCCGAGGAAGTTTCACTACGGAAGTAGATTGTCAAATCTTCCTTCTGAGAAGTGGCTGGTGGGTTTGAACTGCTAGCCTTCTGGTTAGCAGTCAAATGCCTTAGGCACTATGCCACCAGAGCTCCTGAGTAAAGCAGAGGGTCAGTGAAAAAAGGTAAGACCCTCAATGAGATGGATTGACACAGTGGCTGTGACGATGGACTTGGTTATAATTGTGAGGATGGCAGAGGACTGGGCAGTGCAGTGTTCTGTTGTACATAGGGTTGCTGTGAGTCAAAATCAACTTAGTGGCACCTGACAACAACTACCACTACCTCCAAAATGCTTATAGTTTCATTAGGGAAGGAAATAAGGCAAACAAGAAAAATAAATATTACGCATATCATAGGAAATCCCCTTTACAATTTGAACTATCTGCCTGTGCATTTTCCCTTCAGGTCCTAAGCATAAGGGGAATTCCAAGTTAGTATTGTTCCATCACTTTCTCCCCAAGCTACTAGCTCCTCTCTGTCTTCTTGCTTTTGCTTTCATTCTGTCTCTCTTCCTTTTCCTAACCTCAGCTCATTTGAGGTTTGTTGTATTATCTGGTTTGTTATGTTATCGAATTTAGCTAATCTGTAGTGTATATACTGTCAGATTATTCTTATTTCCTTATCATTCCTATTGAAATATGCATCCTCCTCAGTGTAAAAAGCTCAATGAGTTAGTACAAAAACAGCAACATTGCACTATTTATATTTTACTATAGTGTATTTTAGATGCCATTTGTCTTTTTTGATAAACTTATTACTTCAAGCAAATGTATCTGATACTTTTGACAAAAGCCTATTGGTGTCTTTCAAATCCCACTCTCAAGGGAATCCTTTCTCAGGTAGGAGCAATCTAATTCCTTTTTTCTAGACCATATCTTACTTAAGGATTATTAGCCAGGGTTACCTTTAACTTGCCATATGGGGTTGCATTACTGAGTACAGTGTAAGACTGTGCTGACCTAAGCATTTATCTCATAAAGCTTTGGACCCATTAAGTGCTCAGTGAATGATTATTAAATTAGAATAAATGGCATAATCTGTTACGTATGAACAGCAACAAAAACAAAAAACCTTTAGCAAATGCTGCTAACGACATACATAAGCAGAAGAGTGAAGGAAGGGGAGTTTTGAAAGCTGCATGTTAACCAGTGAAGTTCATGTGGAAGGCATTTGGAATGTCTCTTCTAGTCACCAAGGGCCATCTTCTTGAAGAAGGTATGCCTGTCAAGAGCTGAAGACTCAAGACGGAAGGGCCCTGGGAGCATGCCAGGCATATGGTACAGCTTGAGAAGGAGGTTCAGGGGGTGAAAGTAACATATTTGGAGTTTGAGAAAAAAAACAACAAGAAGCATTTTGCCAAAAATGTTTTTCCCCTCAATGTTCAAAGTGAAAAAGGAAATGTAATCCATATGGCTTGGATTCATTTATGCTCAATTATGAAAAGCCTCAAGACATTCTCTAACCTCTCAAGTTTTTAAGCTTTTTCTCCCTGAAGAACAGGAAGTCTTAATTTTCCTAGCTTAAGGGAACTTGAAAACTAAACGATTTATGGTGGACTTAAATATGAGAGTTCATGAGTTTAAAGTCAGACAGACTTGGTATAATTCAACGTTCAAACTGTTGCCAGTGATGTTGTCTCTACTTAGACTCCTGAGTGTGATATCTTTCAGATCACTCTGAATATATTTTGAAATAAGAAAATACAGGAGGTTTAGAATTTATAGTTCAGGTTACTGATGGCTCTAGCCCAATTGCACATCTGAATGAATCACCTCCATATGTTAACATAATCTTGGTTTCTTCAATTCTTAATTTTTCAGGGGAAAAAAGAATCTCAGACTATGTTTATAAACAAGCATACCATTTGATTTTTTAAGCCTTATGGAATGACTTTGATCCATGAGAACTCTCCCACACAGGACTAGCTTTGTAATTGACTTTCCCTCCAACAGGCCCCAATTTTTTCATTTTTTGTTTAGTTTAGTATTAAGAATTGCCTGACATTTTGAAATGCAGTTAATTATTTATGCTATAGATAATATGTAGGCCACTATTTTAAGAAGGTAATAAAGAGGGAAAGATCAGTTAATGTGGAGACTCAGACCAGTGATTGAACCACAAAGACATTATTTTGCTGTATTTTTACTACAATAATCAACCTTAGATGTTGAGCTTCAGCTCTGCTCCCCATCCTGCCCTTCAACGTGATCTCCAAAGAAATCTACAATATTATCATTTGCTTACATCTCCTCGATTGCCATTCTGTTATGACTTTTTCCAGTGTATGATCTGTAGTCAGGAACAGGCTAACCAATCTTGTGCAGTTGTGATCAAAGGAAATATAATGGCTTGTCCATTCTGTGTGGAACATACAACTATCAGAGATATACTTTCATGTTCTTTACTGGCTTATCAGTCATTCCCAGGTTCAGAGAAAGAACTTTCTATTGCTCTCAAATATCAAGACCCTGTGTGATCCAATTGCCCCCAAACAATTTTTCTCCTTTCTTTCTAAAGCAACTGGATCCAACTGCTCTATCTGGTACCAATCCACCTATCTAGAAATAAGCGGTAGGGATGCTTAGATGTAGACCTTCTGGGACTCAGAATTTCTGTATCATAACCATTTGTTATCTGTTATCAGTTTAGATTGGCTGAAGGGACTGTTTTCTTAGAATAGTCATAAAGCAAAGCCATTGTTATTGAGTCAATTTTGACTCATATACCAACCCAGTAGGACAGAGTAGAACTGCTCCATAGGGTTCCAAGGCTATAAATCTTTTTGGAAGCAGACTGCCACATCTTTCTCTCACAGAGCAGCTGATGGTTTCAAACTGCAGAGCAGCTGATGGTTTCGAACTGCCCACCTTTTGGTTGACAGTCAAGTGCTTAAGTACTGTGTCACCAGAATTCCTTAGGATAGTCATAGTGCTACTTTTTCAGTGAGCCTGAATTTGGGGAAGTGTGGTGGATTCTGGTGGTGATCAGAGAGAAAATGTTTTCAAAGAGAAGTAAATAGATTGGTGACTTTCCACTAGTGTAAGGTAAGTTTGTAAATAATATTTGATGTGACTGTTGTTGTTGTTGTTATGTGCCGTCGAGTCGGCCCCGACTCATAGCGACCCCTCCTTGGGTTTCCGAGGCAGTATCACTA
>NW_006921846.1:1829787-1839555 GCF_000298275.1 Orycteropus afer afer | reverse complement strand
TTGAACCGCCAGCTGTCTGGTTAGCAGGCAAGTGTCTTAGCCACTATGCTACCAGAGCCCCCTGATGTGACTAGAAGTACATAAACCATTGTTATACCATGATTTAATTTATCTAATCCTAGGAACAACCCTTGGAAGTAGATTCTGTTTTTATCTCCAATCTAACAAGGAGACAATGGAGGCTCAGAGTATTCAAGGTTGTGCTGTTAGTAAGGGGTAGCTATGAGAATCAAGCTCAGATCTCTAACTCCAAGTCCAGTATTCTTTGTTGTATTTCACAACATACCTGCAATGGTAATTTGTTCCTTGTGTTGTGAGAAATGGCAGTGAAAATTAGTGGTTTCAATTATTTTTCAACTGCCTTCAGGACAAGGTTCTCTTTTGCTTGATATAAGGTTTTCCTTTCTTCAATGACATATTCCACTTTTTTAGGCCCCTCACACTTACAGAACCAGCACTCCCCAAAACGTGTATCTGTGTGTTTCATCCCTCAGCTGTGGATACAATTTAGTTTATAAAAACCAAGTAGCCTAAGAGGTAGGAAAATGAGTGGTACTAACCATAAGTCCTCAAGATCACTACTGAATACTGTTTTAGGAGTACTTAAAGTGTATCCCAAGGGGAAATAATTAGAGAAAATGAAATGCACAGGGAGGTATTTGGAACCTCATATCTCTTTGCTTCAAATCTGCAGAACACCACCCACAAGCTTGACCCCAATACAGACTTAGAGAGGAGAGAAAGAGGGGCAAAACCTTTGAATAGGGTTCTCAAAAATGATCTAGTTTAATACAGTCTTTTAAAACAGATGAGGGAGCGCGGTGTAATGGTAGAAATGAAGGTCCTCGAATCCTAATTGCTGTAGAGTCGATTCTGACGCGTGGTGACTCCATGTGTGTCAGAGTACAACTGTGCTCTAAAAGGCTTGCTTGCTTGCTTTTTTCTTAATTGTGGTGCCGATATACATGACAAAATATATGCTGCCTCAATAATTTCTACACGTGTAATTCAATGACCTTGATTATATTTTTCATCCATAGGGTTTTCAATGGCTATTTTTTTATAAGTAAATTACTAGACCTTTCTTCTGAGGTCCCTCTGGGTAGAATCAAAGCTTCAACTTTTTGGTTAGCAGCCAAGTTACATTAACCATTGGATGTCCCAGGGACTCCAGAATTAGGGAGACCTGAGCTTTAAGTCAAGGAGCTCTGCTGGCATAGTGGGTAAGGCATTTGGCTGCTAGCAAGAAGGTTGGTGATTCAAACCCACCAGCTGCTCTGTGGGAAGAAGATGAGGCAATCTACTTCTGTAAAGATTTACCATCTTGGAAACCCAGTGAAGGTTGCTATGTGTCAGAACTGACTCAATGGCAATGGGTTTGGTTTGGTTTCAGTGACCTTAAGTCCAGGCTCCAGCATTTCCCAGTTGTGCAGCACCAAACAAGTCACTTAACCTCTCTGAGTTATAGTTCCTCATCTATAAAATAAGCAGAATAATAGGAACTATCTAGTAAGGTATTTGCGAGGACTAAAAATGGACTGTGTGTATATATGTGTGTGTGTTTGTATATATAATGAGGAAAAGTAGTTCCAGTTGAGCTTAAACTGAAATGGTGGCAAAAATTACCTAGGCATCTCCTGTTGTAAGTGATTAGTATAAAAGAAGGGTTAGAGGAACAAAAAGTTCAGAAAAAAATTAGAGAGGAGAGAAGGAGTTTCCTGTGCTGCTGCATTGCCAAAGGTGATATTCCAAACAATTGTGTATTTATAAAGTATTAAATTAAGAAGGAAACTTGACAGGATATTTTAATTCATCCTATCTCAATAAAGGATCACACCTAACCCAGCCTAAAAGCCTGAGGATAATTGCTTCAATTATTTTTTGCTGCAACTCCAAGGTCAATGTAGTTCAGAACATGCCATTTAAGTTAGGAAATATAGTGGTTTATGCATTTAAACAGCATTTTCGAGCATCTACTATGTGAATAGCACTGAGATAACAAGGGGATGGTCATCTATAGTTTTTACATCCAAGAAACTCACAGATAGGTTGCACAAATAGATGTATAAGGAGATAATTAGAATGCAATGTGGAAGGTGCTGTAACGCAGGTCCATGCAAAAGAGGGCGCAAATAATAATGGATGGTAAGTTAGGGAGCCACTGAAAAGATTAGATTTCAGTTGAATCTTACAAGAAAGTTCACCAACGAGGGAAGGAGGGAAAGTAAGAAGACAATTCAGGCAAAACGAACAACATGTGCAAAGATACCGTGACGGGGGAGGCGGAGCCAACAACAACCTGTGGATCTGCGCCCATTTCAAGGTGACTGGAGCTTAGAAAGCAAGAAGGTAGAAGGTGGGGGTAGGGAACGTAGGAGATGAAGCTCAAGAGCTAGGCAGGAGGTAAATCGTGAAGAATGCTCTTGGTTTCATTTTTGTTTGTTTCTCAGCATAATAAAAGTGTTAGACATCATCCTAAAGACACAGGAAGCTGGTAAAGAGTTTTAAACACGGGAGTGAATGATCATGTTTGTGTTTTAGGTGCATCACTCTGGTTGCAATGTGAAGAATGGATTATAAACAGCAGAGGTCTGAAGCTAGGGGAAATAGGAGTAGATTGCAATAACGTAGGTGCAAAATGGGGATGATCTGGATTAAGGCACTAACAGTGAACACTTAAAAAAGCACAAAGCACTGCCAAGTTGCAAAGCTTATCATCTTATCAGAAAGACAGAGAGACTGGAGGGAAGTAATTCTTAGGAAGGAGACCAGCTAAGTTTCAAAGCCCTCACTGGGGATGTAAATGCAAATCATGTGCATTTTGTCCAGTCTTCCCTAAGGAAACAGAACAGCTAGGCTACTGGGGTTCTAGTTTTTTTTTTCCCCCTCTACATGATTAATAGTGTATTTCTCCCCTAAAATACACACACTGCAAGTTACAGAACTCAAAAGACAAACAAGACAGGATTAAAGTGGTGCTGGCTCTCACTTGACTTTTGGCATAATGCAAGCCATTGTGTTCAGCTCTTCACATTTTAATATGGCTTACACTGCAGAGCTCAAGGAGCAGAGACTTTCACATTCTTTCTTTGGGGAGCTCCCCTCATTTGCCTACTATTGACGTCAAGAGTGAAGGATACAGAGTGAATCAACCAACAAATATTTCCTGAACGCCTCCTAGGTGTCCAGCCCTGCATTTGTACTGTCAGGAGACAAAGGGTTCATGAGCGTGTGAGTAGAGGGTACAGAAGTTAAACAGAGACTCCCTGTCCTTAAGAAGCTCATAATATAGTTGGTGAAGCCTACTTAATATACACCCAATACCCACACAACAAGGAAATACTAAACTATATGACATAAATATAGTTTAATATATGTATTAAGAACGCAGAGAAGGTTGAGCTCAGTGTGGGTGGAAAAAATCAGAGAAGCCTTCCTGGAGGAGACAGGGTGTGCATGAATTTGGAGGGTGGATGAGACTTGAAATGACAACTAGCTTGAAGAAAGAGGCGTCTTTAGGCAAGGGTAATGATGGGAGTGGAGATGGGGACATATACATATGCGGATAGTGGAGACAATGACACAATACAAAATAAAGTTGCATTTTCTTCAAAAGAACCTTCACTTAGGGCAGGAAAAATCTCCTTGGCATCTATATTTTAGCTTCAAGAGGGACAGAGCAACCTTAAGAGAGAAGGGGTGAAAAAGAAAGTCTTGTCGAATTTTTCCAAAGTAGGTTCTGTGGTGCCTTTTTCTAGCATTGGTATTAGAACAACGACAACAACAACAAAAAAAAAGACAGGTTTGAAAGAGATGAAAACTCAGGAAGTCAAGAAAGAAGGAGAAAATTGGAAATGGATACTTGCACAGTCTGATGAACCTTATTAATAATGCCACCAAACGGTATAAATAAAAATGTTTAAAAAATGTTTAAATGGCATATGTTTTGTTTTATATATACTTACTACAATTAAAAACGAAAAAGAAGAAGGAGGGAGGGAGGGAAGGAAAGGAAAGAAAGAAGAGGGGAAGAAAGAAAGAATAAATTAGTGTTTACTAAGAACCTCAGCCTTCATATCTTTTCTTATTTAATACCTTGATCAACTGTTTGAAATTGATCGTTGATCTAAAATGAACCTGAGGCACAGAAGCATTAAGACAATTCTTCAAGATCATACAGCTACTTGATGTCAAAGCTAGAATTTGAAAGTAGGTCTATCAGACTTGGAAGATCAGGTTCTTTTCATATACTATCTGCTGCCTCAGAACTATGTGGGTCTCTAGCCACGGACAGCATGTTGAACTTGCACACAGAAGGACTTAGTTCAAGTCTTAGCTCTGCTACTTACTACCTATGTAAGTAGTAGTTGATCACAGCCTCTCTGAACCTCACTTTCCTCATATGTAAAAGACAATAAAAGTATCTCTATTCATTTCACAAGGTTATTATGAAGATTACACATGATAATAGATACTAGAGCAGTATGTAGAGCTATGAGTCAGGGCTGACTCGACGGCACATAACAACAACAACAACAACAACATGTAGAGTATAAATAAGTACTGTACAAGTGCACATATTATTTCGATTCACAGTAACTGACTATATGCTTGGTTCTGCCACTTACTACCTTGTAAACTTCAGGTGGCCATAGATTTTTTTTCTCATGGGCTTTACAGGGCTGTAAAGAGGAAAGAGCTTACCAAAACCCATCTATCCCCTCATAACACTATGTTTATCAATCCTAGGTGCTGTGCTAAAAAATAGGTACAAAAAGATTCTCTCTATTTTCAAGGAACTGCCAAACTAGATGAAGATACAGGTGAGGAAACAGATTAATATAGTAAAATAAGATTTGCTTTTGTGGCAATATATATTCAGAGAGTGGCCTAAGCTTAGAAATAAGAAACCATAAGAATGACTAAAGGAGCTCTGGTGGTGTAGTGCCTAAGGCATTTGCCTAAGGCATTTGACTGCTAACCAGAAGGTTGGCGGTTCAAACCCACCAGCCACTACGATGAAGGAAGACTGGGCAATGTACTTCCCTAAAGATTTACTGCCTTGGAAACCCAAAGGAGGTCACTATGAATCAGAATCGACTCAATGGCATTGAGTTTGGTTTGGTTTGGTTTTAAGAATGACTAACAGAGTAGTGGTGTTCTGGTTCCCTAATGCTTCTCTGACAGGAATATACCACAAAAGGGATGGCCTTAACAAACAGGAGTTTATTCTCTTACAGTTTGGGGGATTTAAGTCCAAGTTCAAAGTGCCAGGCTCTAGGGGCTGGGTGAAAGCCCCTCAGCCTTGGGCTTCAGCTCTGCCTCCAGCTCCCAGCCCACTGAAGCTAGAGACTTTTCTTCACTCAGACAGCTGCTGGCTGCTGAGGCTGAGAAGCCCAAGGATGATAAGTAAAAAGGCACAGTCCCGATGTTACCAAACCACATCCAGGCCATTGATTCTAGTCCATTGTAAGTCCCAAGGTCAACAGAGCATGGCAGGCTAACAACATGGCTACATGCAGGGTCCAAGCATGCCATAAGCTAGAGACCATTCCCCAAGGCTTCTGCTTATATACAGGAAGTAGACCACAGTCCCTAAGGCAGTTACTCATCTGCTCACAGTAGATTCCACCATGGAGTTGATTACCAGTCTCATCATGGGGAATAAATACTACATTCAGCTGACCAGCCACTCAACCAGGCCCAGCCAAATTGACATAGAAACTGAACTACCACAAGTGCCTAAGGCATTTGACTGCTACCCAGAAGGCTGGTGGTTCAAACTCACCAGCCACTCCTCTGAAGGAAGGTTGGGCAATTATTTCCATAGTAATACTGCCTCGGAAACCCAAGGGAGGGTTGCTATGAGTTGGTATCTACTTGACAGCAGTGAGTTTGGATTTTTTGGTTTAAGAGAGTCAGAGGAGTAAGAGTGTGTAGGATTTTAACCAAGGCTTCACAAAGGAGAAAGGGTTTGCCCATGGGCCAAGAAGAGGAATGGGAGAGCTTACTCAAGTATAGCATACAGGATATGAAGAGACCTAGGCCAAAGATGAAATTCCAATACTTAAGGGGTCAAAACCAAAACCAAACTCACTGCCGTTGAGCCAAATCTGACTCACAGTGACCCCTCCTTGGGTTTCCGAGGCAGTATCACTACAGAAGTAGATTGCCCCATCTTCCTGCTGAGGAGCAGCTGGTGGGTTTGAACCACCAGCCTTCTGGTTAGCAGTCCAATGCCTTAGGCACTATACCAAAAGATATTCTAAATTAGCTTGAGAACAAAGGTAGGACACAAAGAAAGAGTGGCATCAGGAAATCCAGGAAAGTAGAAAATATCATCAAGAGTCTAATAAGATGAGGCTTGAAAAATGTCCACCAAATTTTGCAACCAGATGTTTTTGATGACCTTGGCAAGATCCTTTCACTGAAGTGGTTGAGCTGGATGCCATAGTGTAGTGGGATTAGAAAGTGAAAGGGAAGTGAGAAAGAAGAGATTGCAGGTGTAGAATAGTGTCATTATAGAAATTTTCCTGTTTAAAAAAATAGCTACAGATAGGAAGTACGATTCAGAGGAGTTTTCAAGGCTATGACCTTTCAGAAGTAGATTGTCAGACCTGTCTTCTGAGGTGTCTCTGGGTGAGTTTGACCTTTTGGCTAGTAGTCAAGTGTCAAGTGTTTAACTGTTTGTGCCACCCAGGGAAGCCAGATACCCAAGAGTAGACATGTATCTATTTATATCAATTCAAAAACTGTCTAAACAAATCTATGTTGCTATTTTTTAGAAGAATGGTTCCTGGTGGGAAGAGTGATGACTGGTAGAGACCATGGAGCACCTTCTGGGAACTGGAGATGTTGTGCATCTTGATCTGGTGGTAGTTACATGGGTATACAGATATGTAAAAATCCACTGATATGTACAGTTAAGATCTACCTGTTCACTCTGCTGTGGTTATACATCTATCAAAAAGTGAGACCATTGCCATTGTGTTGATTGCGACTCGTATTGACACTGTAGGACAGACTAAACCTGACCTATAGGGTTTCCAAGGCTGTAAATCTTTATGGAAGCAGGCTGCATCATCTTTCTCCCAAGGAGCAGCTGGTGGGTTTGAACCACCGACAATTTGGTTAGCAGCCAAATGCTTTTATCACTGCACCATCAGAGCTCCCTCTTTGAAGTCAAATATACTTGGGTTCAAATCTTAGTCCCAACATTTAGCAGTGACCTTCCAGTAAGCCATTTATTTTTTCTGTCACCTCCCTCATGAGGTTTTTGTGAAGATTAAATAAGATAACTTATGAAATGTCCCTAGAACATAAGATCTGGCTCATAATATACCCTCTTCATATGTTACTGGTCCTTCCTTCTTTTGAATAAAGGGGATTTATTTATTTATTTATTCATTCATTCATTCATTTAATGAGTGCTGGTGGCACAGTGCCTAAGGCATTTATTTGACTGCTAACCACAAGGTTAGGGGTTCACACTCACCAGCTGTTCTGCAGAAGGAAGATGGGGCAATCTACTTCCATAAAGATTTATCACCTCAGAAACCCAATGGGGGTTGCTTGGAATCAGAATTCACTCAATGGCAGTGGGTTTGGGTTTTTTGCGGGGGTTACTTTTAATTTTTATTTTCCATGTACTTTGATGTAGAAATTAATTATATTTTAGGAACAATGTTTTATTTTGCTATGGAATAAACAATATTTTAGGACATGTGCTCATATTTGATGTCATGGCATCTAATCACAGGACTTTTCTTTCTAGAAAATCATAACATGAGAACTTCTATCTTTTAGAAAGCAAGCAGACCATGGACAAGGTCAAAATACAGGAAGTATTTTAATAAGACCTACTGTATTGCTTTTGCCAGCATGCTTTCAGAAAATCACACAGAAAAGTGCTTGAGGAGCAGATTGGTAATGTGGCCTAGAGAGTCATATGGCCAGAATCATCTCCTCGTGATAAAGAGATTTTCTAGGAAAGAACAAAAGTTTGAATAGAAAAGTAAGTCTGGGAGCAATTAGCTTAGACTTTATAAAATGATCACTTACTTTTTTTTTCTTGAAAGTTTCGAAGCACTATCTTTCTAATACATTAGGAAAATGATCTGAGAATATTCTGGGGTTTGGTCTTTAATATAATCTTTATAATTCCCATTTCAAATTCTGAAGTTGGTTGAAAATACATGTGATAAAAATATGAACAATTTTAAACATGAAATTTAACTTTTTCTGATCTCTTAGGTTCTATCATTTAGAGTTTTAGAGACTATTATCTTTTAAATCCAAGAATAGTGCCATGAACAGTAATATAAGAATTATAAGTCCATTTATAGTTTTATTATTTTTTTTATTTTTATTTACTTTTTTATTTAGCAGTTAAAGGGACAAAGAATAAAAAGATACATTCAACGAGAAAAGCTATGTTAGGAACATTTCATCACTCTGATCTTTCCTTTTTGCAAAAAGAGCTCAGGTATTCCACTGGGACTTCTTTTTGCTTTTTTACTGTATGTTGCCTATGGGGAGATGGAAGGCCATAGTTGATTAGTAAATTTGGAAAGACTAACTGGCCCTGATTAGTTTGGTTCTGCTTTTTTCCCTCTTGAGATCAAGCCTTCCTGCAAACAGCATGAGTTTTCCTCTGTTCCTCTATGCCATAGATTCTACATGTTCTTACTGTTGCATTCTAACCTTGGGTGGGCAACTCTGCCTGATTCTGGGAATCAGTTAGTAGATCCACTGGATAACAGACCTACAGTTAATCATCAAACAAAATCTTTATTGATAATAAAGGTGATAACTAGGCATCCAAATTTAAGTCTATGCTTTGTTTCTCAAAAAGTTTATAACCTGAAGTAGAAGAGGTGGTATCTATCGGACATTCTACCATTACTTCCAGATATCACACATAGAAAAAAAAATTTCTAAATGGTAATAAAAACACTAACTTGAAGTTGTACAGATCTTATGTAGCACATTCCATTTCTAACATTTGCTCTTTAACATGTCTTGTGACATTATATCTAATAGTTTTCTCCATGTTTATTGGTAGGAAATTGGGATTTGAAACTTGAAAGTTCTTCACAAACAATAATTTATGTCAACCACTCTCTTAGTGAATTATGGGAAGAAAGCCAAATCAATGAAACAGCTGAGGAAAGATTGGTATACAAGGAAAATTAATGGTCACAATTTGGAAATAGTCTGGAATAGCATATGATACTTGGCATCCAAAAACAATTCTCCTTCTCATGATTAAAGGAATATTTTTGAAGCAGAACCAAACACAAATGCAGCATTAAATAGAATTCAGATGGTCACCTTTCAACCTTAAAGGGAGTGAAAGGCAATGTTTTATTTTTTAAAATTATGGGTAAAATAAAGACAGCCAATGGGATGGAAGTGTTTCAAAATGTTTCATGAGTTCTTTAATATTAAGCATGAAACTAGTTAACAGTAACTGCTTAGTATTTTGCAAAGGCTAAAGTCCAAGAAAAGCTCCTAAATCATCACATTCTGATATTACCACCAGAGCTATACTTGCTTCTATTTCTTGGATTGTAGACTGTGGGCTAGGGCCTAGAAGTAGTGACCCTAAAATAATATGCCTGTCTCAAATAAACATGTCCAAACAAATGTTATCATATTAATCTCTTCAAAGTAGCCCCTTGTGTACTTATTTCAGTGATGCTGCCATTCTATAGGAAGCTCTGGTGGTGTAGTGCCTAAGGCACTTGACTGCAAACCAGAAGGCTG